>NW_028261385.1:129269610-129574610 GCF_051295495.1 Thamnophis sirtalis | reverse complement strand
TGGTAAGAGAAGCTGATGTGGCATTCTATTGTGTTATGTATGGCCCAAATGAGAAAGATGTGAGAGAAGGTATAGCTTTTTGTAAGTTCAGCACAAAATCTGATTTCTCCTGCTAGTCCATTATGTGCTAAATAGCCCATACTGTGCTAGATAGAGCTTGGCTATAAGACATCCTGAATTGTCAACAATTACTCTATTAGGAATCAATTAAACCCATTCAGGTCTTACAGTGTGTTATAAGTGCAAAAAAAAAACAACCAGAATTTACTGGCATGGGAAAAGAAGGTAATTTGATGAGTCAGGGAATGGGGCGTTAAATCTAATTCTCGGTAGTTTAATTATCTTATTATAATGGGGAAATCCTGGAATCCGTGTATGTATGTATGTATGTATGTATGTATGTATGTATGTATGTATGTATGTATGTATGTATGTTTTTCCTGCCATCAACAAAGATTCTTGGGGCTTTTCAAAATAAATGTCTTTTTATGCCAGAATACAAAATCAAATAAAATGTTAGATATTGGTTAAATTACAAACGAGAAGATATTCAAAACTTTTACATTGCTATTTGAGAGAAATCAGAAATAAAAATAGGATGCTAACGTCTTTAAAATATTAGGCACAGAAACACACTTGATATAAATTGACTTTGAGGAAATATCTGTCAGCAGGATGGTTCTAATTTTGCTTTACATACGTGTGCACTGCAGGAAGCTTGGAAACACCAATAATTTTTTGGCACACTGGAGCTCACACTTGACTTTCTGAAACATAACTCATTTAGTCTTTGAAAGATACTTTGATAAATGTTCACATGTGTGAGAGAGAAACTTCAAAGTCCATTCTGGTTTTCTGCAACCTTTGAAGGCAAAGGCAACTGAAAGTAGCAAGATTAGCATCTAGGTTTTTCATTGACTGGTTGAGAAGACCACCCAAAGATGGGGTCCATGTCTTAGAGGAGTAATGTGAAACTGATTTCCATTACAAGGAGGTCTTTCTAACCCCCCCCCCAATTCCCTTTCAAGTTGGATAGATCCCATCAACACCAAAGTGCTTGTATTTACATTCTTACCCAAGGTAGAACAGGTGAGCAGTAGAACCAAAAATACCATTTCAAGATAGTGAGCTAAGCCAAAATCTGAGCTAGATTTCACTTTTCAACATAGACCAGCAAACTGCCCTAAATGTGGGGCAGAGTGGAGGGACCAACTCGGACTTCCCTTCAACTGTTTCATCACTTCTATGTCATAAAATTGGCAGGAAGCTCCAGCTGTGTACATGATGCTATTTTTCAAAAGTACTACATTTGTCTTTACAGTATGGATTTTTCAGTGAAAACACAGCACTGCTTGCAACAGTAGGGATTTTCTTCAAAATTTGTACCAATATACATGCACAATTCTCTCAAAAGTGGACCAGAACGTGGGACTCGCTTTTCAGAAGCTGTTGTGGTCTTCTAGGCTACAAGTATCTGCTCCAGGTGGTAAGTCATCCACACTGAAGTTTTTCCCAGCAACCAATTATTCCAGAATGGTTCTAAACAATGGATTTAGAGTGGTCTCACCTATGGAGACTGGGCAGTGGGTCACCCTGGAAGGAAGTCCTCTAAAGACTTCTCCTTGTGGTTAGAGGATGCCTGCACTATAAAAACTTCCAGTATTTTGTGTTTCTCTCAATGATTACTCCTTAACTCAATTCACTACTAATAGTTCTTCTCTGGCAGAGATGTGGGAAGAAGTATTAGGACTGCCTGAGTTGCATTTAATTTAATAAATGCAATTGTAAGAGAGTTCTGTACTACTGAAAAGACTCAGGACAAGCATATAAAATTTATGTGGGTGATACAGCATTTTTTTTAAACCTCCGTGAACAAAAGTGGTACTGCTGGGAAGAAAAATACAGGCAATGCTTTCTCTATTTTCACTAAGCACAAGTATGTGAAGCTTTATGGAATGACAAGTTATATGGATACTAACCTCTGATTTCTGCTAAACATGCAAATATAGTCCATTCTTACAGCTTCCAAAATTCCTTGTCATCAATCCTTACTAGAGGACTTTCATTATGGCAGGGCATCCTTAGTTCAACCAAGTTTACTTGCAATAGGCCACTCTTTGTGGCCAAGAATCATTTTAATGGGAAGGCAGGGAAGAAGGAAAGACCTCACACATGGGGACAGGGTAGACTTTTTTGGAGGGTAGAGTTCTTTGTTTTTCTAACCACAAAACCCTTACTTTAGAGATTAGGTTAATCATTTTCATCTGTTCTCACCTCAGAATGATTATAGAAAATGAGGGCCATGAAGGAAGAACATGATTATATGAAGTCCTATGGATCTCACCTTCTGAGGTACTTCAGGCAAAGTAGAGACCGAGGTGGTTTACTAGAGATTCGTTGCTCTAGAGTCTTAATTGTTTGTTATAATCCAGAATGATCTGGCTTTCATCTCTATTGAAATAGGACTTAAATTATCTTCCCAAAATGAGAAGTCTCCGCTCGGTCTTTTCACTCCTTGATCTTGAAAGGAGGCCCCAGGATGAGTTCCAGTAAAGGAGAATGCTGGGAACTGATCCTCCCCACCCCCAAATCTACCTGAAAGTTATTTCTGAACTTGGTGGCTCCTGAACAAGCAATCTTCTGAACCCCCCAGTTCAGCAGAGAGTCCCCGAGGGGACCAAGGAGGTGCTGTGTGAAACCCAGCAACAAATAGGAGGCATGTATCGCCTTCGGGCACCGACTGACGGGAAGACCAGGCGGCAGGCAGCCTGGGAGTAGGAACTCAAAGGCTGAGAGCCAGACTAGACACGCCTTGTTCCTGGCAGGAGATCAGCAATAACTCTAGACGACAGGGCAGTATGGAAGTTGGTGTTCTGTGTGTGTGTGTGTGTGTGTGTGTGTGTGTGTGCGCGCATATAACGTAAAGCAATTTAGTTGTACTGTGGCAAATTAACCAAGTGGCTGGGCATAAAACTGGCTCTTAAAGTAATTGAATGTATATACACCTTGTAAAAAATGAAACAGAAATATAAGAATACCCCAATTGTTTTACCCTAAAGTTCCTTTTCTAGAAGTTAGCTGCATGGTTCTAAGAAGTTGAACCAAGCAAGGCATGAAAGCAAGCACTGGTCTTAACCAGCAAGGGTACCTTCCTGCCCCAGCTGAGAAAATTTCCCTATAGTTGAATAGTCTTTTCCAATCCACATTTTGCAAAATCACAAGGCAAAATGCCAGTATAATTGCTTTGTTTAGAATTATTCTTCAAGTCTTTTGCTTTTGGATTAACATTTGGAAGCTAACCTGCCAAAGAACTTTTGGCTAAGAATGTAGCTTCCAAAACAGCAACCTCCGTGTTATTTATTTATTAAGCATATGGTGCTACCCCCTTGTATTGAAAACTTAAGTAAGACCAAAACAGAAATATTCATGATTTCACATGAGAAGAATAGGCCATAGGTCTGTGCATTTAGCAACATCTAGAAGTGTGATGGCAAACCTATGGCACATGTGCCAGAAGTGGCACTCAGAGCCCTCTCTATGGGCATGCGCATTGTCGCCAGCTGTTCTTTTGGTTTCTGGTGCACCCATGCACCCCGGCCAGCAGGTCTTTGAGCACACCTGAGCACCGATGCAGCAGAAACCTGAAGAGCAGCTGGCTGGCACGTGCATGCACACTAGCCAGCTGATCTTTGGGTTTCCAGTGCTCCGGCATGCACATGTGCACCCATTCTGGTTTGGGAACTTGGTGCCGAAAAGGTTCACCATCACTGATCAATCTACCTGGCACCATCTCAGTGGTGGGTTGCCAATTTTGTTATTACCGGTTTGGGTGTGCTCCCGTGCATGCACGCGCAACGCTTCTGCACATGCACAGAAGCATCTGGGCAGGTGGGAGGAGCCTCCCACTGCTGTTAAGTAACAGTTCACCCAATCAGGGGCAAACTGGCAGCAACCCACTTCTGAACAATCTCCGGTCCAAATTATAATTTGATTTCCTACAGTACTGTACTCATTTATGGAGAACCAGTGTGCCTAGCATGTAATAATAGGGCGTGGCATGACAAAACCGCGCTCGACTAAAGCGCGCCCGATTAAACTGCATCGCTGACATCATCAACAGGGCGACAACAGCGTGCGCGGAGAAAGAAGGGCGCTTTAAATAGCGCTTTGAAAGCAAGCCGATTCAAGTTAAGGTAAGGGTTAGGTTTAGGGTTAGGTTTAGGGTTAGGTTTAGGGTTAGGTTTAGGGTTAGGTTTAGGGTTAGGTTTAGGGTTAGGTCAAGGGTTAGGATTAGGGTTAGGTTTAGGGTTAGGTTAAGGGTTAGGGTAAGGTTTAGGGTTAGGTTAAGGGTTAGGATTAGGTTTAGCGTTAGGTTAAGGGTTAGGTTTAGGGTTAGGTTTAGGGTTAGGTTAAGGGTTAGGTTTAGGGTTAGGTTTAGGATTAGGTTTAGGGGGGTTAGGTTTAAGTTTAGGGGTTAATTTTAGGTTTAGCATTTACAGCGTGCTTTTTTCTCCGCGCTGTTGTCGCGCTGTGATGACGCCAGCTACGCGGTTTCGTCGAGTGCCCTTTAGTCGAACACGGTTTTGTGGTGGAACCATAATAGGGAGCTTCTGGTAGACTCCCCCCCCAACTATCTCACAACTGTTACACTTCAACCAACATATCAGAGATTGATTGCAGCTAGACTGTTGGCTGCCCTTGATGAAAGACTTAAACTACATCCAAAAGCCATGCAGCCATTCTTTATAAAATTTCTAACATTAATTTTATAGTGTTGATTACTTTCATAATTTCTTCCTGAAGTTCAAAAGGTTTATACATGGCACCGTCTCCTCCAACTATATCCCCAAAACAGTCCTGTAAAGGAGGTTAAGCAGAGAAATAGCAATTGCCTAGAATTAGGCACTGGGTTTTCATGGCTGAGGAAGGACTTAAACCTGAAACAATCTAAGCCCCGACTTCCAAAGTGATGCCAAGAGATGCCAAGCTGTCTACGACAGGAGGGCTAAAACTATTTGAATAGTAGTCATGGCTATGTAATAGAAAGCACAACTTTTTGGTCTTTAAAGGCACAGGAGCAAGACTTCAGTTGTACTGTCAGAACTGCAATTTTGACCTTGCTTAGGTGCGTGTCACGTTTTCTTCCATACTGTCTTTTCTTTAGCATTTAATTTAAAAAAATAAAATAAACGGGATGGGAAACTAGTGTACTATAAATCAACCTGTCTTAAGAATTACTCACTGCCTTTCTTGCCATTCGGCGTGAGTATTTTGTGGCTGGCCACATCAACCATAGCAATCATTTTGCCAGAGTACCCATAAGACACTTGCAAAGTTTCTGTGGGACCTCAGTTCTTTGGATAATGGTGATTCATGTTCTTAAACTCCAAAGTTGGAGTGCACTGCCTTTTTTTCTCTTTGCCCCTTTAGCAGAGGTGGTATTCAGCAGGTCCTGACCAGTTCTGGAGAACCGGTATCCAAAGGTTTGAGTAGTTTGGAGAACTGGTAAATGCCACCTCTGACTGGCCCCACCCCCATCTATTCTCTGCCGTCTGAGTCCCAGCTGATCGGGAGGGACTGGAGATTTTGCAGTAACCTTCCCCTGGAGTGGGGAGACAATGGAGATTTTACAGTATTCTTCCCCTGCCATGCCCACCAAGCCATGTCACACCCACCAAGCTACGCCCACAGAACCGGTAGTAAAAAAATTTGAATTCCACCATTGCCCTTTACATAAGATGAGAGGCAGTCTGCCTTCAGAAACATTTCCTCCCTCCATAATTGGCTTTCCAGAAATGAATCCTTTTGGAACAGAATATCCTGCCTTAAATGTGACCAGGAGTCAACCCATCTCAAAGGAAAAGGCTACCCAGGGCAAGCTAAGTAAGCAAAGGACTAGATTTCTCTTATGCTGCTCCAGGCTGTTTCTGCACCGACAGTAATAAATTGCTGGAGTTTCTTCCCTGATTATGACTTCTGTGGGCTGATGAGTAGCTGTCCCTTCAGCCAAGCCTGGGATGGTCCCAATTCTTTTTTTCCCCATCAGCTTTATTTCCCCTTTGCTCTGGAAAGGTCCTTATCTAGGGATGAAGGGGATGAGGTATGTGGTGCCTCTTCCCAGCCCAGCTGCAAACTCAGACAAGGGCAAAGAGCTAGCAAAGAGGTATGGCTAGTCTAGAGAAAAGAAAGACTAGGGATGACATGATAGCAGGGTTCCAATATTTGAGAAGCTGCCATAAAGAAGAGGAAGTCAACTTATTTTCCAAAGCAGCAGGAGGCAAGACAAGAAACAATGGACGGAAACTAATCAAGGAGAGGAGCAACCTAGAATTAAGGAGAAACTTCCTAATAGTGAGGCCAATTAACCAATGGAACACCTTGCCTTCAGAAGTTGTAGGTGCTTTATCACTGGAAATTTTTAAGAAGAGCCTGGGCGGTCACTTTTCTGAAATGGTATAGGGCCGTGATGGCAAACCTATGGCATGCATGCCACAAGTGGCACAGGGAGCCATTTGTCAGGGCACACAAGGGGTTGCTCTGTCAGCTGACCAGCATGCATATGCGTGCTGGCCAGCTGACTTCGGGTTTCTTTTGAGGCCATTTTTCTCCCTCTGGGGGCTTCTTTGAAGCCTCCGGAGCGTGAAAAACCTGCCCTACCGGAAGTTTGGGAACGTACTTTTGGTTTGCTCGTAGGGCCGGTTTTAGCCCTCCGGAGCCTTCAGGAGGCTTCCCTGAAGGCTCAGGAGGACAAAAAACGACCATACAAGCAAACTGGAAGTTACTTCCTCAGGTGGGTGGGGAGGCTGTTTTCACCCTCCCCAGGCTCCTATAAAGCCTCTGGAGCCTGGGGAGGGCAAAAAAGCACATCAAAACTGGGGGGGGGAGTGTTAGTCATGCATGCGCATAGCATTATGGGTGTGGCACGCCCAGGCACGACCCCGCTGCGCTCCCTCCACTTTTGGCACGTGAGCCACAAAAGGTTCACCATCACTGGTATAGGGTCTTCTGCTTGAGCAGGGGATTGGACTAGAAGACCTGCAAAGTACCTTCCAGCTCTACTCTGATTGAATGAACCTGCTCAGGTTCATGGCAAATTCCTGCAACTTATTAATATAAAGCACTGCTGTTCCCTGATAGTATTCTAACATAGTCTTTTCTTTGAGAGCACTATACAACACATATAGTTTTGGTGGCACCCTCCACCGACAATCCTTTCCCAGAACAAAATGATCTTGGTTAGTCACCGGACACTCTCCCTTTCATTCACAACATACATTGGGAAACGTTGCAGTAGTTGACCACACCCTCTGCAATGCTGGCCAATCAGGGTTCTTTAAAGGAGTTCTGTGTCTCTCATTCAGAGTAGTTAGCCCTTAACTGGCATTTTTAGAAACAATGGAATGTCCATATGATTCTCAATGAAAATAGCACTTCAAAATAGCAGATGCCCAGCTGCTCTGATAGACTTGGTAGTCTGCCAATCCACTCTGGCAGTGGAGTGAGATATAGAAGAAATTTGAAGGAATCATATACAGCCAATGCCATATCTCATAAGAACCACAAGCTCATCTGCCATGACTATGAAGCAAGTCTGCCAGAAGCTGATGTCACCCAGATTTTTTTTTAGTGATGGCATCTCTCAGAATTCTCTGCTAATCTTGCAAAATAGCTGGGAATTTTCAGAGTTGCACTGAAACACCAGGATAGGGAAGGTTGCTAAAAGTCACCCTGTGTCTTAAATGATCTCATACTAAGAAATAAGGAAGGAGAGAAGTGTTTGCTTCACCCTAAGATAAAAGATAAACATATACATTTATTCCCATCTCTGTGACTACAGGTGATGAGTTACTTGCAGGAAACTCTCACCACAAACCAGATGCAGCAAAGAACTCCTATCCTTCCACTAACAGCTTTCCAGGGAAGTAGCTCACATATTCCAATTCAAGTCAGCAGGAGACCAATTACTGATTGATGAGACACCAATGTGTCATATTTGTGCAGTTATGATTCAGCATAACAAACATTATGACATCAGAACAATGACAGATGGGAGGAAGTCCTTGTCTGGTAAGGTTTCATGTCTGGGTCACAGGCCATGTTCATGGTCAAGAATCAAGTATTCTGTGTCAGGCTGTTTCCTGGATTCTTAGCTAAGCCTGCGAAGTTTGTGTGACATTTATAAAACCATACAGTGACTGCAGCATGTAACAGAATGAAATGGGAGAAACCCAGTCAGTGCTTTCCTTAGGGACTGATTGCCAGTGTTCATCCTTTCTCATTATACCGTATGTTGCAAATGCCATGGAGATTATGTACTCATTTACAATTTGTCTAAAATGCTTTTGGTTGCAAAGAAGCCCAAGACATTGGGAAACGATTTAAACATTCTGGCAAAGGTTATTTGCATTTACAAGACATCAATGGAGATGAATCTCCACGGAGATATTATGGGGTGGAGACCAGCACTAGGATGGCCACCAATTTACAAAGAAAGGGTGGCTGCCAACTACTGGCTTATAACTGTTATTTGTTTCGTCCAGGTTAGCAACTTTTCCTTTTGAGTAACTAGATTAGGGTTGGTGACCTTCTATTGGGTCCAAGAGATTCAACTGCTCCCTCAGCATTGAGGCAGGTGGAATGCCTTCCCTTTGCCCACCTCCACAACAAACATGAGCCAAGGTGGCGCAGTGGTTAGGGTGCAGTACTGCAGGCCACTTCAGCTGACTGTTATCTGCAGTTCAACGGTTCTAATCTCACCGGCTCAAGGTTGACTCAGCCTTCCATCCTTCCGAGGTGGGTGAAATGAGGACCCAGACTGTGGGGGCGATATGCTGACTCTGTAAACCGCTTAGAGAGGGCCGAAAGCCCTATGAAGCGGTATATAAGTCTAACTGCTATTGCTATTGCTAAACAGTTCAATTCTCAAATGGTGGTCAGGGAGGTGAATGTAAGACCACATGCACAATGCCCACATTCAACAGCATAGTGGTCCTTGACTTAAAACCACAACTGAGCTCCAAATTCCCATTGCCACAGCTGTCAAATGAATAGCACTAGCATTAGCACTTAGACTTTTATACTGCTTCACGATGCCTTAGAGCCCTCTATAAGCAGTTTACAGAGTCAGCCTATTGCCCCCAATCATCTGGGTCCTCATTTTACCCACCTTGGAAGGATGGAAGACTGAGTCAACCTTGAACCTGGTGAGATTTGAACTGCCAAATTGCAGGCAGGCAGCAGGCAGCAGAAGTAGCCTGTAGCACTGCACTCTAACTACTCGCCACCTTGGCTCTTACTGTAATCACTGTAATTGTTAAGTTAATAACACGGATATTAAGTGAATCTGGATATCCCATTGACTTTGCTTGTCAGAAGGTCGCAAAAGGGGGATCACAATACCATGGGACATTTCAACCATCCTAAATACATGCCAGTTGCCAAGTGTCTGGACTTTGAACATGTGATATGCAAGAGTCAAGTGAAAAACAGTCATATCACTTTTTTAAATGCCGTCATAACTTCGAACAGTCTCTAAACAGATGATTGTAAGTCAGGGACTATCTGTGCTAAAAGGAGAGACAAGACAAAAAGTAAGGAAGACAGGTTTTTTTAAAAAAATTCTTGATAGAATATGATGTCTTGACTGTGCTTGATGGTACCTGTCTCTTATTAAATTCCTTGGGGATTTCCTAGGCTCAGGAGATAAGCTGAGAATGTAAGGTAGATTTGCAACCCACCCACCCTCCCAAAAAAAAGAAAGAAAGAAAAACAATTCATAGGTTGTTCTGTTCCTCAGCATAGAAAGTGGATTTGGTTTCCAAACGACAGAGGACATCTGCAAAGTACCAGGACAGAAGAAACATTTGAGCAAATGTGAAAATGAGCAACATTGAGAAGAAAGAGCTACTTTCAATGTGAGAAGTCTAAGATGGTGAGTGACATTGATAAGCATCTACATCAGTCTGAAAGCCCTACTTGGATCGGATCCTTCATCTTGTCAAACAGAGGGCTATGGTGGGATTGTGCCTCCTGGGAACAACTAGTGCTGGAAGTTATGACTCTCAGCCATAAAATACCATGGCTTCCCGCTCCAAGCTGATGTCTGGGCCCATATATGGTTACAGAAATGGGGATGCTATGCACTCTTGCTGAGTGACATCAGCATGGAATTGGTGGATTTGGCTTGGAAGTACATTCTCCGATTTTTTTTAAAGAGAAGGATAAAAATGAGATAGAACCCAAGATGTTCTCCTGCAGATGTTCCATAAACCATTTGAGAGGCTTTCAGTTTCAACTTTGCTGAGTTTCCTAATTCAGTGTGGTGTGTGCATTATGGTAATGTTTGATTACTGAATTTAGTAGCCTCAGATATAGCTTTGATGTTAATTATTTTAAATCTTGTAAGAACTAAATCACAGATATGCATGGTAGGGCTTTATTACCAGCATCATTAATTCGGGTTAGAAGTTAACATTTTCACTTAAGGCAATGTTATACTCCCTTTTGAGTCTCCAACACCTGTGTGATATCTCATTTATTTAGTTAAATCTGTTCCTAATTTCATGAGCTAGTGCTCCCAAAGGTTGTCTTTGTGGACTCTTGATCTTTTGTTTTAAAGTTTTTAGATGTCTACTCAGTGACAAATCTATATAGCGATCTTGCAGACAGCTCAAGAAACAAACCCAGAGCTTTATAAGCGTAATAAAAACCTGCATTACAATATACGTTTCTCAAAGGTAATGCAACAAATGACTGTGTAAAATAATTGGATGTGCGTGTCTATGGAGATTCTCAGTCATCCAGGTCATGGTTGTCCCAAAAGGCAACTGGACTTTGCTTTTCCTTGAAGACCTTTTGCTTCTCATCCAAGAAGCTTCTTCAGTTCTGACTACATGTGCTCAATTTGGACTGGCCTATGAAGGCATAGTTCAGCCAACAGTTGGAGAAGCACATTCCTTATGCGAAAATATAAACATGGTGACTTTTGAAGCACTTTTCCAGCTCAATCTTAAATTACCTGAACAATAAACATCTCCTTTCTTTCAACTCTCAATCATCTTGCTGGTATTTCAGAGGTAGTAGTGAGTAGGGAAAAAAGTTGCATTGTTTTTCCTAGCAATTTTTATTCAGTTTAGAGAGAGGGAAGTTTCTAGGGAATTGTATTTCAAACCACAAGAAAATTTCAATGGAATTTTAATGAGTGAAATATAGTGTTCTTGTGTTTGTATAGTTATCAAGTAGTCAAAGGATGTCTGTATGAATGCCCTGACATTGTGCAATCATATCTCCAGACAGTAATATCTTCCCTGAGTTTCTGTGTTCAGATTGGTCCATGATTGTAAGTGTAGGCATCTATGAAGGCTTCAAAATGGTAAATAGTTGTCTACGAGCACAAGCAATGTCAGCAGAAGTCCCATGGTTTATTGATGGTTGCCATTAATAAAATAAGCTAAAAAAAGAAGAAGAGAAATTTAAAATAAATTCTCACTTTCCCTGTGGATAAGAGCAAAAAATACGATCCTGTTTTGCAAAGGCGAAAACATGAAATTTTGCCTGTGATCACGTGATCAAGACAGACTTGATCATGGAGTCAATTAATCAACTGTTCCGATACAGGATAGCTTCTTACCTATTCAGTGGAACATCTTAAGAATGTGAGGATGTTCATGATGATTCCATTGGCCCTCAAAATGCTGCTTCCAGCTCTCCATTTCATTGGTTTACCCACAGAAAAGGAAAAAAAAGAACTCAACTATCATAAATAAGTAATGCAGGGAAGGGTGATGTAAGAAGATATATTTGTTCACCTTCCACAGAGATATCTCCTAGCCGGCCAAACCGCAGACAATCACTAGAAGAACAAGAAAACACAAACATGGCAGTGATTAGCTAAACCAGCCTAGCGTATTCCTTTAAATCACTACCATACACTTTGGGGATTCTACTTGGCAGAAGAAATAACACAAGGCAAACCAACTACATTAAATCATTACACAACTGCTTTATAGGCTTTAGTCTTTCAAAACAGGTGAGACAGTGGGCTAGATCCTTATCGGAAAATGGGCACCGCTCCATCGAATGCAGTCGAATCATGCTCGGATACCGCAGCCAGGTGCTTAGCCAAATTTCTTCTGCAAGAGAAGCAGAAATTGAAGTCTTACTGCCCTCTCCCTTGAAGCCTTAAGGAAGTAGCCTGAGCTGCAGATTGCGCTTGAACTTCACAGGGCTCATCTTCACAAGCAGTTCAACGAAACCCTTGGAGACCAAAGTGCTGAATCAGTACTTACTGAAGCATGTCACACACCTCTTTACTCCATCCTGTTTTACTGGTACCATACCTACTCTCCAGATAGTTGCTGCTTTATAAAGAGTTGGAATCAAATCAAACCTATAGTCCATTATTTCGAAAATTCACCTCCCTGTTTCTCACTAAGCTTTATTACCTCCCAGTGACTTGCTTGTGGGTGAATGGTTTCAGGGATACAATATCTTTCGTGTCCTATTAGTGGGGAAGCCACAGCTTTTTCCCTCCAAGGTAAAAGGAGCTTGGAATTTAAAATGATAATACAGTACGCCAATATCGTTTGACTCATTTTTATATATATATATGTGTTTTTATTTTTTTCCATTTTCATTTCATACAGTAACATATATACTGTGCATAACCGGGGCCATATAACATTAAACAATAAACACAGCCATTCCTCTTGTCAACAATACCCCCCAAAATAGAAACCCAAGGTACCTCTTTGACCCTCCATACACCCTTTCTTTCGCCCCCCTCCAACTTTCCATCTTCCCTCCAACATTCCCCTCTACCCTACTTCCCCTCCCCCTCTACCACTCCTCTCTCCCAGTACACTCCCTCCCTTCCTTCTCACCCTCCCTCCCATCCTCTCTCCCACCCTCTCTACCCCTCTTTCTTCTATCCCTCTACTCCTCCCTTCGGTGTATTTCTAATATCTGTTAATATATTCAGCTTGTCCTATTTTTACAGTGAAATTAAAGAGCAACAGTATACAAGTGCAGTCGCGTTACTTTAAAATCTAACACATACTATATATCCCCCCTCCCCCTCCCCCCTAACACCCCACCTCCCTTCCCCCCCGACTTCCCAGAGCCCGTACACGGTATAGGTTTTTAACAAATACAGTCTAAAATATATTAAGACAAAGGAAATAAAAAAAAGAAGTTAATAACATCTCTGCATTAAACTCAGCTTCTTCCTGTTGCACTAACTTTAAGCAGTTTAGATTATTCCTAATCTTAAGCATAGGCTATCTGTAATTTCTTAGTCCCGTATTTGTTTTGTATATAGTCAATCCATTTTTTCCAGTCTCGTTTATATCTCTCATTTGAATGGTCTTTAAGATATGCCGATATTTTAGCCATCTCGGCTAGGTTTGTAACTTTCAATGTCCATTCTTGAGTTGTAGGCAAGTCTTCCTTCTTCCAGTATTGTGCCACCAACAGTCTTGCTGCCGTTATTAAGTGCAGAACCAAATTAGTCTCTACCGCTGTAAATTCAGTACATATACCTAGTAAAAATAACTGAAAAATAACATTCTTGATATAGTGTCAGAAAATAGAGTTTTAATGCTCCAGGTCCAAGCATTTATTCCTTTCCCTTGGACAAGCATTGAATGAATCGTTAAGGGTGGGTGTGTATGTCTGTACATATAGAAAAAAGTATTTTCCTTATCAATGTAATTCCCAACAACTTACTTATGGACTGATTTGCAGTATTAAGTGTAGGTGGCATAGGTATCCTATCTTAACTTTGATTATTACAAACTTCCATAAAATATGCATCACAATGTAATTCAAGCTCCACCATTTTATGCTTGCAT
The DNA here is from genome assembly GCF_051295495.1 of Thamnophis sirtalis. Classification (NCBI taxonomy): domain Eukaryota; kingdom Metazoa; phylum Chordata; class Lepidosauria; order Squamata; family Natricidae; genus Thamnophis; species Thamnophis sirtalis. The sequence continues at coordinate 129,560,760 of NW_028261385.1, read as the reverse complement.
CATGCCATGCCACGTAAGTGCTTAACGGGTGAAGTTTGTGTTGTGAGGCCACATGTTTTGTTATTCTATTTAGGTATTTAGGTATTTTTAGGTATTTATTGGGATTTATATGCCGCCCTTTTCCCTGAGGGGACTCAGGGCGGCTTACAACCACAAGGAAGGGGAGGTGCAAGGTCAAAACAAAACAATATGTGAACAACAGAAAAGTAATAAAAACCCAACTTTCATTCAACAGTCAAACACTCGGGCGGGTAATTAGGAGCCTATCCCCAGGCCTGCTGGGAGAGCCAGATCTTGAGGGCTGCGCGGAAGGTCTGGATAGTGGTGAGGGTGCGGATCTCCATGGGGAGCTCGTTCCACAGGGTCGGGGCAGCAACAGAAAAGGCTCTCCTCCGCGTGGTCGCCAGTCGGTATTGACTGGCGGATGGGATTCGGAGGAGGCCCAGTCTGTGCGATCTAATTGGTCGATTTAGGGAGGTAATCGGCAGAAGGCGGTCTCTCAAGTACCCAGATCCACTACCATGGAGTGCTTTAAAGATGGTCATCAGTATCCTGAAGCGCACCCGGAGACCAACAGGTAGCCAGTGCAGCTCGCGGAGGACAGGTGTAACGTGGGCGAACCGTGGTGCGCCCACTATCACTCGCGCGGCTGCATTTTGGACTAACTGTAGTCGCCGGATGCACTTCAGGGGCAACCCCATGTAGAGCCCATTGCAGTATTCCAGTCTAGAGATCACAAGGGCTCGAGTGACTGCTGTGAGAGCCCCCCGATCTAAGTAGGGCCGCAACTGGCGGACCAGGCGAACCTGGGCAAATGCCCCCCTGGTCACAGCCGACAGCTGGTGATCAAAAGTCAGCTGTGGATCCAGGAGGACTCCTAAGTTGCGGACCCTATCTGAGGGGTATAGAATTTGACCCCCCAGTCTAAGCGTTGGTGTATTAGCCAAATTATTGGGGGGGAAACACAACAGCCACTCGGTCTTATCCGGGTTGAGTACCAGTTTGTTAGCACTCATCCAGTTCCTAACGGCCTCCAGACCCTGGTTCATCACGTCCACCGCTTCATTGAGTTGGCACGGGGCGGACAGATACAATTGTGTATCGTCCGCATATTGGTGGTATTTTATCCCGTGCCTCCGAATGATCTCGCCCAGCGGTTTCATGTATATGTTAAATAGTAGGGGTGATAGGACCGAACCCTGGGGTACCCCACATGTTAGGGGCCTCAGGGACGATCTCTGCCCCCCAACTAACACCGACTGCGACCTGTCCGAGAGGTAGGAGGAGAACCACCGCAAAACAGTGCCTCCCACTCCCACCTCCCGCAGTCGTCGCAGAAGGATACCATGGTCGATGGTATCGAAAGCCGCTGAGAGGTCCAGGAGAACCAGGATGGACGCATAGCCTCCATCTCTGGCCCTCCAGAGATCATCGGTCAATGCGACCAAAGCGGTTTCTGTGCTGTAACCAGGCCTGAAGCCGGACTGGAAGGGGTCAAGATAACTAGCTTCCTCCAAGGCCCGTTGAAGCTGAAAGGCCACCACCTTCTCAACAACCTTCCCGATAAAGGGAAGGTTGGAGACAGGACGAAAGTTATTTAAAATGGCTGGATCTAACGATGGCTTCTTCAGGAGGGGTCTCACCACCGCCGTTTTAAGTACGGCGGGGAAGTGCCCCTCCCGAAGGGAGGCGGTGACAACCGCCTGGATCCAGCCATGTGTCACCTCCCTGCTGTTAGCCACCAGCCAGGAGGGACACGGGTCCAGAATACAAGTGGAGGCACTTACAGCTCGAATGGCCTTGTCCACATCCCCTGAGGCAACTTCCTGGAACTCAACCCAGAGCTGATGTAACAGATGATCCTCCTGCGTCTCAGCTGGATCTACTGCGGTGGAGTCCAGGTCCGATCGAAGCCGAGCTACTTTGTCCGCCAAGAATTGAGCATAATCCTCAGCCCTACCCTGCAAGGGGTTTCCCGCCTCCCTCCTATTAAGGAGGGAGCGGGTTATCCTGAACAGGGCGGCTGGGCGTGACTCGGCGGACGCGACCAAGGAAGAAATATATGATCTTTTCGCAGCTCTTAATGCTCGGACATAGTCCTTGGTGCAGGTAGTTAAGAGTGCTCGGCTTGCCTCGGACCTATCGGACCTCCACTGGTGCTCTAGGCATCTCCTCCGGCGTTTCTTCTCCCGGAGTTCCTCGGTGAACCAGGGAACTCTCCGGGATCCACTGACCCGGAGGGGCCGTAGTGGCGCAATCCGGTCGAGAGACTCCGACGCCGCCGAGTACCAGGCGGCAGCCAGAGTCTCCGCCGAACTGTGGGCGAGGGTATCAGGAATAACCCCAAGCTCCGTCTGGAACCTCAGAGGATCCATAAGTCGCCTGGGGCGGAACCACCTGGTCGGTTCCTCCTCCCTACGGTGGGGGTTTGGCCTCCGGAAGTCAAGCCTCAGTAGGCAATGGTCTGACCACGACAGGGGTATGATCTCATTACCCCTCAGACCAAGATCACACATCCACTGCTCCGAGAGGAATACGAGGTCGAGCATGTGACCCGCTGCATGGGTTGGGCCCCGAATTACTTGGGTCAAGCCCATGGCCGTCATGGAGGCCATGAACTCCTGCGCCCCATCAGAGCGTTCACCGAGCGATGGCAAGTTGAAATCCCCCAGAACTATAAGCCTGGGGAACTCAACTGCCAGCTCGGCTACTGACTCGAGGAGCGAGGGGAGGGATGCTGCAACGCAGTTGGGAGGCAGGTACGTTAGCAGCAAACCCACTTGACCCTTGAGGTCCAACTTTATCAGCAGAGACTCACACCCGACAAGCTCCGGAGCAGGGACCCTACGAGGTAACAGAGACTCCCGGATTACAATAGCCACACCGCCACCCCTTCCCTGGGCTCTCGGCTGATGAAACACCTGAAATCCCTCTGGGCACATCTCTACAAGGGGGACTCCTCCTTCTGTGCCCAGCCAGGTTTCAGTAATACATGCCAGGTCTGCCCTCTCATCAACAATTAAGTCCCGGACGAGGGGAGCTTTGTGAACAACAGACCTGGCATTTAGCGACAACAGCCTGAGACCAGGGTCCTGACTACTCGCGCCATCTGGTCTTGGAGTGGGACTCCTAGGGCCGGAAGGAGGGATCTCTGTAATGTAGCGAACCCTCCTTCCCCGGTAATGGCCAGCCCTAAGGTCCCCGCCGTATCTGCCTCTCCCTGTCACGACCGCTATGCTCCGACCCACTCCCATGTCCATGGTCCCCCCAACCACCCCAGTTCCTCCCGCCTTCCCCAGCAGGTCCTCCGAGTCAAACATACTCATTTATCCACTCTAACAATTCCCACGTAAAAATTTAAAACATATAAAATACAAGGGTAACAATTACTAAAAGTGGGCCATTCATTCAATTCCAGTCAGCATCCATACACTCAGCATTCTATTTAAAAATTGCGCAGTTATAGTATATAATAATAATAATAATATGGGAACAATGGAGGAAGCGATGGTTTGCTCCTCTCCCTTCTTATGACCTGGGGAAATGTCCTAAGCCACCAAATCAAAAGTACGTAATATATCCGGTGGCTGTGGGCAAGCAAGATTAAATATAAGACTCCAAAGTTCATAAACGACATCTGTATAGTCTTGTCCCACTGGTGGAGGTTAGCGGGCTGTATATTCGAGAGTCTCTTTCCCAAGGATGTATAAGGGCCCCAATGTAGGAGACCAGAGTTCGAGGCTAACTTGCACCGCTCTTGGAAATGGAAGGAGAAATGCTGGTATTCTCGGGGCTCAGTCCTTATCCCTGTAGTCGCCATCCTCTATTGCTCCCCGCCAGTTGGCCACAGTCCTATTCCTCCTACTAGTGAAATGAGCAGGGAGCAAAGTCCGGAGGGGGCTACAACGACGATAGACAGCAAAGCAGCAGATGATAAATAATAAAATGGCGACAGATAGTACAGTGAACGGAGATAGATCCGAGGGGGGGGGGCGTCTAGGGCGATAGCAAGCACGTCCATTCAATCTGTAAATTCAGTGCAGCCTCCAACAACTTCCGACAGCCCCCTTCTTTAAAATAAAATAAATTAAAAATTCACCCCTCTCAGTTCACTAGTCACCAAGACTCACAATCTCAGTCACGACTACTCAGCTCCAGCGTAGTCAGCAAGCTGGCCGGAGAAGAGGATGTAAAATGTAATACTGTGAGTCAGCTGTTTGGCGCCGCCATTTCCTCCATGCTTTCCTCCACGTTTCTCTTCCAACCTCAGCAGCTGCTGTTCCGCTGCTCTGGGATGGATGCTAGGACCAGGGGCCAGCAGGTAATTGGCCAGGGGGCTCACCAGCAGCACCAAGGGCTACCAAGAAGGCCAGAGATGGTAAAGGGAGGCTCCGAACAGGCTCCGAACGCCCGTGCGCCGCTCTCACCGCCGCGCGCCGCCGTCGCCGCCGTCCTCGCACAGCTGGGTAGCCCGGGCTGCCGTTACGATGAAAATGCGAGCCTCCGGATTTCAACAGGTCCTATGGGATCCGGGGGTCTTAGGCTCTCCCAGGCGCTGTTCCCAACAATTTTTGCGGTCCGTTTGGGGGCTTCCCGGTGCTTTTTCGCCAGGTTAATGTAGAGCGAAAAAGCCCGGTCGCCATTCCAAACCCGCACATGCGCACATATTCTCTCTCTCACTCCCCCCCCCTGTCCCACACACCTATGTAGACTAATTCCTAAACTAATTTCCATGACTGAAATGATGATGATGTCCGTCCATTGTGTTCAAAGAGGACCTTGACATCTAACAGGGTGTGGGCTGTCCACGATGTGTCTGCAGGTTACTGGTAAGGCCTATACGGGCATGAAATGTTCTGCCACATGTTGGACAGACATGTGTGGGCACCATTGTTGCAGCATTTGCAGCTCTGGCTTTGCAGAGTGCTCGCTTCTCTTGTGCTAAAAGGACTGAAATCAGTGTGAATTCTAAACTGTTTGTTTTTTTAAAGAAAGAAATGAAATATGAAAACTTAACAAACTCAAATCACTTTATAACAGCAGAAGCTGAGGTGATATCTCTAGTTTTATCCCTTCATGATTGTCTGCCTAGCTCAATGCCATTTTGTCTACAGAGATGGTTTGAGGACCATTCTCCTATACATTCATTTTCCCATAAGAACAGTCTCTGGAAGCAAAACTAAAAAAGATCTCTACTGAAGCCATGAAGAATGGCTGCCAACGTAATTAGGCAAGGTTCAAGGGTTATTCTTTTAAAATACAGGGAGAGGGAAGAGGAGGAGGAGGAGGAGGAGGAGGAGAAGGAGAAGGAGAAGGAGAAGGAGAAGGAGAAGGAGAAGGAGAAGGAGAAGGAGATTTGGTGACCATGCATTGGTTGGTGTAGTTTCTTTGATGTCTGTACTGAAGCTGTTTCTCACAGCTTTCTTTTATATGATTTTTACCACTTCCAAATCTAGTAATTCCTGGAAATCTCACCTGCAAATATTGATCGTGTAGCATTTTGCAAATAATATGCAAAATTATTATAGCACAATTATAGCAGCTATCTGTAGTTCTTTAAAGCAGCTGTCTTTTTTGAAAATTACATAGTTAGGATTGCATAGTTTTAAACATGTGCTACTTTGATTGGTTTGCAGACAGCTTCTATATTGATGCCTCATTGTGCTCTAAAGTATCTTTTCCAGATTAATTCCAAAACGACACTAATCAGAGAAACTGAAAATTGAAAGAAGTATTGAAAATACAGAAAATTGGCTCAACTGTAAAAACACAAAACAAAACCATAGCTCTAACATTTCTACCCAAGGAGTTGTTGGCATAGTCTCTGTGATACATACATTTGAAATAATTGTTCATTCAGTGAATTAAAAATAAGACAAGTTATCACAAGGTAAAGGGTTAAGGTTTATGATGCATCTTAAATTGAGCCAGAAGGTAATTGGCAGCTAATGCAGTTAATCTAAGAAATCGGTAACTCAACTTTTCCTAGAAGAAGGGCCAATTAGCAAATATATCTTGAGCAGATTGCAGTAGTCATGCTAATCTAGTGGTTATGAAAACTTCTTTTAAATATTCCATGAAGACACAGGATCACAACACCTTACAGATATTCTCGGCAGTCTGATACACAACTCAGAAAATGCATTGGAACTTCATAGTAGGCATTTCCATGGCAGAAGAAACAGAACCAGGAGTATGCTATGTTTGGAAAGGTGGTTCTTCTTTAAATGCATAATTTAAGACAATAGCATGTGGTGAAAATATTGTTAAGCATGGCAGTGATAAATTACACATTCCCAAAATAGAATTTTAATGAATACCGCAACAGTTCAAACAGAAAAGACTGTAATACCCAGCTTGAGAATCCATAAAAATGATTAAACAGGTAACAGAAACAGAAAATCCTTCAAAATTTGAAGGAAAATTTGTTGAGTTACTGCACAGAAATGTTTTCTCTTTAAGTCTGTGTAACCCTTTTTTGGTTTGTTTTAAGTCTAAAGGGAAATGGTTTCTCTTATCAGTTAAATCATCTTTCTAAATTTTTACAGGATTGATCATTGCAGTGGTGTCCCCAAGCTGTGCCTTTTAATTCGAGAAAGTCTGCTCATGCTGTGTGTAATGCAACCTCATTGTGTTCATTGAGGTTGAAGTCAAAATTTCCTCAGACTTCCAAAAATGTCTGCTTAAATTTGCCACTTCCTATTCTGAATTCTAAAAGCATCTTTATGTGGTTTATCTTCCTTTACTTCTATTTGTCCTCTCTACTATTTGCAGTCCCAAGATGGTTCTGGTTGAAGAGAAGATACTATTTGTAAATATCTGAGTTACAATGGATCCAAAGTGAAAAGGGGGTGGGGATGGGGTTTAAATGTTTCTGTTCCTTATCAGTCAGGTAACTGATTCACCACACCAACTCCTTGTCTTTGTCACCCATCTGAATCCAAACACTGCTTTGTAAACTTTTCTCTGTTCAGACTTTGGAAGCATCTCCTGTTATGGTGAAGCTATCAACTTTGTTCATTGTTTGTTTCCAGGTTTCATGCAAGAAGAACGCCATGCAATTCTCTGGAAAAGCTGGCATTAGAAGTGACTTACAGCTCACAGAAGATGGATATTTTGTATTTGAAGAGCACCTTTGAGGTGAAACTTTCCAACTGCTTTACACGTGGATGAATGCCTGATCCCCACCCAAGAGACAGTTCATGTTTCATTCCCATATTAGAGATGGAGACACTGAGAATAAGGTAGAATAATCCCGATGGCTCCCAGCACCTGGAGCACAGCTAGCAAGCTATTGTGCCAACATCCTCTCTTCTTGAGCAGCAGTTTAGCGCCTTAGCTCCAGGGTTTCCCTTATATTACTTCAGCATTAGCAGACTTAGGCTTTCTACCCAGGCTAGAAAAACTATAAGAGATATCATATTTTCTTTAGAACACACAGTTGAACATATCTGTAGATTTGTCAGTCTGTATTCGCTGGTCTAAAATGTCCTAAAATAATCTCAGAACAGCAGAGGAGAAATCAGCTGCTTACTTCTGCTGCTCCAGCCATTCTGAGAGATCCCTGAACTGGAATTTTGGATACTTTTTAAAAAAATAAAGAAGCTACTATAGAGGAGAGGAGTTCTATATCCAAAAGGATCTCAAAATTTGGCATGAGGATTTTACCTCTTCTGGCATCCTTGGTGTTCTCCTTTTGTTTGGTTGTTTTCTTGCAGATGTTTCATTACCCAAGTAAGTATTATAGCAATAGCAATAGCAGTTAGACTTATATACCGCTTCATAGGGCTTTCAGCCCTCTCTAAGCGGTTTACAGAGTCAGCATATCGCCCCCACAATCCGGGTCCTCATTTTACCCACCTCGGAAGGATGGAAGGCTGAGTCAACCCTGAGCCGGTGAGATTTGAACCGCTGAACTGCTGATCTAGCCGTCAGCTGAAGTGGCCTGCAGTACTGCACTCTACCCACTGCGCCACCTCGGCTATTATTATTATTACCCAACTAGCAACAGTACTAGAAGGGAGTGGGATTTGTTCTCTGCTTAAATGCAAATGGCATAACCTATCGGTGTGGATGGGAGCATTCTTGACGGTGCCTTGTTTGGTGTATGGTTTGAATTTCAACTCTTCTCTGATGTTTCCAGATCAAAATTGCCCCTTGAAGCTGCTCTTTGCCCCACAAAAGGAGAAGAGAGAAAGAGGAGAAGTTTGCATGTGACCGAAGACCTATATGAAAGAGGGGTGGGAAAATTAATCCACTTTAGTCAAAGCTCCACGGAATTTGCACTGACAAGGAGAAAATGAGAAGCTATTCTTCACAGAGCATTTGGTGGGGGAAAAGGGGTAAATGGTACTATAGCCCCATGCTTCTCACTTGGCTTCCCTATTTGTGCCCTTTTTCCATCTACTCCTGTTAGAGTCATTGATGTCAGATGGATGGTGTAGACATTCAATGAATGAATAAAACTAGCCACAGATGCATTTGAAATGGGAACTCTCTCCCTCTGAGAATGAGTCTCTATCCTGTAGCTCACACAGATATTCATAACCTCTTAGCGTAGCATAGCAAAAATTACCTGGTGTTTCTGAAAAGTGAAAAACTTGCCTACTCTGCCCTCCTTGGAATAGTGACAGTTTGACTTTTGCGCGCGTGCACACACACACACACACACACACACACACACACACACTGAAGCAATTCCGAAAAATGTAGCAGGTGTATGCTTTTACAAGCCTTTTGACATGTGCAGTTTTAGCAGAGCTCTGCAAGTGATGGCAAATCAAGCTGGCAGAGTTTCAAGGTGGTTAAACAAAAAGTCAGCAGATCCATACAGGATCTAACAATACCCAACTTACCCCAAATTAATCTTCACATGTCCAAGTAGCCTGCAGGAGAAGGCAGACAGGAATAAACTCTTTTGGATTACAGAGCAAAGAGGAGCAATTCTTTCTCTTTGAAATGAGATTGAAGAAAAGTTCCCGAAGGTGAAAGAAAAGTCAAGATTCCAGGATTCTGGATTTCTTGATAGTCGGGAAGGATTTAAAAGAAGAAGAAAAAAATGATTTCCCCTTTCCTCTGCTTGATGTTCCTCAGAGGGTAGAATTTCCTTCTTTCCTCCATTCCAAAGGGCTCACCCATACAACTATCCTGACATACTTTCCTGCCAATTTTAATATATAGCACTTTAAAAACATCTCTACTACCCCTAGTCCAGTGGTGGGTTCCAGCAGAGACTACTGCCAGTTCACTCAGGGGTGTGCTGCGGGGATGTGCGAACTTGATGTGCATGGCATGCACATGTGCAATACAATTAAAATTGCCCTGCGCATGCACAGAAGCAAAAAACAAGATGCAGAACAGATTCAGGGGCGTGGCAGGCCTGGGTTGCTGCCGGTTCCAGTGACCCAGGCCGCCAAGCTACTACTGGTTCAGCCCAACCAGTATGAACTGGTCCAAACCCACCACCGCCCCAGTCTTTCTGTTATACTGTTATATATATACTGTTATATATTCTGTTCTACAGAGGAATTCTTGAGTCTGTCATCTGCACCTGTATAACTGTCTGGTTTGGTTCTACAACCCAACAAAACAGACACAAACTTCAGAGGATAATTAGAACTGCAGAAAAAAACATTACTACCAACCTGCCTTCTATTGAGGACCTGTATACTGCATGAGTCAAGAAAAGGGCCATGAAAATATTTACAGACCCTCGCATTCTGGACATAAATTGTTTCAACTCCTACCTTCAAAATGACACTCTAGGGAATTGCACACCAAGACAACTAGATACAAGAACAGTTTTTCCCAAACCCCATGCTAAACAAATAATTCCCTCACCACTGTCAAACCATTCACTAAATCTGCATTACTATTAATCTTCTCATTGTTCCTATCATCCACCTCCTCCCACTTATGACTGTATGAGTGTAACTTTGTTGCTTGTATCCTTACAATTTATATTGTTTCCTAGTATGGTTTGATTGCTTATTTGTACCCTATGACTATCATTGAGTGTCATACTTTATGATTCTTGACGAATGTATCATGTCTTTTTATGTACACTGAGAGCATATGCACCAAAGACAAATTCCTTGTGTGTCCAATCACACTTGGGCAATAAAGAATTCTATTCTGTTCTATTACTGTAACTCAGGAATCAGATCAGTAGCTCTGCTATGGGTGCAGAAATTAATGTAGGGTAATTTCTGCTTGGGCAATGATGGGTTCTTCTGGGCTGGGAAGAAACCAGTGCTTGAGGAACCAACTCCTGGCTAGAAAAAAATAGAAAGAATAAGTTTTTCCAATACAAAACCTGTGCGGTTCTTCTGCCACTCTCCTTCTCCCCATAACCTCCAGTGCAGAATTACTACTGATGACTTGAGGATATTCTTTGCCAGTTATGATCCTTCGCTGCCTTTCACCCAAATAGATTGTGGATGCTGCCTGGATACTTGATAAGAGGAGGTTGTATTAGTCACGTTCTTTTTTTAAAGTCATTTGTTGTGTCAGACAGCATCCAAAGTTGGTTAGATTGCAGGTGGAGGTTAGAAATGCTGTCAAATAAATTGTTTGATATGCTAATGCTTATTTGAAAGGTAGGTGTCCTCTAAGGAGAATGGTATTTTTAATACCATAACTTGGAGTCATTTTGGAGGCAGAAGCTGAACCTCCAGGGAGAAGATCCATCCAAAGACAAGGTGAAAAACCTGCAAGCTGGAATTCAGTTGTTGTTTTTTTCTTTGCTAGGTTCATTGGCACATAGCCACCATCCCTCTAAATCCCTTTCTCTCTTCCTCCTTTCAAAGGAGTCCTACAGAGATGTTGATGGGAAATATTTCCAGATGTCAATTTTCTGTAAAAGTGATTCCCATGAGTGAACCAAACAGAGGTGAACCAAAAATCCAGATGCAGGCAATGCTGATGAGGTCCTTTGTCTCCTGGCAACCACAGCAAAACTACCCTCACAGTCCCCCAGCACTGGGATGGGGAACAATGGTCCCTTTAGGACTTGTGGACTTCAGTTCCCAGAATTCCTGAGCATGGCTTGCTTGGGAATTCTGGCAGTTGAAGTCCACAAGTCATAAAAGGGCCATCGTTCCCCACCTCTGCTCCAGCCTCCAGCCCCAGTGGTGATTGGCTCCCACAATACTCTTGAATGGAGTCATTGGAGGCCATTTTGTGAAACTGAGATAGTGTTTAGATCATCATCAGAGTGCTGCTTCTGCTCTTAATGTTGTCATCACCTTTAAATCAGTCTGCCAGGTTCTATTGGTGGAAGAAATTTCTGGAGAGACCATTTTTGCCCATATTTTCTGAAAGTAGAGAACTGGAACTCTTTACTTTACTATTGTGGGGATATGGGAAGAAGGACATAAGGAAAAAAAACCCTAAGTTTAGTGAGTGGAGGAAATTTGTGGTAGAGGGAAGAGAGGGAAAAAAACCCACAGTAAGATGGGAAGATAAATGGAAAAATAAAGGAAATATTTGAACACCAACTTTCTTTCCTGTCAGTGAAAGTCTATTGTGAAAGAGCCATGGTGGCACAGTGGTTAGAATGCAGTACTGCAGGCTACTTCTGCTGATCACTGGCTGCCAGCAGTTTGGCAGATCGAATCTCACCAGGCTTAAGGTTGACTCAACTTTCCATCCTTCCCAGATTGGTAAAATGAGGACCCAGATTGTTGAGGGCAAGAGGCTGACTGTGTAAACTGGTTAAAGTGGGCCGTAAAGCACTGTGAAGTGGTATATACGTCTAAGTGCTGTTGCTATTGCTATTGGTCTTCCTCTTTGCATCACATCAGATACCATCACAAATCTTTGCCATTTTTAGAATTGCTTGTGAAAGTGAGCAGACTTTTCAGATCACCGGCACTTGGATGTACAAACTAATGTTGAATTGGTTTTGAGGGTTGCAGGCATTTCTTGGTGAAGAAGGGAATGTTTATGAATGTTGAGTTGGATCCCTGTGCTCACAGAAGGGCAGTTTTTCATTATATATTGTACTATACAACTACAATAAAAATGAACCCCAAATACATTCTGAAACAAAGACTTGAATTCATAGAGCTCTAACAGCAGAGGATTTTGAACTGGGGACAGAGTATGTTAGAGATACCCATCTCACCCTAGGTGAATTAGGACTTACCTCTGTTTGTATGAGGCTGGCTTTTCATTGAATGGGAACACAGCCCAGCTTTCTATTTTCATGGGGGGGCTTCCTAAAAGAGAAATATTTTGTTGTTGTTGCTGAATCCTAGCTGCGAGACCTCTTACCCTCTCTCTCTTTTTCCTTCCCATCCTGCACTGAACTAGCATTGTGACAATAAAAAGGAATCTCCCAAACAAATGGGCAAATCTGAACGCTCTCCTGGTTATCTAGTGACTTAGAGGGGAAATCAACATCTCTTTCCTTTGGCAATCAAGAATAGTAATAGCAATAGTGCTTAAACCTATATTCCAGTTCATAGTCCTTTACAACCCTCTCTAAGCAGTTTACAAAGTCAACATATTGCTCTCAACAATCTGGGTCCCCATTTTAGTAACCTCAGAAGGATGGAAGGATGGGTCAACCTTAAGCCGGTCAGAATCAAACTGCTGGAGGTCCGCAGAGTTTGACAGCAATAGTGCATTCTAACCACTGTGCCACCATGGCTCAATTCATCGTTGGCCCCATTAGGCTATCAAACAATATTAGTCTGCTCAAGGCTAGGTGGGCACAAAGATATCCAAATTCTGCTTCCATGTGAGGTTCAGGAGGAGGTGTGACCTTAGGTCTATTGAGGTGCTTTTCTATGGGCTATTTGTCACAAGACCACATCAATTTAGCCCTGTCACTCCAGCAAGGCTGAATCTCCACATGTACACTAGACTGGGTGGAAAGACAGACAGACATATGATAGAAGCTAGATAGCTAGAGGAAGGAAGGAAGGAAGGAAGGAAGGAAGGAAGGAAGGAAGGAAGGAAGGAAGGGAGGAAGGAACATTTACACAATACATACATCTCATAATTTCACGTTTGTTAAGTGAATCACTGCAGTTCTTAAATTAGTAATATGGTTATTAAGTGAATCTGGTTTCCCCATGGACTTTGCTTGTCAGAAGATCGCAAAAGGGGATCACATAACCCCGGGACATGCAACTGTCATAAATGTGAGTCAGTTGTTAAGCATCTGGCAAGGCTCCTGTCTACCATGTATGCTCTATAACTCCCGTTACTGTAGTTCTAATATCTCAAGAAGCAAAAAGATTGATTTCTGCCTTTACATTTCACCGGTGAAATATACATTGAAAATATCTGTGGTCCCACATTGTACTAAACCATGGTAGTTTTGTTTATTGTTTTGTGTTAATTTGGCAATTGTGTGTATCTCTTACGGTTTATGGCTTTATAGGTTGTCTGATTCCAATAAAGGGCAATGGGTGAACCCGGTAAAGTGTGACCATAAACAATCTCTTGGACAATGGCTATAGGTACACGAATAGGTTCTAGCTATTGCTCTATCACATAGTGGAAGGACCAATTTTGTATTGAAAAAGATGAAAACAGGAGGCTTGAGGAAAGGAACATTTCCTTAATCAGTTACTGATCAAGTCGACAGGAAGCTGCCCTGATGCAAGAGAAATCCCAAGAAATGCAAAAGGACATCCTCACTCCCAAATTACAGCCACAGTTGCACCAAGCACCGTCTTAAAGTGTAGCTTTACATGGTCAACCTCCAGGAAGTGTTCAAGTCTGTAGTTGCTACACTCATTGGTAGCAATAGCACTTAGACTTATAGACCACTTCACAGTGCTTTTACAGCCCTCTTTGTAAAGCAGTTTACAGTGTCAGCATATTGCCCCACAACAATCTGGGTCTTCATTTTACCATCCTCAGAAGGATGGAAGGCTGAGTCAAACTTGAGCCCTGTTAGGACGAACTGCAGGCAGTGAGCAGTGAGTTAGCCTGCAATACAGCATTCTAACCACTGTGCCACCACGGTTTGGTACACTATTTGGTACTATACTATTACTATAGTATTACTACTATTACTATTGGTACACTATTTGGTACTACTATGTATCACTAATTGGGGCATACAAATACAGCCCATCTGGCTTGTTTCTGATTCTGTATATTGTAAATGCAGAAAAGGGATTCACTTTACTATTTACACAGCACCCCTAACACTGCTGGTGCTTGACAAAGTACAGGTAATCCTCAACTTATGACCGCAACTAAGCTCAAAGTTTCTGTTGCTAAGTGAGAAATTTGTTAAGTGAGCTTTGTCTCAGTTTATGGCTTTTCTTGCCACCTTTGTTACACTGCAATTGTAAAATTAGGAACAGGGTTGTTAAGCGAATCTGTTTTCCCCACTGACTTTGCTTGACATACATTGACATACATCTCATAATTTCACATATGTTAAGTGAATCACTGCAGTTCTTAAATTAGTAATACGGTTATTAAGTGAATCTGGTTTCCCCATGGACTTTGCTTGTCAGAAGATCGCAAAGATCACATGACCCCGGGACATGCAACTGTCATAAATGTGAATCACTTCTTAGGCATCCAAATGTAAATCATGTGACTACAAGGATGCTAGAATGGTCGTAAGTGTGAACAACGGTCCAAAGTCACTTTTTTCAGTGCTGTTGTAACTTTGAATGTAACTAAGCAAACTGTTGTAAGATGAGGACTATCTGTACCTGGCTACCAGCATCTTTTATGTGGCATTAATTTGTTCATTGGTAGGTGCTGATATCATTATTCAAAAATCAGGGGGCAACTGGTGTCTAAAGAGTTTGCTGCCAGATAGCAGAGTAACCTTAGGGAGGAAAAGATTTCCCAAGGGCAAAATCAGTATTAGGTTGAATAATTAATTCATCTTGGCCAATATATATGTATATATATATATATACTTAAAGTCACAACCCCTGGTATGCCCAAGTATGGGAGGAAGGTCACACTTCCACTCTCTGTCATTAGGCTCGTCACAAGAGACCATCCAGACAGAAACCCAATATTTTTTTTTATTTTTTTTTTACTGTTGCCTTTTTTTGTTACATTTGTTATATTTATGCTGATAAATAAATAAGTCTCCCTTTATTTATTTATCAGCATAAATATAACAAATATATATATCCCTCCATACCTGGAAATAATGCATGTAAGCAATATTGCAAAATAACAATACTTACTACTGCTGCCATCTGCTGTGAGCAAAGCAAATCTAGTTTTGTGTAATGTCTGAGAAATCAGGAGTAGCATTTGGTTATTTGTAGCACTGTTGTATTTTGCCCCCAATACTTTGTGGGGCAGGGGAAGTCATCAATACTTTGTTGTAGGTATTATATTGAGAGGAAAACATCTTGAAATTGGTCAACACCACAAAATATCCAGAGAAATTAAATAACCACCATTCCTTCTAAACTCTGGCTTTGGGAGAATGGAATAAGAAGATCATGGACAAGAATAATGGTACCAAGAAGGCCCTTGTAGAGGGTCAATAGAGCATATAAAGGCAGTTTGTGAGCTATCATCTAGATAGTCTTCAGAACACTTGAAAGTCATACAGACTTTTACTGGGTTGCTTATGTTATGAGTGGTAACTGAAGTAAAACTCATCAGCTTGCATCAGAGGTGGTATTCAGGCGATTCAACTGGTTCTGGCAAACTGGTAGTGGAAATTTTGAATAGTTTGGAGAACCGGCAAATACCACCTCTGGTTGGCCCTCCGCTTCCACCCCCCGCCGTTCCCTGTCCTATATTCCCTTGTTTTTTAGCTCAGCAGAGCTGATTTCCGCACCTTAGCTGAGCTAAACAACAGCTTAGCTCACCAGCGCTGGCACTTAGAGTGGTCCTAGAGTGCTGTGTGTGCGTGTGAAGCACTCCCTCATACAACTGGTAGGAAAATATTTGGAATCTCACCACTGGCTTGCATGATAACTCAGCAGTTGTTGGCTGGAAAGGTGACAACCTGGATTGAAGACCCAAGCATTGGCTCTTGACTTTGCCTAGCTCCTGCCTACCTAACCAATTAAAAACCATGCGAATGCAGGTAGATAAATAGGTACCACTTCAATGGAGAGGAAACAATGCTCCGTGACTTCATGCTGGCCACATGGTCACAGAAAGGACTTCAGACAATGCTGGGCTCGCAGCCTTGAAATGAGAGCACTGCCCCCAATAGTCAGCAACAAATAGTGGAGCAAAATCTGCAAGGATTTTCTTATGTTATGAGCAGTAACTTAAGCAAGACTCATAAGCTCTGAGAGAAAAGCCAATTGCAAATGCTTCTCACCTCTTTCATAAAATGTATATGGAAGAGATGTAATGTCAGATCAGTGATGTGATTCAGCCAGTTCGCACCTATTTGGGAGAACCAATTGTTAACTTTCTAAGCAGTTCAGAGAACCAGTTGTTGGAAGAAATCTTATTTCGTTTTTTCCACTTTACAGGGCTAATCCTGTAAGGAAGGAAGGAAGGAAACATTCTGGTGTTGTTTCTAGCCTAATCTTTATTGCCCTGCTTACAGAAACTGCCTCTCCGGTTAATCCTTATTATATTATAACAGTGAAACTGAAGCACCCATCGACGTGAGTGACATTGAGTTGGCCATGCTCCCCTCAGTCACATGACCACTGAGCCCTGACTACCCAGCTGGTCATTAGGGCAGAGAACCAGTTGATAAATTATTTGAATCCCACCACTGTGTCAGATGTTGGATACAATAGAAGTAAAAAAATACATAACATATACAGTACAGTACAGTACATCTCTTCCCATCTCCCTGTTTGGCTACTTACTCCTTATTCTAAAATGTTTTGAGAAGAAGAGGAAAGAAAAAAAATGCTCAGACATATTCATATTGAGTTAGATGATCACCCATTTGCTTCTGCTTCCATCCCTTGCCACTCTGGCTATATTCACATGCCTCACTGAACTATCAATCCTTGCCTGAACGTAATCCTTGTAGTTAGATGCAGTTTGAAAGCAGAAAACTAAATTTGGTAAATGTTTACGGATATTCTCAGTCATCCAGGTTATAATTGTCTCAAAGGTGCTTTTTCAAAAGACAACTGGACTGCTTTTGAGAAAGAAAAGGAAGGGCTCAAGATTCAAAAGAATTAATAACATCTTTGTTTGAATGTATGACGTACAAGGACAATAATGAACATAAGCATGATAGATGATTGGTGGGATTATATATAATTGAAAATAGTGATATACAAACATAAATAGTGGGTAATTTTTTTAATATATTGTAAAATATTCAGAATGGGATGTGATTATATAAAGGTATATTGTTATTAAACAGACAATCAAGAATGTAAGGGAATTAGGTTTATTGGAAAAAAATATTCATTGCAATTGAATATATGTTGTATAATGAAAGTGAGGTATTTAGTTATAGTAGATGGAAAATATGTGACTGTATATGTAATTGAGAACATGGATGCAAAAACACTTCTAACCAAACGACATGCTATATGTAATGGATGAGAATTTTTTTAATGTTTTTTTTAAAATGTTTAAAAATAAAAGAAAAAATTTGGGGAAAAAAAGATTCAAAAGGATTTTGACAAACTTAAAAATTGGGCCCTATTCAGCAAAATGTAATTCAGCAGTGAGAAAAGTAAATTCCTATACTTAGTGTGTGTGTGGGGGGGGGAGAAACAAATAAATGCACAGATATCAAATAGGTGGTGCCTGACTCAATAATAGCAACTGTGAGAGAGATCTAGGTATCTTAGTACACCCTCATTTACATATGAGCCAGCAGTGTGTGCTGCAGCTGCCCAAAACAATAACACATCAACAGAGGGATAATTTCAAGATCACTTGAACTGATGGTACCACTTTATATTGCATGGTGAGACCACATTTGGAAGACTACGCCCAGTTCTGGTCACCATGACACAAAAAAGATCTTGAGATTCTTTAAAGAGTGCAGAGAAGAGCAATAAAGGTGATAAGGGGCCATACGATGAACCAGGTATGTCTGGTCTAATGAAGAGAAGGACTAGTAGTGATCTGATAGCAGTTGTTCCATATTTGAGGGTTCACTGACAAATGCGCGCTTGACAAAAGCGCGCCGACGAAACCGCGGTGAGAAAACCGTGAGTTATAAATCGTGCTGATGAATGAGCGCAGAAGCACGGCGACAACGGTGCGCTGAAAAAAGGGCGCCTTCAACAAACAAGTAATAACCGCGAGTTCTAAACCTAACCCTAAACCTAACCCTAAACCTAACCCTAAACCTAACCCTAAACCTAACCCTAAACCTAACCCTAAACCTAACCCTAAACCTAAACCTAACCCTAAACCTAACCCTAATCCTAACCCTAACCCTAAACCTAACCCTAAACCTAACCCTTACCTTAACTGAAATCCCTAAACCTAACCCTGAACCTAACCTTACCTTAACTGAAATCACACTTTTGTGGGCGCGGTTTTGTCAGCGCGTTGTTTATGACATCACAGTTTCGTCGGTGCGCTTTTGTCGTGCGCGCATTTGTTGGGTCACGGTACTTGAATGGCTATCACAGAGAACTAAGGAGACATTTTCTGACAGTGAGAACAATTAATCAGTGGACTGGCTTGCTTTCAGAATTGTGTGCAGTGCGCCCTATCACTGAAGGCTTTCAAGAAGAGACTGGACAGCCGTTTGTCTAAAATGGTATATTATCTCCTACCATGGGCAGAGGGTTGGACTAGAAAACCTCCAAGATTTCTCCCATCTCTAGTATTCTACGTTCCCAATTCCGTCAGACAAATTTAAGATTGCAATATTTCTCATTCTTATGTAAAAGGGAAACATAATACACGGCAGGTGTATTCTTTGGGAAAACTCAGTTCATGCATATGATCCAAGAAGAAATGTTTCAAATATTCTTTTTTTTTTAAAAAACCACAACTTCTGGCTATGTTAAAGCAGGAAGCAATATTATAAAGTGGCATGCTTTCAAGTATACAAAACCAACAGAGCTTCTTTCACTTTGAAAAAGGGCTGAGGGACATAAGGTGGACTACTTAAACTATTCCACTTTTTGCGTTTACCTTTTGGAAAGAGAGAAGGAAAAACCTCAAACATTCTTTGGTTTTTCTTTCTTGGGTCAAAGATTGCCAGAAGCATGATAGTTTTGTGATCTGATACCGAACATCTGGGTGGTTTGACTGTAACTATCTCACTCTGCTTCTGCTAAAGGAGATGGAGGGAGGTGTGCTTTTGGCAAAGGTAGAGGAGGAATTTCATTGGAAACCATTTGTAACTCCAGACAAAATTCTCAGCAACAATCATCTTCCTTCCTTGCCATCTGGCAATTATATTTTGGTCAGCCATGTTGTTACATTCAGAGAAGAAAAGGGCCTTGGCTTACTCTACAGTACTTCAGTGGGACTACTAGACGGGAGGTGGGTTCCTACCAATAGCAATAGCAGTAGACTTATATACCGCTTCATAGGCCTTTCAGGCCTCTCTAAGCGGTTTACAGAGAGTCAGCATATTGCCCCCAACAATCTGGGTCCTCATTTTACCCACCTCGGAAGGATGGAAGGCTGAGTCAACCCTGAGCCGGTGAGATTTGAACCGCTGACCTGCTGATCTAGCAGTAGCCTGCAGTGCTGCATTTAACCACTGAGCCACCTTGGCTCTATTCAGTAGAACCGGTTCATCAAATCTACCGAACCGGTTAGAAGAGGTTCCACCAGTGGACCCGGAAAGCAAGCCACACCAACAGAAGAGGTCCCAAAAATTTTTGAAACCCACCACTGTACTATATAGTAGTTCAGTTCTGTTTCCTAGAAACAGAACTTATGGTTCTTCTATCATGATGAAAAAGAGGATGGATGACAAACATTGATGATAATAATGATAATGGTTTTGAATTGTAATCCTCTTTACAGGTAGTCCTCAATTTACAACCATTGGTTTATTTGAACAATGAAACCAACTTCTTCAGGTTGAAGTTACAATGGTCCTGAAAAAAGTAACGTATGTGACCATTGTTCATACTTATGACCGTTGCAGCATCCTCCATGGTCACATGATCATAATTTGGATGCTTGGTAAGTAGCTTATTTTGTGATGGTTGCAATGGCCAGGGATTGTGTGATCGCCTTTTGCGACCTTTTGACAAGCAAAGTCAATGGGAAAGCCAGATTCTAACTTAAGAATTGCAGTGATTAACTGTGGCAAGAAATGTCACAAAATGGGGCAAAATTCACTTAAAATAGGCTCACTTAGCAACATACATTTTGGGCTCAGTTGTGGTCATAAATTGAGGACTACCAGTATTCTGGATTAGAATGACCAACTTAATCTAGAGTCAGAAACAGATTGTTGGGGGCAATAGGCTGACTCTGTAAACAGCTTAGAGAGGACTGTAAAGCACTGTGAAGCGGTATATAAGTCTAAATGCTATTGCTATCGTTCTTAGAAATGAATGGCTTCCCCCATTCCATCAACTTTAAATAAGTAAATCAACTCTTCCCCTCTTTATTGTGTTTATGGTGTTTAATTGTTTAGTTGTTGCAATATCAAATTTGCCTCAGAGGCAGTGTTGGGATTCAAATAATGTAACAACTGGTTCTCTGCCCTAATGATTTCTTCCAACAACCAGTTCACCAAACTGCTCAGAAAGTTAACAATCGGTTCTCCCAAAGTGGTGCGAGCTGGCTGAATCCCACCACTTCTCAGAAGGCCAATATAAAACTCAGAATGACAAATAAAAACTGAGACAACAAGCCCATTGAAAACAGAAAAGTTAGACTAGAAACCCAATAAAAACATTAAAGACCATGTGTTTGGCAGAAGAGGGGAAAAAAGAGGCTCATACTGGTAGCTAAAAATATGGAGTGGATCTCTGCAGGGTTTGTTCTGTCCTATTCTGCTCACCCTGTTTTGTACTGGAAATAATTCTAAAATTATTTTTACTTCTGTGCGTTGCAGTTGACCATAATTCTCAGCTCACATCTCTTTTTCATTAAAGAACCCAACGCGTAACAGTTACATAGGCACTTTGATGGTGTCATTTTTTTAAAAAAAGCACTATTTGAGGACTGAGATTTAATCAACAAATGCACATCAATTTAACCATAGCACAAAGAGGTGTCTTCACGAAATTATACAGGATGACTTAGCAACAGGAGGATATGACTGGAAATCTGCTATTAACTAGATACATTAAGAAATCTGCACTTATAGATACAAGAGGAGACGGAGAAGGATAGAACGGCAATGTGCTAAAAAATTCTGGAGTGCAGTTTAGATATTTCAAACCCCATAAATTTCAATCCGACTACTGAATAGTTAGCTACTGAATAGCTCTTAAGCACACCCATAAGTCCTTGCTCTTATATTATCTTGACTTGATTTAAATCAGGGGTCAGCTGCTGGAAGTTCGCACGGGTTCAAGCGATCCTCTAGCTAGGATTCTGCCCAGTTCAGCAAACCCCCAAATGCCATCCCTGGCTGGCCCCTCCTGCCATGCCCCTCCCCTCCCAGATGTCTACACGTGGCCCATTCATCATGCCAGGTAAGTCCAGGGCCTGCACACAGGCTCAAAAAGGGGGGTGGGAATGGAACTACTAGAAGTTCTACAAATCCAGAAATAGGCCTGTTCAGGCATCCGGAGCCTGAGGGAAGCAGTTTCCGCCCTCCCAGAGGCTCTAGGAAAGCTTCCGGAGCATGGGGAGGGTGAAAAATCCCCCACCCTGCTATGGTGCAGGAGGCTGACTAGGCCAAACCCACCATGGCAACACCCACTCAGCAACGAGGCAGCGACCCCATTACTGCAATTTTTGAAGCCCACCCCTGCTTGCAATACTTAGCATATGGGCACCTCTTTCAAAAGTAACTTTCTTTCTGATTGGGGATTTCAGGGGAAAAAAAAACAGATTAAGTTCCTTTCAGTTTACCACATCTGGAAAAACTTGCAATAAACTCCTCCAATGGCATTTGTGGTAAACTGCGTAGGTGCCAAAAGTAGGAAAAACAACCACCATTAAGTCGCTAATGAGTTTCTGGGATAACAGGCCAAAAATTTAGTCATTTAAAAAAAAAAATCAGTAACCAGTGCTTTCGTGTCATGAAGGAAGCTGAATCACAAACAGTACTTTTCTTTAAGTTTTCCATTCTTTTCTCCCTTTTTCCTACAGACAACTAATGACAAATTTTAAATATCTCCTTTGTGAGTCAGGGATTAGAAAGTGGTGCTCTCACCATTCTTTTTTTCTGTTATCCCGATCTTGTCCTAAAATAGGGATCAGCAGCCGATGGCTCTGGAGCCACATGTGGCTCTTTCATCCCTCTGTTGCGGCTCCCTGTTGCTCAAAATATGCTTCACAATCACCAATGGGCGACACTCACCGGCACGCAATTTATTGAGCTTTTTGACCCCCTGAAGGCCAACCATGGATAAACCCAAGAAAAGAAAGCTTTCAGAAGAAAACAGAACATTTAATTAAACTACATATGTTAGTTTTGTGGCCGCTCAGGAATTAATCAGGCACGGGAAGGGTTTTGTGGCTCCCGGTGTTTTCTGTGGGAAACAAGTCCAAATGGCTCTTTGAGTGTTTAAAGTTGCCAACACCTGTCCTAAAATAAAGGCCATAGAGCTGCTTACAGGATTGCTGGCTGAAGAGTTTAACACTCTTGTGCAAATCCCCTCCCAGGGAAACAGCAGTATAACAAAGCTCATCCGGAACCACTTTTTCTTACTCCGAAATAGCTAATTTTATTTATTTCTTCTATTTATGCAGGCACCAAGTGATTTGGGGTGCTAACAGAAGATTTGTAAACATCCTAACAGGTTAAAAAACAGTAAAGAACAGTGGGGACATTAACTAACCCGCTACACACTAAAATGGCTTCCATAACTCTTGGCACAGAGCCAGGGGGGAAGAACCTGATGCTGAGAGATATTTTGATGGCTCGTATTTGGAGCTATCTAAATTAAGCCATTTGATCTTAGCCACCACTGGTTACTTACCTTTGCCTCCAGAGTAACACATCACAAAGTTTAACAGATTTTAACATCTTCTAGAGATGTTGAACATTCCCTCGAAGTTGGTGGGCCATGCCTGTACCAAATATAATTCTATACTGATGTAATTTTATATCTACAACTCTATTGTTTCAGTAAACCGAAATTCTAGATATCCGAGATACATACATTTTTTCTTTTTGTAGAGAAACATATTTGGAAGCAAACCCAATGGAACGAAATAATGCTTTTGTTGCAAAATAGTTACAGGTCAAAAGTGTTGAGGTTATATAGCATTGTTGCATTAAAATAAAACTTTCATCAAGTGGAAATTCCATCAAAGGCACTTACTTAATTATAATTTTGCATATATTTTTTTTACATGGAAAGTTCAAGCAACTTGCAAAACAGTCAGATCCAAAATAACAGACCTGGAGAAACAATATCTTTTATATTCCAATACTTATCAATCCCACTGGAATGGCCAATGAACAAAGAAGTCAAGAGTTACAGTGCACCATCATCTGCTGGCCATGAATGTTTGGAAGTGCCTCGGTATGGCTGAAATGACCTTGACTTCCTCTTCTTTGTGGCAGCTCCTGAGGCATCAGAACACATCTATCATGTCTCCCCCGTGACCCGTCAAAACCGCATTCCACAAAAGCGCGGTCGACGAAATCGCGTATGTGACGTCATCACAATGCGACGAAAAAGATCGAAAAATTGAAATAAAAATTAAATTACAGCAAGCCGATTCACATAAAGGTAAGCGTTAGGTTAAGGGTTAGGGTTAGGGTTAGGTTAAGGGTTAGGGTTAGGTTTAGAGCGTTAGCGTTACGTTTAGCATTAGGTTAAGGGTTAGCGTTAGGTTTTTTGTTACGTTAAGGGTTAGGTTTAGGGTTAGGTTTAGGGTTAGGTTAAGGGTTAGGTTAAGGGTTAGGTTTAGGGTTAGGTTTAGGGTTAGGCTTGGGGGGGTTAGGGTAAGGTTTTCGCTTTATTTTTACATTTTTCGATCTTTTTCGTCGCGCTGTGATGACGTCACATAGGCGCTTTCGTCGACCGCGATTTTGTCATCCGCGGTTTTGTGGTGGAACCTGTCTACCCTAGTCCTTCTTTTCATTAAACTTGACATACCCAGTTTCTGCAACCGTTCTCCTTATGTTTTAGTCTCCAGTCCCCTAATCATCCTTCTCTGCACTCTTTCTAGAGTCTCAACATCTTTTTCACATGAACAGGCAAACTACAGTGTCCAACTTTTCTCAGAATGCTCTATAGTGTGAATGTCACTTGTCATCATATGTTTGCTGTACTTTGTTCTTATGTGGTTGCAGAATGCTATGAACTGTAGGGAGGGGGGGATGAAGAGGAGGATGCTTGGTAAATTGAAAGTAGACACTGAGCCACCTCGAGACGCTACCCCAAGGTCATCCAGCTCTATGGAAGGAGCCACATAAGAAGCTGAACTTGGATTGACTATTATGAAAACATCTGTAGAGGGCACATTTTTAGAGGCTTTTTTTAAAACAGTTAAGCAGAGTCATCCATTGGAGGCTCTGGCAGCAGCTAATCCAGCCTGACCAGCAGCTCTTGCCTTTTTCTTTTTACATTTTTTTACATTTTCATCATGGCAGACAAGAGGAGAGTTGAAATCCTCTGTGAAACAGCTGGAAAAGGTATGTGGGTCGGAGGGAGGGGGGAGGAATTCAAAATTATTGTAATTTGTAAGTAATTGTAATTTGTATTATTATAAGTAATTTGTGTGTGTGTGTGTTTTACCCACCTCTGCTGGCGAACGGGCTGGCACTTTATTTTATTTTTTTTAAAGCCATGCCACCGTGCCAGCCATAGAGCGGGACGCGTCCCGCTCTATGGCCGGTGAATCGCTGGGACTTTAAAGCCATGCCGCCGCATTTCCCAAAGCCCCGGTGAAGCCCCGGCATTGGCAGACATAGGGCGGCAGACATAGGGCGACTTTTGCCTGCTTGCCTCACTGGCCATAAACCTCACCGCACGTCACTGAGTACACTTGATCTTTAATAAAACCAGACGTTTCTCAACAAATGGAGCCATGGATCATTTCTATTTAGAGATTTAGGTTGTGGGCACTCTGACAGTGAAACCTGTAGCAATGAATAAGCTATGTGGCCTTCTCTGGCATTCAGTTTCAAAATTATTGTTTATTTATTTATTTTTTTTGTAATCTAATAGCTCTTTCCAGTATAAAGACACTGAGAGAGAAAAATTTGCACCTACTTCCAGAGCATAATTTGTACCTTTCTGATTTAAATATAGTACAGTCACCATATTAATTTTCAAAGGCAATGGAGAAATGCAGAACAACCCACCATTCTCTATTTTAAATTCAAAGAACAGCTTAAGTATGGCATCTGTTTTCAGATAAGTTTCCATTATAAACCACAATTCGACTCACAGAAGTTTTCAGTGAGGCTAGTACTGCTGTAAGAAAACACAACAGATTTTTAATTTATTTTTTAAATTGGAATCAATATTGATATCCAGGCACTGTATATCATTTCATATTTCAAATTTGAAAAGTGGTTTGACCACTGGTCTTATGTTGGAAATAGGGAAGGATAAAGTGACATCTGCTTTGAATGCTGAGAAACATATTAACTTATGACATGTTATTATTTGGATATCTCTCGCTCCTGTTAGCATTTAATTTTAGTGATATAAAGAAAAATCATTAGCAGTCCATTTGAAAGAGACTTTTCCATAATGCTTACCCATGTGGCTATGGTCTGAAGTCTAGAATCACCACCCACAGTAGATATTGTAATGAAGACCATGGATTGACCCAAGAAGAATAGATATCTAGATTTGTCTCCATGCGATTGGTGAGTGGTGATCTCTCTGGTGGATCTTGCTGACACTGTTTTGCAAGGGTTCTAGTCCTTCTTGTTTAGCTGTCTCCAGAACAGATATGGAACTTATTGTTAGAGACCTAGGACATTGATTGACTTCCAGGATTCCATCTACTTCAGTGGTGGATTCCTACCGGTTTAGACCAGTTTGGCCGAACTGGTAGTGGTTTGGCGGCCTAGGTCACTGGAGCAAGCAGTGACCCAGGCTTGCCATGCCCCTAAACCAGTTCCCCGGGTGGGAGCACCACAATCTTGTTTTTCAGTTCTGCGCATGCACAAATCACAGACCATTAAGCATGTGTACACATGTGCAGCACACACACAAGCGAACCGGCAGTAATGCCTACTGTAACCCACCCCTGATCTACTTCCTATGACCTTCAACAGCTACCTAAAATATAGAGCAACATGAAAGACTATGTCATCTGTTAAACTACATGAAACTTGGCATGGTATCTGTTCCATGGCCAGGGAACGGGAAAGACAGAGAGGATCAAAATGATGACAATGCTGAGAATGTCAATATAACCAATTGAGACCTGTTGGATAATGTCAAAGGTGGCATATAAAGGACTCAGACAAGAAAATCCCTTCACTGTAACTGCATCAATTATTCTTATTAACCAATAGAAGGAGAAGATATAACAAGGCAATGCACTCAGGAAAAAACCTGTACCCTTAAACACCAGATAAGCCTGACTGAAGAAAAATTGGAATAAGAGAGATGTTGTTTTTTTAGTAAAGAGGAACCTCAGAGACAAAGATTCAACCTATTTTAGAGGAGTCTGCTCTTCTCCCATTATAACAGCATGTCCACAATCTGAGATTACTGGTTGAACTCAGGTGTCGCTTAATTCGTGAGAATTGCATTACAGTTACTGGTGGAAAAAAACAGGATACAAATGAAACAAAAAAAGAGAGAGGAATTGATTGTAAATTTGATAATGTCAGCTAGATTAGTGATGACTAAATATTGGGGATGAAATTGGGATATTCAAAAAAATGAGTGGTATAATGAAATGAAATTTGGAGTATGGCAACAAATGATAAATTAACAACAGAAATTAAATTTTAAAAGGGGATGATCAAAGCAAATAATTATAATGAAATATGCGGGGATTTTATTAGTGTTGGTGGAAGGCCAAGGGAATAAACCTACTCACAAATATATGTTGTTTTGGAGAGGAGAAGGGCAAAAGTGGAATATATTGTATATCTTTTAGTTGTTACAGATAAAGAAATGTAAGTGGGGGGAGAGTCAACGATTTTGCTTCTTAGAATAGCAATTTCTTCTGTCATTTGTGTCTTGACTAAACCTGTCTTTCTTGTTGGCAAGGAATATACAGCCTGCGACACAAGGATTCCTGCCAAGCTTCATCGATACTTGAAGGCTCACAGACAGATTCAAGGATCCACCTTATGATAAGATGAGTTTATTGCAGACAATACAAAAACCATTGATTTTTTTTTAAAAAAATAAAATTACTGAGAAAACTATAAACAACAGATTTAGCCATCAAACTGTAACTCATGTTCGCTTGCTTGCCTGTGAGTTACTATGGACTGAAGATTGTTGTTTGGAGGAAGAACTAACATTTGTGCTCTTTCAGAGGTATTCAGCAGGTTCTGACCAGTTCTGGAGAAGGAAATTTTGAGTAGTTCAGAGAACCTGTAAATACCACCTCTGAATGGCCCCACCTACATCTATTCTCTGTCTCCTGGGTCCCAGCTGATCAGGAGGGAATGGGGATTTTGCAGTATCCTTTCCTGCCATGCCCACCAAGCCATGCCCACCAAGCCATGGCACGCCCACCAGACCACACCCACAGAACCGGTAGTAAAAAAAAAGAATCCCACTACTGGTCTCTCTGCTCCCGACTTATCTCCTCAATCCCTCAAACCAACTGAAGTTTATCTTTAAAAAGTAATGTGGGAGACTTGATTGGCCAAGACCATTGTGAAATAATTGTTTACGGCTAACAACCATGGCATTTTGAAAATTGAGGCTTGGGTGATGTGGGGAAAAGGTAAAAGCAAATAAATGAATTAAATGATACAAAGGTAAACAAATATGATGTGTCACTCTGAAGCTAAGAGAAAAGGGAATTATGTAATCGATCCTGTGGAATGGAGCTGATGAATACAAGGAAGTGAAGGGGTAGTTTTAATTATGAGTTTAACATCTAAATGTATGTTAATTTAATTTTTAATGAAGGGCTAAATGTATGAATCAGTGTTATCTAGACATTAGAATAGGAATCCATAAATTGGTGATGTTGTTGGATAGTATTTCTCAATTTCAACATGCTGGCTGGGGAATTCTGGTAGTTGAAGTCCAGACATATTAAAGTTGCTAAGTTTGAGAAAAAGTGCTGTAGTGCATGGAGATATTGGAAAGCCAGCACTGTCCAAAGATATCTCCGTGGTCATGTGCCCGGCATGACTAAACGCCAAAGGCTTCCCACCAAAGGTGGTTCCTATTTTTCTACTTGCATTTTTACTTGCTTTCGAACTGCTAGGTTGGCAGAAGCTGGGACAAGTAATGGAAGCTCACTCTATTATGCAGCGCTAGGGATTCGAGCCACCAAATTGCTGACCTTTCTGATCGACAAGCTCAGTATCTTAGCCACTGAGCCATTCAGTGCATAATGGAGGCCAAAGCACCTTTCTTTCAAAACCGTATATATTTACTCAGTGTCTTAGCCACTGAGCCACCATGTCCCTTCGGACTTAGATTGCTTTATGTTAAAAAACTGTACTGAGGACATGATTTGGATTTACCTTTTATATTGTATGTAGTACTTTGAATATGAGTTTGGCTGTAATGCTAGTGTAACCTGGATGGGGAGCACCCCACATCATAACTATGAAGTAAGTTGTTCAAGAGAGTAAAGGTATTAACCTGCAGAGAAAAAAAATCTATGTGTTGAAATGGGTGATTAAATATTTTAAAATGCATCTATGGCAGCATGAGTTACTATTAATTCCTAATCACAACCTCTTGAATGGCTCCAAGTATAAATGAAAAATACCTATAGGAAATTAATATGATGCCATTTAACTCTTCAACCTTATAGGTTCCAAATACAGCACCACAAGACAGCTGCCCCACTAACTGATTTGGTTTCTATGCCCCAATGCAGAAGGTTGCAAAAGCAGCATCAATTCAAGCTTCTCTCCAATCCCCTTTCGAAGCCAGGCAATCAGAAGCACACAAATAGTTGCTAATGCTTAGGGGATAGTGTTGGAATTACGGTCACAAGTGATGGCAATAATTAAGTGGCATTAAGCAAGTCCCCATGTGACCATGCTTGATTTTACAATTTGGGGGGGGGGGGGCAATTAAACAAATGCCACAGTTGTTAAATGAATCCATTGCACTCAATAGGTGGAGGGTTTGGGATTTTTTTGCCCAAAACTGGAAGTAAACAACAGAAACCAGGAACACATGCCAAAATCATGGTCACATGTCTGCAGGATGCTGCAAATGATTGTAAATGCTGGTTGCCAAGTGCCAAAAATCTGATTGCCTGTTACTACAGGGTGTGTGTGTGTGTGTGTGTGTCCATCTAAACTTTGAAAATGGTTGTAAGTAGCTCAGTGGAGATTTGTCCTAATTTTGAATGGTTGTTAAGCGAGGACTACATATAAACATTTTGAGCTGTCACCAAATCTATTGACTAGTAATTGTAGGGGTGAGAAAGTAACTATTTTCGGTCATGATTTGGTCTACCTTCCATTTGTTACAGTGACCACATTTTCTTGAGTGAAAAAAGGAGAAACTTGAAAACTTTCCAGAAAATTGGGTTGAAAAAGGAGCAAATCTAAAAGATGACAAACATTTTTAATTGTTTCTGTTCATTACTTTGCTTTTAAAAAGACAATTCAATTTCCATATTTTTCTCCTGAATGTGAAAGACTATGCATTAAATAGTACCATTGGCATGGTTAAAATGACCAAACTAAAATATATTTTTTTAAAAAATAAACACATCTAAACAAACATACCTGAAACAAATGCCTGTACTTTATAATAAAGGAAGTATGATCAATGTAGTTATGATATGAAGTATAGAAAAGTAATCACAGCTCATTTAAGTCTGACTATTACAACAAACTAAAAATCCCCGAATTTTGTTTCTCTTCTTGGTCATCCTATAGAAGTTTACAACTGCAACACCGTGGTTTCATATGATTGTGTTGTGACCGAGGGAGTAAGCATCTAATTTATGTTGCTAAAAAAGCAAGTTAATTATAAGGTACCATATAGACCAGCTGTTTCTCCTCATTTAAGTTTCATTTGCCTTCATGGACTAAGTTATTCGCATACTTTTCATTAGGACTGCATGATAGCCATGCTTGGATCTTCAGAAAGACCAACTTTTCAAAGTATTAGTGCTTTGATATGTTTCAATTTATCCTTCTATGTAATTAGGTTAATTCATTTATATTTGGGGCTACCTCTGGCTAAATAATCTTGATTGTTTATGTAAATATACAGATTAGGTCCAGAATTCAAGAAATGCAGCACTCACACCTGAACTTTAATGGACTTTTGGACAGAGTTTCATTATTTCTTGCTGACTGAAGATTAAATTTATCTGAAGTGCTGACATCCAAAGTAATTATGCATCATTTTAAGACATACAATCTGCACTTTCCCCATGCAAATACTTTATATGAGATACGGCTGTCTCTTTTCAATATCCTCCATATATAAAAAAGAAAGAAGGTTCTTGAATTCTTCAGGAGACTCATTAAAATGAAACTGGAGTGTAAGTTTCCTATTTTTACAGGTGGCTCTTTTTTCCAGGTTGAGTTGGTTTCATGATTATTTCAATAATTCCCTCCCTCCTAATTCTTCCAACAATTCTGCATCCAAGAAGAAGAGAGAAAAAAGAAGTTTGCCTGGGAAGAGGCAAAGAAAAAAGCTACAGCTCTCAAACATAATTTTGTTAAGCAATAAATTAGCATTAATAACAGGATTGGCAGCATTACAATAATCTTTCATTTGCCTTCTGCAAAAGGTAAATGAAAAACATCTGGGCCCAACCAAGTATGAAGTTCTGTAGCTGTAAGCAGGATCATTTTGCTCCTTATAGAGCATGGATGTCAAACTGGCAGCCCATGGGCTGAATGCATCATGCGCAGGCCAAACCCACCCCAACTCCGCTAAGGGAAAAAAGTCACGAAACATCATGTGATGATAATATGACGCTGCACGTTTGACACTTGTGTTGTAGAGTGTGGGGAAAAGGGAATTTTTTCCATTCTAGGGCAAATCAGGAGCCGGATAACATTTTTTCTGACCAACAAATCTTATCATGAAGCATAAGTTCTCATGAATTATAGCTCACTTCATCAGCTGCAGTGGAACCCTGATCGTAGGATTTCAATTGGGATGGGGTGTTAGGGAGGATGGGAAAATAAAGAATGGACTGGTTAGGCAGACAGACTACAGGTAGTTTATCAATTCCCAGTTGTAACGTATTTGCTGCCTGAAAATTCTCATGTATATGAGTTCACCCAATTCTCAGTCAAGTGTGCTATAAAAGTCCCATTTGATCAAGTCTACCGTAGTTGGTCCAGGGTGGCCGAAATGTTACAATGCTACTTTGCCTCAGTTTGGATCCTGATGTCAAACTTGTGTCCCCTAATTTTTTGTGCAAAGTTTGTCCAGTTTGTCAAACCTAAAATCCAGAGTGTCATTGCTGACATATACCACATTGGACGTCTCAAAACAAGAATAAAGCAATACTTGGAATCTATCTCACATGTAACCTGCATCTATGTAACTAAACTGTCTTCTCCTTCTCTGCATCCCAGTTTAAATCCTTCTTCTCTGTGCATCTGGAGAAGTGAGCTGCAGCACCCAGAAATGTGTGCCTTTTAGTAATAGCTTTAGTAACAGTGGTTGGAAAAAGTAACAGGCATTTTTCTCACCCTAGTCAAACACGGCTGTTCTACAACAGTAGAAGCCAAAGTAGTCCAATATCTAGAAAGAAGAGCTCATAACCATCAACAGCATAAAAGATAACAATTTGTCAACTGTTCATGATACTCTAATGTGGGTACCTATTGGTAGGACTCAGTCAGCGTGAGCAGTTTTATGATTTTGATCCACAAGCTTAGTGTTGTGGCCCACCAACAGCCAGTGAAGCTGGCAGCAAATTTGGATAGTGAGGAGGTTGGGGAGGAACATGAGCCAGTCCTGGAGTCTGGGGAAAGGTCTGACGAGGGCTCAGCATCAGAGGCAGAGATAGGGCCAGGGCTGTCTGACAGTTATCAGCTGCCTTCAGAGTCAGACATCAGTGAGGCAGGCAAACAGCTGGAGTCTGTTCCCAGTGTGCGCATGCACAGAGTTGCCAGATGAAGGGAACAGCTAAGGAACAAGGGTCGACTTGGGAGTAAAGCCATAGGTGGACGGTGAATGGCCACTCCCATAGGGAATAAAAGAGGAACAAAAGGGGAGGGGTGTTTACAGGAGGCACTTAGTTCATTCCTGGATTCTTGCCAAGTATTGCAGCATCTGAAAGATATCGGCCTGGCCACTCTCCAAACCTGATAAAGGTTGGTAATTGTGAACTATCTTGAAAGACTGTGGGAGAGGAAAGATTTTGCTGGAATTCACTGTAAATTAAATAAAAGGAGTTTATTGGGACAAGGACTCGGCTTCTTGCTGCTGGGGAAGCCCAGGTCATAACACTTAGCATTCACCAGCATAAGGCTCTCCCATTGAATCCTGCCTTTCTGGGAGAAGAGTCTGGTGATTCTGCAACTTCTTCCTGAGAAGCATACAGATGGTTAAAGTAATCCAAGAGTTATTAGGCCAAGATGCTAAGCTGACTCTTTTAAAATAATGGGCAGACATACACATGTACCAACACAAACAATTCTGCCTTTCCCAGCAGTGAAGCAAAATAAAAGGGGCAAGGTAAACCACCGAAGTAATGCATTGGATGACGCAATAAATCTTTCCTGATTACTGTCCCAGACTTATATGCAATTTCATGTCAAATATTCCTCAATTCAATATTTCTCCATTCCATTCCCGATACAATCTTTTCTAGTAAAACTGGATTCGATACCATCACTGGCAATATTAGTGCTATTTCTTCTGTGGTTTGATGCTGATCACCTCTCTTGTATAGAAAGAATGATTTTAAAAAGGTGGTTTTATTTCCATGACAAAGAATAATAGAATAACAGAGTTGGAAGGAATCTTGGAGATCTTCTAGTCGAACCCCCTGCTGAAGAAGGAGACCATATACCATTTCAGACAAATGGTTGTCCAAACTCTTTTTAAAAACCTCCAGAGTTGGAGCACCCACAACTTCTGGAGTGGAGTCATTCCACTGATTAATTGTTCTGTCAGGAAATTTCTCCTAAGTTCTAGGTTGTCCTGCCTTCAGGTGATTTGGAGAATAGGTTGACCCCCTCTTCTTGTTGCAGCCCCTCAAATATTGGAACATGGCTATCATGTCACCCTTAGTCCTTCTTTCCATTAAACTAGACATACCTAATTATTGCAATTGTTTTTCATATGTTTTAGCCTCCAGTCCCCTAATCATCTTTGTTGCTCTTCTCTGCACTCTTTGTAGAGTCTCCACATCTTTTTATAGTGGTGACCAAATTGGATGCAAGTGTGGTCTTACCAAGGCATTATAAAGTAGTACCAACACTTCAAGTAATCTTGATTCTATCCCTCTATTAAGGCAGCCTAGGATGATGTTGGCTCAACCAGAATTATACAAAGCCACACAATCCACAAACATGAGTTCATTTTGAATGTAACTTTCAAAAACCAGGTTTTTCTAGTGCCCAGATTTAATTCACATTGCCATTTGAAAAACATGGCATTTCCCCCTAACTGAAAACAAAGGTAGGATTCACACAATTCTTTTTATTTTATTTTTTCCATGAAAACGTTTTATTTTCCATTTTCATAACATATAATCACATGTATACTATTACATAGCCAATATTGTGTTGTATTGTTAAATATTTACATCAATTCATCTTACCATCAGCTCCCCCACTTCAAAGAAAATTATAGGCTCTTCTGCTCTCCATACACCGTATTTGTGCCTTATCCAACACTTTCTTCTCCCTCTCTCCTCCCCCTCCCTACCTCCTTTCTTCCCTGCATCACCCCTTTCTACTCTACTTCCCCTTCCTTTCTCCTTCTCCTCTCTCACCTTTCCACTCCTCCTTATTCTCTTCATCTTCCCCCCCCTGCCCTCTCTCCTACCCCACTCTTCCTACCTTACTTCTCTCCTCTACTTCCCACTCTTCCTCTCATTCACTTTGTGTATTTCAGCTTCTGAGCAAGCTCCATTTTGTGTTGATGGTATTTATAATTCGATTTCAATATACATAACATATCTTGCTCCTTCTTTGTTTAAAAAAATAAAACAAAACAGTATACATGTATAATCATAGTGCTTTTAAACCCAACTCCCCCCCCAAGCCTAATTTGGTTACAAATATTTACCTCTCCCCCACCCTCCCCCCCAAAGCCCCCCCCAACCTTCCCCCCTGACTCCCCAGAACCAATACAAGGTATAAGTCTTTAACAAAAATAGTCTAAAATATATTTAGAAAGAAAATAAAAAGTTAATAACGTCTTTCAATTGAGCTTTAGCTCCTCCTTGCTAGGCTAACTCTAGACAGTTTATATCATTCCTGGTCTTAATCATAAGCTATCTGAAATTTCTTAGTCCCATATTTATTTTGAATATAATCAATCCACAATTCTTTTTATGAAAAGTGGCTTGTAGAATTTAAGAAAACAAGGAACGGAACCAAAAGCTAGCTGCTTGTCATTGACTTTATACCAGCATTTCTCTGGAGTTTGCAGTGAACATCCTACCATTTATTATTCTATGATTTGCTTGTTCCACATGCTACAAAGTCTTACTATGAAATTTAACTCTAACTTACCCTAACATGCATGCACTAAATGCACTAAAAATTGGAGAATAGCATGGTTAGTCATTGGTTTCCTGGGAACTTCAGCATTTTAAATCAATGAAAAAAATATTTCTAGGTTTAGATTATCGGTTCTCCAATTCAGGGATTGTTTCAAGTTTGAAAACAGCAGGAACCACTGGTTTGATTGTTGGAAATGTACGTGGTTCATGTGAAAGGCATCCAAAATGCATTATTTCTGGGTAGGAATTTTATGATATATTGAAATCAATGGGATTTACTTGAGTCCGGATTATTAAGTACCATTGGTCCTTTCTTAATATCTTATGTCTGGTTTCAATCTAATATCTGTGACTAATTTTGCAACAGTTTTTCTAGGAGATCATTAGACGAGGAAAGCAATGCCATAATCCAAGACTGTGCTAGTCCAAATTACATTTGCTGCTGATCAATCTAATTTGCACTTGCGAGAGTGAAATTTTCCTTTTCAGTGTGCAAAGCTCTGTATTTACTTAAGCTGCTTGCTTGCAGCTGTTTTGGTCTCCCCACTTACCTCCATGCCCAAAATAAAACCCCATGGAGAACTACATGTTTCTTCTATGTCCAAGACGACAGAACACAGAAAAGTCTAATTATGGGCTACAAACAACCACAATAACTTTATGGATTTTACTCCAAGTTGTCTCCATTTTGAAGCTAGCCATAGCAGTAGCTCTGAGGTTCAGGCCAATGTCAGATCCAATATCTTCCTTTTCTGTATCTTCCACTATGGGTCCTACCTAACGCATTGTATCTAATACTTCTAAATGTGGACCCTATCTAACACTAAACAGAAGTTTTAACCCTGAACCATAAATTTAAAGAAGCTGTTGAAGCAGGTATCAGTGATTCTGATTTCATTTTCATGTTAAACCACTGACAATTATGTTACTTGAGAGATCATCCTCCAAATTATTTGTCCAGACACAATGCAGCAACTCAAGCAACACCCAAGACATTTGTGGTAGGGCTGCTGCACATACTACACGATTACCACTGCTATAATTATAACTATTCTGTCTAAGTGTTCGTGATTTTAAATCACTAGCTAACCATACGCTTTCTATTTATAAAAATGTGTCAGTTCAATCAACTTGATTGAATTACTTTAAACGATGTGATGAAAAGTCAACTGTGATTCCACCTGAAATGGCAAGGGAACTTTTATTGCAAATTCTGGTTCTGGAAATTTTTTCAAATTTTATAGTTTTTAATCATACAGCTCATTGGCACATCTTTCATGTCATTGATCTGATTTCTGCTAAGATTTCAGGATAGCAAAGGTCAATAACTTGCAATAAGACCATCATTTTTTGACGCGGTATATGATTTTAAAGCAATCAACATACCAGAGTAAGCTTTCACTTTTCCACATGACCTTCAGGACAAAATGGAATACAAAATACAAAATGGAAAATGAAATGGGAAATCATAAAAAATCTTCAATAGAATGAGTGAAGAATTGGGTGGTCAGGGAATCTGAATAATAGAGTGGTCTCTTCAGCAACTTAATCCTAGTCCTCATAGATGGCATAGTGGCCCAGTGGTTAAGATGCTGGGCTTGTTGACTGGAAAAACTGGCAGCCCAGATTTACGACTCAAGCGCCACGCAACAGAATGAGTTCCTGTCCTCGCCCCAGCTCCTGACAACTTAGCAGTTTGAAAGCACGCAAACGCAAGTAGATAAATAGGCACCACTTATGTGGGAATGTAACAATGCTTTGGGATGTTATGCTGGCCACATGACCACAGAAATGTCTTTGGACAGTGCTGGCTCAATGGCCTTGAAACGGAGAGAAGCACCACCCCATATAGTTGGCAACAACTAGTGGAGTAAAATCTGCAGAGATTCCTTTACCTTTTACCTCATAAGTGATGTTCAAAGCTGACTAGGTTTCCAATATAATGACAACTGTGTTGCCGGAGGTTTATCCATCTGACATGTATTGATATAGGCCAAAATATCACATATAAGGCAAAAATAAACAATTCTTAATTCAGGAAACATAAGATACTCCTCTCCCTATGACTGGGCATTTAAATGCAGCACAATATGTACTTTTCACTTGGGCAGAAATATTCTACAAGCAGATGATTTTAAACCACTGATTTACAATTCAGTTGAAGATACAATTCCATATGAGAACTGTGCAATGATCATTAACTCCCGAGACAGGTTTGAATCCACTAAATCTCAACAGTTCTAAAAAAATCCTGGCAATTTCTAAATGGCAATTTATTGCCATTCTACTTTTGATAAAAACCATGGATTTTTCTGAAATGTTTCAGTTTCAGTTCATTTCATAAAGTTGATTGGGGGCTAATATTAGATAAGAAGTTTAGCTGATGGTAAATTAATTTTTACGACTATAGTCTTACATACCTTTCCCACTGTTTAATGCCAGCTAGCCTTTCTCTCTTTCCCTTCATAGGAATGATCATGAAAAAGAAAATAGAAATATTTGATTCTGTTTTCAGCTAACATTAGGGAGGAACCAAAATGGTGACTTATGCTCTGCATTTGCTTAGTTTTAGACTTTGTGTCCAAAAACATTGAAGTTTCTAGATCTGAATCTCATGGTTAGGTTTCAGGCTGATTCCCCAGTATTTTGAAGTGTTCTTATCAGTCGTGGGTTTCCATTTTTTAACTACCGGTTTGCCATTGTCCGTGCGTGAACCACTTCTATGTGTGTCTGTGTGTGCCGCTTCTGTGCTGCCTCCCGCCACCGATACTACTGGTTCGCCTGATCCAGGATGAACCGGCAGAAACCCACTTCTGGTTCTTATGCCTATAGCTGGGTGGTTTGAGCCAATTCCTAAGTGGGGAGAGGGCTCTCCAGAAGACCCAGGACATGCTCTTTCAACAATCATATATAGATTTACCTTCTTCCATTAAACTGTGCTATTCCTTATGGAGCCATCTCAGCCATTAGGCCCTTCCTCTTATAGCAGTTAATCTAGTGGTGGGTTACTGGTGGTATGCCCCGGTACGGGCATACCGGAGACTGGCTGGAACACCAGGTACCATTCCGGTATGGTGCTCCAGAGAGCCCACCCGCCTGTCCACACTCCTTACCTGTCTTTAAAGTCTTTGGCGCTTCCGTGAACGTGCATGGCGCGTACAGCGCCTGCATGACACTCCACTGAGCAGCTGGAGCATCAGGAGGCTCGCAGATGCATCACTGTGCATGTTCATGTGGAGGACGCCAGGCCCCGTACCATTTGCAATGGGGTCGGGAACCCACCACTGAGTTAATCCTATAATTTAATGGTGTAATATGTAAACAATGCCTTTTCCTTCTCTCCCCTAAATCTACTTCCATGCTTTCTATCTCTTTAGTTTTGGAAAATTTTAATGCTGCTCTTGAGTTTTCAAGATTGCAGTCCAGACTCAAGAATGTATAGGGCAGTGATGGTGAATCTTTTCAGCACCGAGTGCCCAAACCAGAACGTGGATGCATACATGTCTGCTGGAATTCCCGAAAGCCAAAGACCAGTTGGTCGGTGTGCATGCATGTGCCAGCCACCTGGTCTTCGGGTTTCTGGCACATGCATGTGCGCTGGCCTGATGGGCTTGGTGCATGCCGGAATGCCAGAAACCTGAAGACCAGGTGGCAACAGTGTTCATGCCCACAGAGAGGGCTCTGTGTGCCACCTCTGGTACACGTACCACAGGTTCGCCATCACAGGTATAGGGGCTCTTGAAGTGCCATTCTTTGAAGTTCTCAGTCAGGCAGCTGAGTTGAGCAGCTATTACATGCACATTCCTGGTCATCCATGTAGACTGGCCTTAGATAGCTGGACATCTTGCCCTAAAACTCCTGTTTGGAATAGCTGATTGACCAGGATATTATTTCAGGGGCATGAAACTTCTGTCCTATGTCATGGCCTGGAGGTTCTCTAGATCAGGGCTGTCCAACTTGGCAAAGACTTGTGGACTTAAAGCATGAGTGGCTGGGGAATTTGGGAGTTAAAGTCCACAGGTCTTAAAGTTGCTAAGGTTGGACACCACTAATTTAGATCCTGGAGATGCACAATCTGGTTGGACCTTCTACTTTCCCTGCTCATCTCCAGAGAGATTACTAATTTGATACACATCTGAGTGTATTGTGTCCTTTACTCAGAGTTCCATAATATTTGTTATCTGAACAATACATTTCAGTGTGGCCTTCTTGGACACTAAGAGAAAAAAATGATGCTATAAATATCACTGAACTGCCACAGTATTTCTGCCTGTAAAGTTTTCTGGAGTCCTTGCCAGAAGCCAGCCAAATTGCCAGGAAACAGAATGCAAAGAATGTTTTTTAAGCTTCATTTCCTTCAGCAAATCTCAGAGGCAGCACCATTTGGGAGGATGGAAATCCAGGAAGTATAAATATGCATCCTTGCTTTATGCAAGACATGCTTTATTGCACTAATCTTGTCTAAATTTTCTTTAAAAATCAGGAACCTATAGACCACAGAAGTAAGCAGTCTGAAAGCCATTTTATTTTCTTTAAAGTAGAGCTTGTGTAGCAAATGGCAGGAAGCCATGAACCACAAAAATAAAACCATTCTAACCCTAGTGCTAAGTAAGGAAAACAAAGATGTCTCAGCAATTAGCAGTATTATATATGTTAGTCTAAGTAACAACAGATGTTTCAACTGGAGCCCAGCACATTCCTTGCAATCTTTCAGAAACCAAGAAAGCCTCTGGACATTGCTATACATTACAATGATCTAGGGCTTTGCAATTATTTGCACTGTATTTGAAGTTGTGAATATTTTATGAGCATCAGGGAGCTTTTGCCTGTATTGACATCAGCCCACCACAGAGGTCTGCTGACTGAACAGAAGAGCAAGCACACCTTGTGAAAACCTGCAGAGGAACAAGTGCGCAAAGCTACTGGGCTTGGCAAAACAGACATGAAATATTTGGAAGGTGGGCTAATTTTCAATTCATTATGTAACTCATCCCAAAGTTATTGTTAAAAAGAAAAGCATCAACAGCTCTCAAGAGCTGATGTTCTATGATTCGCTTTGCCATGGAGTGGGAAAGTCTTTCAGTCGTGCTACATACATACATATATATGTATATATCAGAGGTGGGTTGCTCCCGGTTCGATCCAGAGCAGGTGAACCAGTATGGCGGTGGCAGGAGGCTCCGCCCACCCACCCTGATGCTTCTGTATGCACGAGTGAACCGGTAGTAAAAGAAATGGCAACCTATCACTGGTATAAGAGAGAGAGAGAGAGAGAGATACAACCCCCAGTATGCCCAAATATGGGAGGAAGGTCATTACTTCCATTCTCTGTCCATCGGCTCGTCACAAGAGACCATCCAGACAGAAACCCAATATTTTTACTGTTGCCTTTTACATATGTGTTGTATTTGTGTTGATAAATAAATAAAGGGAGACTAGTATAGATCTATTTCAAGCTATTTAGCTCTCATCAGCTAGCCATACCCTTACTGGGATTCGAACCTGTGCTGTATTGCATCTTAGGCAAATGTCTTAGCCATTAAGCCACAGGTCTCCTCCTTATCAGCTATATATACACATACACATCTATATTATATTATATTATATTATATTATATTATATTATATTATATTATATTATATTATAATATATATATATATATATATATATATATATATATATATATATATATATATATATATATATATATATATATATATATATATATATATATATACACATACATACATATATATATATATATATATACATACACACACACACACACACACACATACACACACATCTATACTATACACATACATACATACATACATACATACATACATACACATGTAGTATTTTCTTACTACTGTACATTGTTCAGTTTTAAAGTAGAAGAACATCTCAAAAGCATGGAACATTGTTAAATTCTAGGTTATGGAATTAATCCTTATATATTTTCCCTGACCTATTCAGAAAAACATGGACTACTGAAGTAGGACAATAGTCACACAGGATACAATTATAAAAACTGTACCTGATAACGGAATGTTTTGGTACATTTTTGTTCTCATCCATCATTTAAAGTCCCTATGCAAAAGAATGGGATCTAGAATAACCAAATACAACAAATCAAAGGAAACTATATCAGTAACCCCAAAAAGGTTATCTATACAAATAATATTAGTTGTGAAATCAAACTAAATTTTCCATTGGTTGTTTAAATACTCAAATGATTGGCTATTTTTTCTACAAATCATGGCAATATAGGGTAAGAAAGAGATGGGAAAAGTATGGCTTTGATTATTCAGATAAATCACTTTAAAATATGCTAACGATGCATGGACAGATTTGTTATGTGTTCTACTGTCCAACTTAAATGCACAATTGTTATGGTTTTATTTGATTTTTTTTGGAGGTGCTCATTTTTGTTCTTTGCAATCATAGATTTTTCTAAAGTATCTGGTCGAACTATTGCACTAAGCTTCGGTGGTTTTATCTTATCTTTCAAAGATGAAGATGTCTTGATTGGACAACCGTTTGTCCAAAATGATATGAGGATTGCTGCCTTGGACACGAAGACCTCCAATGTCCCTTCCAACCCTATGATTCTATGACTCTATGGTTTTTAGAAAGGCAAGAAGAATCTCAATACAATCTCTGACCTTTAAAGTGGTGTTCTAATGTCAACTTTCTTGTTACCAAGCACCATTGAGTTCAGTGGATCTTTTTTTAATGAGTAAATATGTACGGTTTGAAGGAAAGGTGTTTTGGCCTCCATTATGCACTGAATGGCTCAGTGGCTAAGACGCTGAGCTTGTCTTAGAAAGGTCAGCAGTTCAGCAGTTCGAATCCCTAGTGCCGCGTAACGGAGTGAGTTCCTGCTACTTGTCCCAGCTTCTGTCAACCTAGCAGTTCAAAAGCACGTTAAAATTGCAAGTAGAGACATAGGGACCACCTTTGGTGGGAAGCATTTGGTGCATCTTTGGCGTTTAGTCATGCCAGCCACATGACCATGGAGAGGTCTTTAGACAGCACTGGCTCTTTGGCTTTGAAATGGAGATGAGCACTGCTCCCTATAGTCAGCAATGAGTAGCAGAGTAAAATCCTCAGGGACTCCTTTACTTTTACGTATGCATTGAACAAGTAATCTTAATAAAATTAAATACGCCCCCCCTTCCCGAAATTGGTAATGTAAAGCCAACTAAATGAATATTTCTCTGTGGTTTTCCCTTCAGTATAATTGTGGCATGACATTTTCTCTAAGTCTTTAGTTTTGATTAAAGATATAGGAATCTGGCATATGTCAGATAATCACTGTTTTTCTGGATTCAGCCTCGTGACAAAAAGTTCTGACATCCTTGAGTCAA
This sequence comes from Thamnophis sirtalis, assembly GCF_051295495.1. Lineage (NCBI taxonomy): Eukaryota > Metazoa > Chordata > Lepidosauria > Squamata > Natricidae > Thamnophis > Thamnophis sirtalis. The sequence continues at coordinate 129,518,599 of NW_028261385.1, read as the reverse complement.
GAATCTGAAAGATTATGAACTCTAGTCAGCAACTGATTTGTAATTGCAGTCTCGAAGCTGGAGGGATGATCTTCAAGTTGAAACTATAGTCTTTGATGGCAGTTCTCGAGGAGAGAAATTTGTGTTAATTTTTCCTCAATGAATGTGGTATCTAGGGATAAAGATCAAAGTGATGGCAGTGGCCAGAGTTACGACTAATGCGGAGTTGCAACCTGCAATTAAACACAACAGTTAGACTGAAGTCTAGACGGGAAGCCCGTCCCTTGCCAGCTGCAGCTCACATTGATAGCAATGCGGCAAGACTAAACGTTACTGTGGTGGGAAGAACAGAAAGAGACAACTACCAGTTGGAAAGAGAAGGGAGACTGTATTAGAGTGACAGTGAGCAGCAGCTTCAAAAATAGCCATCCCTGTGACTGGAAATAGTTAATGTTTAATGTTAACTGTTCACCTGTTTTAATCATGGGGATCTGTACATGCTGTTAATTAGGGAAAGGAAGGAGGTGGTGGTTACACATGGAGATGACACTTCTCTTATTTTCTATCGAGAAACAAAATCAGTGCTAACTCAGCCCACAACTTGTCTTTGGCTCCATGGATGTGAGGATTGGTAAAGATTCCCCTTGCACATATGTGCTAGGTGTTCCTGACTCTAGGGGGTGGTGCTCATCTCCATTTCAAAGCCAAAGAGCCAGCACTGACCGAGGACATCTCCATGGTCATGTGGCCGGTATGTCTAAATGCTGAAGGCGCACAGAACACTGTTACCTTTCCACCAAAGTGGTCCCTATTTTTCTATTTGAATTTTTTACATGCTTTCGAACTGTTAGGTTGGCAGAAGCTGGGACAAGTAACGTTACACAGCACTAGGGATTCGAACCACTGAACAGCCGATCTTTCTGATCGACAAGCTCAGCATCTTAGCCACTGAGTCACCGCGTCCCCAAGGATTGGTATTGGGGCAATATTTTTCAACCAGGAGATAATTTAGGATTTTGAGAGTGCAATATCATTGGTTTCAGAAAATGGCTGTCAGAGTGATTTGCCAATCACTGAAGAAACACATATTTACCAATTAAGAGGTCTGCTCCAAAGTTCCTCCTTCTATTTACCTTTGTCTTCTTTGTCGTCTGAGCCAAGGGGCAACTTTCCAAACAAAGCACCGGCTGTGGTCACTCTTTTGATTCTTGATTTTCGATTCTTTCCAACCCAATGGAATGTTGGGAAAAAAATTATGTAAAGGGGCTCTGGAATCTCTCTGTCTTTCTATCTGTCTCAAAGTAACTTTTTTAAAAAACAAAATGGACTGGGGACCAAATTCGGCATGGCAGGAGAAGTCAAGAAAAGAAACTTCCAGTCTGAAAATAAGATAGATCTGACAAGTGGTTTTGGAAAGAAAGAAAGAAAGAAAGAAAGAAAGAAAGAAAGAAAGAAAGAAAGAAAGAAAGAAAGAAAGAAAGAAAGAAATTAAGATCGATCACTCTAACATAATTTAACACACCTTCTCTCCTCATCATATGACCCAGAGCACCGCAAATATACAAGCTTGTATACAAATATAAGCACAGACACAAAATGAGAGGAAAACAGAAGACATACAGCAGCATCACATCTGTACTAATTTGATTAGACCCTGATACACACAAACACACTTGCATAGAAGCAACACATGTAGACCCATGTGGATAAAGCACACACGGGCATGCACACACAGACAAACAGATACACAAAAAACATTTGTTACTTCATTTACCACAAAGAGCTATGGTGGCGCAGTGGTTAGAACGCAGTACTGCAGGCTACTTCTGCTGACTGCCAGCTGACTGCAATTTGGCAGTTCGGAAGTGACCAGGCTCAAGGTTGACTTAGACTTCCATTCTTCAGAGGTTGGTAAAATGAAGATCCAGATTGTTGGGAGCAATAGACTGACTCTGTAAAATGTTTTAGAGAGGGCTGTAAAAGCACTGTGAAGTGCTATAAAACTCTAAGTGCTATTGTTAAGGGCTATAGCTACCCTTATTCTTCAGGTCAGATAACCTTTAGACTGAGGTTTTGATTCATATCCAAAGTGTTGGACCAGTTAAGATGTACTTCCCCTGGGACTAATCCGGTTGAATGGGTTCTCAAATATTCCTGCCTGGTTTTACCATAGCATGTTTGGCATCCATGTTAGAGTTGAAGTCTCAAATGATGAGGTGGAATGGGCTACTTACTAGATTTCTCCCCAAGTATCTTCACTTTTGTGTTATCAGGCTTGGATTGCTGCAAGTTATGAGACAGGCTGGAAAATGACTTCTGTACATAATTCAAGTGGCTGTGCCTGTCTTTTGTGGAGGGATAGCATTGTACTTCTTAACCTTCACTTCATCCTCAAGTAGCTATAGTATATAGCAAAGATGTGTATTTTAACTTGAGAAAAAGCCTGTTTCCTAACCTTCCAATCCATATTGGGAAAGAAAACTCATTAGCTAGTTCCTGAATGGATCAGTCTACCAATACCTCGCTTTTATTTTCTTTTAGGGATTGTTTCTTTCTCCCCCGTGCCTTGCTTTCCCTTTCCAAGATATTGGTATACATGGATGCCTTCTTTTTTTTAATAAAGTTTTTTATTTTTCCATTTTCATAACATACAACCACATGCATATTATTACATAGCCAACAACGTATTGTATTATTAAATGTTTACATCAATTCATCTTACCATCAACTCCCAAAAACAATTATTGGCTCTTCTGCTCTCCATACAAAAACATTGGCTCTTATTGGCTCTTCTGCTCTCCATACAAAAACATTGGCTCTTATTGGCTCTTCTGCTCTCCATACAAAAACATTGGCTCTTATTGGCTCTTCTGCTCTCCATACACCATATTTGTACCTTATCCATCACTTTCTTCTCCCTCTCTCCTCTGCCTCCCTGCTTCCTTTCTTCCCTCTGTCGCCCCTCTTCTCTACTTCCCTTTCCTCTCCTTCTCCTCTTTCCACTCCTTCTTTCTCTCCTCCTCTTCCCCTCTGCCCTCTCTCCTATCCCTCTCTTCTTCCCTTACCTCTCTTCTTACTTCACACTCTTCAGTATATATGGATGCTTTTATATCCCTTTAATAATAGTAAAATGTATTAAATGTATAGGTTACCTGGCTCCCAGGGACTCCGGGCATTTTATCCATTTGAAACATTTAAAAACAAAGAATATAAAAATGCAAAAACAACGAGAGACAAAAGAACAACTGTGGCAAAAAAACAAAACAAAACAAAGAAACAGAGGGGAACAGAAAAAAGGAAAAGAGGCACCAGTTGTCCTCTCGGTCCCTTTGATATTAATGCATATCTTGCCTTTTTCCTTTTCTTTTCCTTAATGGTATCATTGCGGTTCGGGTGCGGCAAAGCAATATGGAACACACTGTTCTTTCATTCTTTGCAGGTCCACGATCACTTTCACAGAACAAAGTATCAATGTCCCAACTTGCAACTTAAAAGTTATTTTTCTAAAAAAAAAAACAAAGGGAAGAGAAGAGATGCTTTTCAGTACCATAGGGGAAATAAAGGGAGCATTGCTTTACCCAGAAACAGGCAGAAACAGAAAGGGTTCCCGTGTATGGGTTGAATGAAGCATGGATTTCTAGACTTGGCTTAATGGGCCCCCACTGGATCAATTGCAACTTTATTTAAAAAATACAGAGAACGTGGCTGCTGAGGTCAAAATGGCTATCCAGGACAGCAACCAGTCACTAGAGAGGAGGGGAGATTCCAGGCACTGCAGCCAATTGGATCTGGAGCTGCTTCTAGGATAGAACAAAAACACTGTAAATAATCCACTCTGGAGGGCTAATGATGGCTCAGATCAAAAAACAGTAGTTTTGCAATGAAGCTGGGAAATACTGGTGCAGAGTGCATTTATGAGGATCTGGAAGAGGGGTGATATCATTCATTTTTGCACTCAGGAAGTAGTGAGAGGCCAGTATTGGTAATGGGCCAAACAGAAAGTCTAAATCCGTCCTACTGCTGGGAACTAAGGAATGGATGGATGTAGCTACAGTGAACCTGTTCCCATCCTCTGGTTTTACAATGGTTTTGGTTGCTTCTCTACTTTACGGAACTTATTTTGTCTTCCTCCCCCTCTCCTCCTCCTCCTCTTCCTCCTTCTTCTCTTCCTCCTTCTCCCCCTTCTTCTCCTCCTCCTTCTCCTCCTTCTCTTCCTCTGATGAACCTTGCCTGTTGCAGCCTTTTGTATAACTCTACAAGGTTGCTTCCTTGTGGCATGTTGTTTTAGTAAAACCATGTACAGGAAAGCTGTGTCAGTTAAAGGCTGCTTATCTCACTCATAACCTTTGGAATCCATACTTGCTACTTGTTCTTATTTCTTAACAGTCTGCTGATCAGTTGGTTGAGATAACGTTTTTGCACTGAGCAAGAACTCAATTTTGTGAAGCAGGATCATGAGAAGGAAGACAGAAGCTGTGTGTCTATCTTGAGTGAGGTGAGCATAAGAATGTGTACATAACTGTCCATGCATCTGTTTCCCGATATCATTAGATAATCTGCTGCTGCTCAAGGCTGAAAATGCCTACCTACAATCTACATCAGTCCACTGCATGAGGTCAAAGCAAGAAATATGAAGTAAATTTTATCTACATCTTGATGGCAATCATCTCTCCGTGCCATCTGAGTTAGATATGGCTGTGCAAGTGGGAACCTCTGTCTGAACTTAACAAGAGGCTGAATGAGAGCCATTAAACAAGTTGAATCTTGATAAGATAGAGGCCCTGTAGGGAGGCAATGTGTAAATGCAAGAACTGGATGTGCAACTCATTCTGCCTGAGATGATATTCCCTTCAAAAGCAGGTACTTTGGATCCAGAGTGGTCTCCTAGCTGTCAGATTACTCCAATATTCAGATGATCTCACTTTCCTCCAATAAATGTAAACATTGCCAAGACAAAATTGTAAAACAGTGGGCTGGATATTCTATCTGTATCTGCTAAGGTTCATTGGGTTCTATGTGTTCCAGAAACCAATGTGAAAATAGAAATCATCAAAGAATAAGCATTGAGGATATTAGATAGTAAGGACATTGTTCTTGTTATTAGTTGTGAAGTCATGTCTGGCCCATCGCGACCCCATAGACAATGTTCCTCCAGGCCTTCCTGTCTTCTACCATCCTCTGGACTCCATTTAAACTCACACCTACTGCTTCAGTGATTCCATCCAGCCACCTCATTCTCTGTTGTCTGCTTCTTCTTTTGCCCTCAGTCTTTCCCAGCATGAATCTTTTCTCCAGTGAGTCCTTCCTTCTCATTAGGTGGCCAAAGTATTTGAGTTTCATCTTCAGGATCTGGCCTTCTAAAGACCAGTCATGATTGATCTCCTCTAGGACTGGGTGGTTTGATAGATAGCCTTGCAATCCAAGAGACTCACAGGAGTCTTCTCCAGCACCATGGTTCAAAGGCCTCAATTCTTTGGCACTCTGCCTTTCTTATGATCCAACCTTCACAGCCATACATTGGTTGTGGGACATTTGTGAGAGATAAAGGAATAAGAGCAGATGGATGAAATGTGATAGTAACAGAGTGCACTTAAAACCCCGTCCTGAAGCTCAGAGAATTTAGACTTCCACATAAAGCCATCATACTGTATATTATCTTTCCTTCTCTTCTGTATCCATGAATGATACATTTTAAATTAAAATACTGACAGCCAAGAGTTGGCTTCCTAAAAGGCACAACAGGCACAAAGAAAAAATGTACAACCCAGGTTTGGGGGGATAAACAGAGAAGGGAGCACAAGAACAAAATCACCTGCCTGCATTGGTCCCATTGTTTATTGTTAGGCTGGTCCAGGGGTGGGTTTCAACCAGTTCGCGGCAGTCCCCGCGAACCGGTTGGTCGGCGAACCTGGAAGTAAGTAACTTCTGGGAACGGCGAAGGGCCCACCCGCCCGCCCGCGCTCCTTACCCAGTTTTGATGAGTTCTGCACTTCCACGCATGCACAGGATGCATACAGCGCCTGCGCGATCCTCCAGAGCAGCTGGAGCATCGCACAGATGCTAGTACGCATGCGTGCACTGCGTGCGTGCACGAGGACGCCGCTGGCCCCTTCCAACCGAACCGGTTGGAACGGGGCGAGAAACCCACCCCTGGGCTGGTCCTATTGTGAATCTAATTCGGAGGCCTAATTCTCATAAACATATTCAAAAATGTTCCAAATCAGGTCTGAGTTTCTCTTTGTTAGTCGGTTTCAGCTTCATGAAATACTGAAACTAATTTCCCTTAATGTTGATAACTAAATATATAGTCAGATGAAATTCTAGGAAAGCAAGGTTTCTGAAGAAAAAGAAGAAGTTAGGAGATTAGGGGAGAAGAAGAAAAATGATTAAAAGTGGAATTCTTGAGCGCTCAAGAGAAAACAGATAAAGGAGGAAGAAAGGGAAAAAGAGTTGCATTGGTAGATTAAAGAAAATAGTAGTATGACTGGTATTGTTACACAACTAATTAAGAAATAAAGAAATTAAAGTATATTGTTAATTGTAAAAAAATTGAAACAAATGCTCTCTATGTTAAAACGTAAGTAGAGGATATATATTGTTTATAGTAAAATAGACCAATAGAGAAATATGAAATGATAGTTTGGTGTAATTTTTGAAGGGGCCATTGAAGATATTGTTTATGTATTAAGAAAAAGTAAGTATAAAAATGGAAAATAATGAAAGTAAATAATTTGGCTGAAAGTGAAAACCAAGCTATGATGTAAAACAGATTAGGTAAATGAGAGGATGTAAAAGGAAAGATCCAGTCAATACTTTGTTTCTATAATATGTGTAAGTTTGTATTAAATAAAAAATAAAATAAAAAACTTTGCATTGGGAAAGCAAGGTTTCCTGTATTCTGGCTATCTTCCTTCCTGTTGATTCATCTATATTAGTGGTCTCCAACCTTGACAACTTTAAGACCTGTGGACTTCAACTCCCAGAGTTCCAGCTGGCTGAGGAACTCTGGGAGTTGAAGTCCACAGGTCTTAAAGTTGCCAAGGTTGGAGACCACTGATCTATATGACCAGATGAGATTCAGCTGACCTTTATTTACCCTTGAAGGATATGGAAGATTATTAATATTCACATACTTGCTGGAAATGCTGAAAGATTCCCTTAATTAACATTTGGAAAGCCCTTTGAGAAAGTGGGATGAAAGTTGTGCCTGTGCCTGAAAGTTATTAAGTATATCTCTTAGGCTTTTGCTAAATTAGGGCAGATAGTTATTAAAACAATTAAGCGCTAAGCACTGAATGTGTGTTCTCTTCATGCATCGGCATCTAGTCAGTGGATAAACTATTTTCCTCCTTACAGGATTCAAGATCTCCATGTTTGTCTTTTCCTGCTTATTCTGGTTTGAAAGCAGCCCCCTCCCTTTCCCCCAGTATACAGTGTAAGAGCAATGTGATGGCATGCTTCACTTTCTGTCTTCCAATAGAAATGTTGTAGAACATTTGAATTGAATGTTTCAGAAGTTCTGGTTTTCACAGGTTGTTAGTACAAATCAGGATGTATCAAATTCTGAACTATGCTTTTTAAGTCCCTTGAACCAGGTTGCAAAAGAATCTATTTATTAAATTATCAATTTTACCAGCCTTAAGTAAATCTGATAGAATGAGCTAGGTGACTCCACCTCCACAAGAATTGGGTTAGACAGCATCACCAACAGATAGATTTGTAACTGGCTGACCAACCGCACTCAACGTGTAGTCCTCAATGGAACTGCATCTACATGGAGGGAAGTATGCAGTGGAGTACCCCCAGGCTCTGTTTTAGGCCCAGTACTCTTCAACATCTTCATCAATGATTTGGATGAGGGAATAAATGGGGAACTCATCATATTTGCAGATGACATCAAGCTGGCAGGAATAGCCAACACTCAAGAAGACAGGCTTAAGATACAGAAGGATCTTGACAAACTTGAACATTGGGCACTATCTAATAAAATGAAATTCAGTGGTGAAAAGAGTAAGGTTCTACATTTAGGCAAGAAAAACGAAATGCACAGGTACAGAATAGGTAGTACTTGCTCAATAGTAGTAACTGTGAGAGGGATCTTGGAGTCCTAGTGGACAACCATTTAAATAAGAGCCAGCAGTGTGCAGCAGCTGCCAAAAAAGCCAACACAGTTCTAGGCTACATAAACAGAGAGATAGACTCAAGATCATGTGAAGTGTTAATACCACTTTATAATGCCTTGATAAGGCCACACTTGGAATACTGCATTCAGTTTTGGTCGCCACGATGTAGAAAAGATGTGGAGACTCTAGAAAGAGTGCAGAGAAGAGCAACAAAGATGATTAAGGGACTGGAGACTAAAACATATGAAGAACGGTTGCAGGAACTGGGTATGTCTAGTTTAATGAAAAGAAGGACTAGGGGAGACATGATAGCAGTGTTCCAATATCTCAAGGGTTGCCACAAAGAAGAGGGACTTAAACTATTCTCCAAGGCACCTGAGTGTAGAACAAGAAGCAATGGGTGGAAACTAATCAAGGAGAGAAGCAACTTAGAACTGAGGAGAAATTTCCTGACAGTAAGAACAATTAATCAGTGCAGCAGCTTGCCTCCAGAAGTTGTGAATGCCCCAACAGAGGAATTCTTTAAGATGATGTTGGATAGATATTTATCTGAAACAGTGTAAGGTTTCCAGCCTAGGCAAGGGATTGGACTAGAAGACTTCCAAGGTCCCTTCCAACTCTGCTATTGTATTGTATTGTATTGTATTGTATTGTATTGTATTGTATTGTATTGTATTGTATTGTATTGTATTGTAATATTTATTTATTTATCAAATTCTATAGCTGACCATGTGGGAGGTGTATAACAAAACATATAAAAAAATAAGCATGTCAAAAGCAATCAAATTAAAAAGCATAAAACACAGAAGAGATTAGATCAGCAAGAGGGGCACTTCAAGATGTCATTGGTCCCCTGAGACCTCCTGGGCCAGATTACCTAGCCAGGTATTGAGGGACATTGGGAAAACAAGTAGGGATGGAGATGACCTCACTTTAGATGGGAGACTGTTCCATAAGTGGCATTGAAACAGCAGAGAAGATCCATCTGACTAGGTTTGTCATGTCTAGCTCTCTTATCAATGGCACCTACAGCATGTCTCCAGAGGTGTGCTGCATTTACGTTTACAACAAATTCGCAAATGTAAGATTGTTATGTAAATACAGAACCGGGTTTGCTTGAACGCCATCCCGATAATATACCAGACTGAAGAGGAAAATAGGTAAACACAACAACAGAAGGAGGAAAGACAGAGAGGAGGAGAGGGAAAGGTAGGGAGAGGAGAGGAGAGGAGAAGAGAGGAAAGGAGAGGGAAAGAAGAAAGGGAAAAGGAGAGGAAGAAAGGGAGAGGTAGCAAGAGTAGGAGAAAAGGCAGGAAGGGGAAGAAGAGAGGAGGAGTGGGGGAGAAGAAGGGGAAGAAGAAAAGAGAAAGGAGAGGAGGAAAGAAGAAAGTAGAGAAGAAGGGAGGGTAGGAGAAAAGGAGAGGGAAGAAGAAGTAGGGTTGTTGTAAAACAAGATGGATATACAGAATGGGAGGAAAGCAATCTCGATTCTTAAAAGTCTTAGGCGGAGAAATTAATTTGTTATAAATGTTAAAAGACAACACATAATATTAAGAATATCTATGAGAATGTATATGTGAATGTATGCATGAGAAATAAAAATGAAAACTTTTTTTTAAAAAAAGAATCAATAAAATAGTAGATTAGACGTTTACAGACGTTAGGTATTTTTCTTTCAATGTATATTTTAACAATGTAACAAGACTATATAATTTGATTAACGTGATAGAGATAATCAATAATGTTAAGGTGAATTGGATCAACATGATTGATGTCGAGTTAACTTTGTTCATACTGTTATTGTGAATTGGATTCAAATGGGGGGAAAATTGCTGGTTATGAGCTTGCACATGCACGCACACTTGCTTTGCTCGCATGTGCCTCTTTGGGACTGAAATGGAGCTTCAAACATGCCACTAATCAACTCAGGCATCTCCCGTGAATACAGCAGGGGTGGTATGGAACTCAGCTGGGCAGCTTGGCGCGCCTGCTGCCAATTACCTCCACTAGACCGATTAGATCCCACAGATTAGGCCTCCTCCGAATCCCATCCGCCGGCCAGTGTCAACTGGCGACTACCCGGAGGAGAGCCTTCTCTGTGGCTGCTCCGACCCTCTGGAACGAACTCCCCGTGGAGATTCGAACCCTCACCACCCTCCAGGCCTTCCACAAAGCCCTCAAAACCTGGTTGTTCCGACAGGCCTGGGGCTAAAGAGCTGTTGCCCCCGTCTTGAATGGTATGACTGTTGTGAGTTTTAAATTATATATTGTTATGTTTTTTTTTTTTAATCTTTTGTCTGTATCCCCCTCCCCGGTTCGAGTTGTGAGCCGCCCTGAGTCCCCTTCGGGGGAAAAGGGTAGCATAGAAATTTAATAAACTGAACTGAACTGAACTGAATGAGCCAGAAAGTTAGTTATATATGGAAAGTGTAGCACAAGGGCGGATGGGTAGGTCCAGCCAGCGATCACAGCTAATGGTTTGCCCGAACCCAGGCGACCATGCAGGAACCCACCACTGCTTGTCTCTTTTCCTGTATCTAATGAGACAATCAGATATAATCAAGGAAAGGTAATCTCCACAGGTAGGTTCCTGTACTGGTTCAGGTTCCTGTCCAGGTTCGCAACCTGGAAAACTTCCTAACAGTGAGGACAATTAATCAGTAGAACAGCTTGCCTTCAGAAGTTGTAGGTGTTTTATCACTGGAGGTTTTTAAGAAAAGACTAGAACTTATTTGAAATGATACAAGGGTTTCCTGTATGAGCAGGGAGTTTGATTAGAAGACTTCCAATATCCCCTCCAGCTCTATTCTAATTGATTGATTGATCAAACATCTCTAAATGAACCTCAGCATTTCCAGGGAAGGCAGTACCTTAGAAGCTCTGTTAATTACTGAAAGCATCAATTAATCTGGTAAGAAAATGGATACGGCCACAACTGAGCCAAAATTTCCATTGTTCAGCAAGGCAATTATTAAGTAAATTGTGCCGCATTTGATAACCTTTTTGGCCACAGTTGTTAAGTGAATAACTGCAATTATTAAGTGAATCCAACTTCCCCCACTGTTGGAAGGTAGCTAGGATGGTTACAATTTGTGATCACATACCTTGGGAAAGCACAACTATCATAAATACATACCAGCTGTCAAGTGCTCGAATTTTGATTGTATGACCATGGGGACACTGCAGTGATCTTACGTGTGAAAAAAACCCCAGTCTAAATCATATTTTTTCAGTGTCGTTATAACTTTTTCACTTAAATGGGTGAGCCTCTGTGTGTATCCTTGTACGTTATGCACGTACAAACTGATATTGCATAGTCGCAAATAGTGAGCTACAAATTAGAGCAATAGCAATAGCAGTTAGACTTATATACCGCTTCATAGGGCTTTCAGCCCTCTCTAAGCGGTTTACAGAGTCAGCATATTGCCCCCAACAATCTGGGTCCTCATTTCACCCACCTCGGAAGGATGGAAGGCTGAGTCAACCTTGAGCTGGTGAGATTAGAACCGCTGAACTGCAGATAACAGTCAGCTGAAGTGGCTGCAGTACTGCACCCCAACCACTGCACCACCTTAGAAAGATAGTTCAGATCTTCTATCATAAACTTACTAGATAGTCTATCACTGAAATAATCTATTTCCTCTCTGCTATAATTCCACTATTGCAATATGTTTTTATTTTATTTTGTTTGACTCATCTTGCTTTCCCTTATAAGTGCATGCACACAGTGCTTGTTCCTCCCCCTTTTCTGTACCATGATGTAATGGTGTGCTAGAATGACCTTGGGAGGCAGGAGAGGAGCCACAAACAAGACAATTGTCACTCCAAATTTATCTCAGCCCAGAAACAGAAGAAATGTAGGAAGCATCTCAGAAGGGATCTTCTCTAGTTTTCCAGGAAGAAGAGGAGAGGTATACAATACTTTCACTTGAAAGATTCTGTTATTGTAATCTCACAGTGTAGGTTGTGTTACTACCCATATTTTGTGCTATCTAGACAACTTTGAAGAGTCACATCACCTGACACAACCACCTTGTGACCCAAAGCAGGGGTGAAATACTATCAATATAGACTGGTTTGCCCAAAACGGTAATAAAAAAAAGCTACCGGTTCAGGCGAAATGGTATTTTTGATGATCAGCTGTGACATATGATTTAGATTAGCTAGAAAGCAGGCTGTTCTACTTACCTTTGTAGGCGTGCTCAGAAGCAGACTCTGCCCACCCACCTGGATGTTATCATGTCCTTTTTTTATGCTCTGCGCATGCACTGAAGGTCTTGTGCATGCCCGCATGCTCACATTTGCTTCACCAGTAGTGAAGGTAAATAGATTTTACCCCTGACCCAAAGATGTTTTTTTTTTCAAAAGGCAACTGGACTATTTTATTTCTCTTGAAGACATTTCGCATCTCATCAGTCAGAACTGAAGAAGCTTTTTGGATGAAAAGTGAAATGTCTTCCAGGAAAAACGAAGTCCAGTTGTCTTTTGAAAGAAAGAAAAAAACCCATCTTTCAGATATATATGACCTGGATGACTGAGAATCTCCACAGACAACCACCCTGTGAGATAGATTGGGCTGAAAAAAAGAAATTGGACCAAATTTAGCCTGGTCTCATCAGTGCCAATCCAATATATTAACCTCCACATCACCCCAGTATGCAGCCAGAAAAGCCTTACTCAATTCTTCACATGAAGTACTTTGGACATTTAAAAGTTCCATACATGCACGTTAAAGTTTATTAGACCCCATGAAAATAAAATGCTTCTTTTAAACAGAGCAAATAGTTAGTGAGATAGCAGGACAGCCTTTGGCAGAGATCAGATTGATAACCTTTGGCGGAGATCAAACAAGCCCCAAACACCAGTCCTAGGACTACAAAGCAGATCACGCTGAACATCTACGTGGAACACAACTACGTGAAGCTATCTATCACAAATGTCTTCTAGATAAAGAATCAATACTGCATATGCAAAGCATTATATGATAGATCAGCCAACCACCAATATGCCTTCTGTAAAAACAGAAAAATTGAATAGCAATTAAGAAATGTACTTCGGCATTGAAAGGAAATAAGGATGGGAAATAAGAATACTGAGCTGTAACAGCTTGTAAAACTGTTATTTTTAACTGGCCAATTACTGAATAATTGTTTGGACAATTACTGCAATAAGTGGTGTATGGATGGATGGGAATGCTTAATGAAGCAAAGTTTAAATTAGATATATTTCAACAAGTTGTATTATAAAGTGATAAACAACTGAAGAAGGAGGAAGTAGAGAATGGAATAATTTACAACTGCTCACAGGGAACATTACAAAAAGTGGGGTGTTTCTTCTTACGGATCTTTTAATGTGTTTATAAATAACCAAGAGCAGGGATTGATGGCTAGAGATGCTGTAAACACAGATTTAGTCCATGTGGTAAAAACAAAAAAGTAATCCCAAAAGTGATTATAGTCTCTCCAGATTGGATGAGCAAGTGATAAAGTGGTACAAGTACAGATAAATATAAAGCACAGCTGAGCAATGAAAAGCAAGAACAAGAAAAAAAAAACCCAAAACACAGAATAAGTTTATCCCAAATACTCACCAAAGTACCTAGTCATAAAGCAACAGAAAAAGACAGCTGTTGTTTATCGGTTAATTCTGGCCAGACATAATCTATAGTACAATGTTTGGCAAGTCATAAGTCTTAGAAGAACTTCAAAATCGTGGAAGCCATGAACAAGGAAGTGCAGAAATCCAGATGTTGTAAGTACAAATCTGATTCACCCTGATATATACAGGCCAGCTCAAAGGCATATGGTGCCTTAGGCCACATTGTCTAATGGCATCACCTTCTGCCAATGTGAACATTTGCATGTTTAAAATGACATGGAAGGAGGAACAGTGTTGGTGTCTCCTGGGTTTGGCACCTAGAGCTAATTGGTCTTAGGCTAAAGCAAGTCTCAAACACTTCTTTGTGCTGATAAAACAGAAATCAAACAACTTCATAGAAGCGTTGTCTATTCATGGCTGAAAACATTATGCTATCTTGACTGAACGCAGGAAGCCCATCAATACCAAGTGTTGAGGACATCTAAGAAAGGTTATTTCCCCATAGAATATAGAATCACAAGGCTGGAAGAGACCTCAAATGTCTTCTAGTACAACCTCCTACTCAAGGGGGATACTTATACTATCCCAGTCAAATGGCTATTCAGTCTATTTTTGAAAACCACTGGAGATGGAACACCCACAGTTTCTGGGAGATAAGCTATTCAGTTGATTAATTGTTCTTACTGTCAGAAAAGTTTCCCTTACTTTTAGGTTGGATCTCTCTTTAACAAGCTTTCACCCATTACTTCTTGTCCTGCCCCCCTGGTGCTTTGGAGAATAACTCAATCCCCTCTTCTCTGTGAATGGGCCAGCTCTCCACTTCCAAGTTGCCTCTGCCAATTCATCATTACCAAGTCATTGCAGGCCAACTCAATACAGCCAATTCACCACAGGAAGAACTCACCATGGGCAGCTGAAGGGAGAGCCAGGTGGGTGGGCGAGGGGCTGAGCACAGAGCAGAGGCAGCGGTGGGAGGTGTGTACAAATAGACACCCCTGTCTATTGTCACTACTCTGTGCTCTACTCACCCACTTCTTCTCCTGCCCACCTGTCTCTCGCTCTGGCTGCCTGTGGAGAGTTGTGCTCCCCACCCTGTGAACTGGCCCTGTTGAACTGTCCTGCAATAACTTGGCAGCAGTGAATTGGTAAAGGCAATTTGGTGGTGGTGAGTTGACCGAACCAAGCTGACCACACCAAGTTTTCCTAGACCCCCCCCCCAAGTACTGGAAGATGGTATTAACCCCACCCGAATGGTATGACTGTTGTGCTTTTTTTAACAATGTACTGTCTTCATGTTGTAACTTGTTTGTCTTCCCCTCCCCCTGAATTGTGAGCCGCCCTGAGTCCCCTCAGGGAAAAGGGCGGCATACAAATAAAGTATACATACATACATACATGGTTATCATGTCCTCCCTAATCCTTCTCCTCGATAGG
Source organism: Thamnophis sirtalis (assembly GCF_051295495.1). Lineage (NCBI taxonomy): Eukaryota > Metazoa > Chordata > Lepidosauria > Squamata > Natricidae > Thamnophis > Thamnophis sirtalis. Next base: position 129,503,465 of record NW_028261385.1, on the reverse strand, counting down.
CTAGCTCACTCAATCACTCATCATATGATTTGGCCTCCATACTCTTTTTCACCTGTTGCACTTCTCTTCACATTTTCTAAGGTCTCAGCATCTTTATTTTATTGTGGTAAACTGTGTGTAGAATTGCAAGTATGGCCTTACTAGCGCAATATAAAGGGGTATTATCCCTTCTTATCATCTTGGTATTATCTTTCTGTTGATGCAGCTCAGGACTGCAGTGGCTTTTTTGGCAGCTGCAGCACACTGCTGGCTCATACTTAGGTGGCGGTCCAGTTAAGTCCCCAATTCCTTGTTTGTTTGTTTCCCAGAGGCATTTGCTTGGCTAGAAACTGCCGGAATAGCTAAGCCTTCCATGCCTGTTGTTATGAGTAGTTTATTTAACATTATAATCAATCATCTACTGATTAATGAATCTGTTAATTATAGCAATTGCAGATTTAACTCTCATCAAAAAGGGAGTCATTTCTTATGTAGTAATGGCTGCCCAATAATTCTTTCATTCACTCTGGCAGGGTTGTGGAGCTGTCTGCTCTGGAAGCAGATATGCTCAGCACCAAAGGCAATTTCAGGATTGCCGGTAGCTACGGAGATCAAATACCACAAGTTGCGTATGAGCCAAAAGGAACTCATCGTAAACTCACCACCCACAGACAAAAAGTGGAGACTTCAGCTTTTTAGTTCAGCAGAATCCAACAGCGCATTAGATCGTGTGCAATCTTGCTTTTAAGCCACAGTACCTCATTATTTGAACCACTGCCCTGACAGTCAGTTTCTTAGAAGTCTTCCTTATAGAAGTTTTCCTTTGAAAGGCCTTTTCTTTAAAATCAATGATCTGTTTAGAGAGTTTGCATACTATAGAACACACCTAGATAAAGTCATTGCCTTATGCATGACAAGCAAACTATCTCTTGAATAAATCTCTTTATTCAAAAACAACTTGGTTAAGAAGTCTGAACCAAAAAAGGGATTATGTATTCAAATTAATATATAAAAGACTGATGTGGCCACCTACTGATTGTTTTTTGGTCGTAGACTATCCAGTTCCAGGTGATAATCCCGCAATGAGTAAAAATCACATTCCTCTGCAATGAAATGTGTGTGCATATGCCTTCAAGTCAGCTTGAGACTGCTTGGACAAGTCCCTGGGAGAGAACATGACTGACCCAAGGTTACCCAGCTGGCTTTGTGCCTAAGGCAGGGCTAGAACTCACAGTCTCCTGGTTTCTAGCTTGCTACCTTAACCACTACACCAAACTGGTGCTCTGCAGTGAACTAGTTTTAGAATTAATACCTCACCTATTTGTACTTAACATAAATTTTAATATATGATCAGATTAATTATGAATCTGGCATATTGGTGAGGTCACCTATTCATCAGTGGCCTGCCAAGTATAGTCCGACCTTTTAACATTTTGGGAAACCCAAATCTAGATGGAAGGTTTTGGTATGACTATAACAGTGATGAGGTTTGGGCAATTATGAAGTTTCTCCAGTCATTCAAGAGGTCATTAGGTAGCATTCAAGCCTCATTATGCAAGTTATAATCTGCCCCTGAGGAATTTAGCAGTAACCTAGTTTTGACAGACAGGTTGACCACTGTCACCTTTACTTGATCCCTTAGGACAACTAGTTTGAAGCATTGGAAGTATTTCAGTTAGACTAATAAACAGATTACAGATGTTCTTGATCCAAGCTCCCAGCAAGAAAAATGCAGCTTGATCAATAACATGGAGAGTATTATCACAAGAAATCCATTTGCTGTAGAATATAATTTTAGATTAATTACTTATTTAGTAATTACTTTAGATTAATTACTTATATGCAGATTAACTACCAGGAGATTTCATCAGCAAACAAGCAGTGATATTCCTTTGCCTAAACATGACTACAATGATTAAAGCATAATAGGGAAGAAATAAATGTTCAAAATCGTGGGAGCCATGAAGAGGGAAATCCAGAAAGAACTTGATTGCCTTGGGGAAATCCTTGTCACAAATCTATGATAGGCAAAGGGCGATGTAAAGAAGAAGGATGTAAACTGTTCTGAAGAACTGGAATTAGAATAAGAGAGCAGCAGACAAAGAAAGGAAAATAAAGTCGTTTCTTTTCTTATTGCAATGAGCTACATTTTTAAATGATTGGAAAACTCAATTCAGATCTCTCAACCTCTGGCTGTACAAATGAGGAACAAAATTCCTGAACTGTTTCTTACAGCATGAGACATACTCAGTGGTGGGATTCAAATAACCAGTTCTTGCCCTAATGATTTCTTCCAACAACCAGTTCACCAAACTGCTCAGAAGGTTAACAACCAGTTCTCCCAAAGTGGTGCAAACTGCACCACTGGACATACCTCTCTACCGTTGGCCCACTTTCCGATTCTCAATGATAAAGCCCATGAAAGGTCCTACCATCTGTAATCATCTCATTGTGATTCTACAGTAGATGTTTGGACTCCTTCCAGATGAAAATGAGGTTGATTATCAAAGAAGAATCTCATCCTCTTTCTGTTTAGAAAGTCATCCTCCCCATCAGAGGTGAGCTGCTGCCGGTTTGGATTGGTTTGGGCAAACCGGTAGTTTCGACCACTGGCTCGGTCCACCAACCTACCCTGGCAGTAGCCTGTCCTATTTATCTCACTCTCTGGCTTTGGTCCCCACCCATGAAGGCTAGCTGATTGCCGCGCCCCACCTGCTCTAATCACCGCGGCTGCCTGAAAAGATTTGCTGTGTGTTTGAAGCCGTGCACGCTCACATTTCCGGCGAACCAGTTGTTAACATATGTGCAGCCCACTTCTGCTCCCCATTTGCCTCCATTCAGACATTTCACAGTAGTCATAGGGCATTTACATATCAGAGTCATACCTTCAGTATAGAGTTCATTATTGAATGTGTAATCCATATCTCTTGATCTAAAAAAGAGCTCAAAGTTCCAATACTTCTGTGAGCAGAAAGCTGAATAAGTGATGAGGCATATATAGTGAAGATCAGATGCCTGTCCATTACAGTTTGACTTAATGCTGTTATAGCTACATCTGTGTGTACTTCTGTACCAGGATGAACAGCATGCTATGAGTTTACTAATTTATATCCAAGCGCTTCTCTTTGTGTACATAATGCCAACTATTAGAAAGAAAATGATGGAAAAATTTACAGCTGAGGTAGCATCGCTCAAAAATAATTGTGGACTATAGAGACCATTGAGGTTAAAAAAAGAAGGAAAGATTATATTGAAATAGTTTACAAATACATTGATTTTTGTTTGTTAAATTTAGGCACCGCCCATCTCACTCTCAGAGTGACTTTGAATGGCTTGCAGAATAACAAATATTTGCAGGAAATTAGTAGGTTTAGCAATCAACTTCAGTAAGAATTGGCAGGAGAAGACAATTGGAATCAAAACTGGAAATAAAACTGCTTTTTAAACTAAGAGTACAGAAGTCTCAAATATTCAAATGTTGTACATCTTCCAGAGCCATGTTTTATGAGATGGATGTAATCTAACGTAAATTATATTAATAAATAAACTAATAACTGGGGAGTCCTTGGGTCCCGTTGGTTGTTTTCATGGAAACATTTCATTATCTGGCTAGGTTACATCTTCAGTGCTAGATGGAAGTAGAGTTTGCTATCTATCTATCTATCTATCTATCTGTCTGTCTGTCTGTCTGTCTGTCTGTCTGTCTGTCTGTCTGTCTGTCTGTCTGTCTGTCTGTCCGTCCGTCCGTCCGTCCGTCCATCCATCCATCCATCCATCCATCCATCCATCCATCCATCCATCCATCCATCCATCTATCCATCTATATGGAATAGTCTGCTCTGTCCATGTTGGTGGGAGTGTTGTTTTCTCCTTGGTAGTTCACTGATTAATACTGTTGTTTCCTGTTTGTTTGTCTGAGTTGGTAGTTCCTTGTGTAGGGTATTGTTTACAGCTTATTTGTTTATCTGACATTAATCCTAGTGTCAATCCATGTTTATCTGGGTGTTGCTTGGTGAAGAGGAAATGTTCTGATTTTTCATTTCCTTTTTAGGTTTGTATTGCTTCTTTTGAATGGTGTGTAAAAGTTGTTTATTGTTATCCATTGATGGTTGATTTGTGCCAAGCTTCCAGGAACTTCCCTACCATTTTGGGATTTAGCTTGGAATAGGATGCTTATTGTTTATCAGATGAAACTGTGCTTAAATCATGTCTTCTGAGATTAAGGAGTTTTCCTCATGTCTTATAACTGCCAGTTGATATTCACAGGTGTGCTATGCTTATCTTCTGTCTGTTTGCCCTACATTGTGGCTGTTACAATCTTTACACGTACATGATTCCTGCTTTTTTCCTTGGTTTAATTAAGATGTTTTGGAGGGCTTTAGATGGTGTGTATACTATTGTGATTTTTTTTCCCCTAAGGATCATGTCCTAATGAAGGACAAAGGAGTTATTCAGGTGCCTAGTAGTAAGGTAAGACTGGCTTGGGGTGGGGGGTACCAGAGGTTGATAGCTGAATTGGGAGTAGAGGTGAAGTTTTCCTGATAGTCTGGGGCTCCACTGGTTTCCCCCCACCTCCTAGCAAAATGGCAGGTAGTTCTGCTGGTCAGTCGAGAAGAACATGAAGCTTCACCAAAGGTCTCTTGAAGATCCTGAAGGGAGGGGAAATGCCTACATTACATGTGGAAAAAAGAATTACCCAGCGTGTCACAGGTTGTCTAGTCATAAAGTTAAAGGTTCCCCTTGCCCATATGTGCTAGTCGTTTCCAACTCTAGAGGGCAGTGCTCAGCTCCGTTTCAAAGCCAAAGAGCCAGCGCTGTCCGAAGATGACTCCATGGTCATGTGGCTGGTATGACTAAATGCTGAAGGAGCACAGAACACTTTTACCTTCCCACCAAAGGTGGTTCCTATTTTTCCCATTTTTACATTCTTTCAAACTGCTAGTTTGGCAAAAGCTGGGACAAGTAATGGGAGCTCACTCCGTTACGCGGCATTAGGGATTTGAATTAAGTATGTCTAATCATATTTAATGTTAAATTTACTCTTTGTAAATATTCTTAAAATATTTCTTTCCAAACAATTTTCAATCCAGAATTCAATTGGGCGGGGGGGGGGGCATGTGGTTAATAAAGTTGGTGTTATACATAACAAGTGTCTTTTTGGCCATTGTTACTTTCTTGACAAGATTTCATTACATTAATCCAGTCTGGTTTTGAGTTAGCAATGAATAAACCAGCAAATATTTGTCACAACACAATGGATTTCCAAATTGTGATAACATTGTGATATCCCTTTCTTTTATCTTACATTTATTTTGCTATATTCTATCCAGTCTGGAGATTGGGAGCCTAAAGATAATGGTTGAGTTTGCCCATTCATAACTTACTATATTTGCTGCCTTCTGAGCTGATTAATCACTTTGGTGTTCCTCTCTCCATTTTCTTTCTACATTACGTTGGAGGCACTGCTTTTCTGATTATTCACCAGGATGCAGGCCTCTCAGTGCATGGTATGGTATTCTTGTTGGTGCACAGAGAAATTCCATTAATTACACTAGTGTCAGAATCACACCACATGATTGATCCGTAAACACCATGCAAGTCCTTGAGAAATTAGATTTTTGTTCTTTTGTTTTAAATAGAAGCCTTCTGAACTCTTTCAAGTATTTCACAGATGATCTTTGAAAGTGAGAGAGAAGAGCGAAAGAAAAGCAAAATCAATTCCCCTAGGAGAATATCAGATAAAACCTACCTTCCAGGAAGGTATTTAAGAAGTATTGTAAAATACCTGGACAATTTGAATAATGCCAGAAGTGCAGCTACTTTTAGAGGGAAATTAGCCTGTTGGTGCAGAAAAAGAAAGAGAGAGGGTGGAAAAAAGGAAAGAACAGAAAAATGTTGGACTGCTCTTGGATAGTACAAGCATTCCCTAGTACAGGGTTGTCAAACTGGCATCCCGCAGGCCAGATGCGTCACACGCAGGCCACTCCCACCCCAGCTCTGTCAATGGGAAAAACATTGTGAAATATCACGTGACAACAACATGCCAGGGCGAGTTTGACACCTGTGCCATAGTGACAAGTAAGTTCCAAGTAAGAGCATTTGGGTGGTGTGATAAGATATTCTCAATGATTCTACTCCATAAATGGGTACAGCTGAAGAACCACCCAAAATTGGCAAAATGCACTCTTGGCTTCAGCTTCTTGCTGATTATCAAGAATCAGATAAGCATCCAAGGGCACACCCAATCTGTTGTGATTGTCATATTATAAACAGTAACTACAATAGATATAAACAACTAAACAGATATCAATGTACTTTCTTTTCCCCCAGTGGAAAATTTTCATAACCATCTGAAGATCCCTGATAATCTCTTCTTCACCATAATGAGGTTTTTCATTTGGAGAAGCTTTTCAATTGCCTGCTTGCCCCTTATTTATGACCTCCAAGACTATAAGTAGTGGGATAAATACTCAGAAGGTGGTTTCAAGTCTGCAGAGGTCAGCTGGTTTTAAAGCCTTCTGGTAGTTTCAGATTCTGATTGTATGGTACTCGCTGGGATGATACTTAAAAGAAGGGATGGCACATATGAGAACAGATAGGAATTACCTGCAATTGCTCCCTTCCTTAGAAGTCTTTCACCATTTCTCAGATGCTCTCTCTCAACCCAACATGATAAAGGCCTGGGTCATTGGATATATATGGAAATGGCTGTCAGAGTATGACTATTCATAGACTGAAATAGACATGGCAACAGGTCAGTCAATGGGGACTGTTTGGGTAGACATGGTAACAGGTGAGCCAATGAAGGCTGCTTGGAAACTGAAACAGTACTTGTTGGAGACAGCTAGGAGCCTGGACATGGCTTAGCTTCTGTACTGAAGCTCTGAAACTAGTCTGCTGCTCTGAACTGAAACTGAAACTGTTCTCTCCTCTCCCTGTGTTTTGCTTGCATTTGCTACCATGTTGGAAAACCTGCTTTTGGTATTGTACATTTACTTCATGTGTTATATTATATATAAAGAGGGTGCTAATGAATCCTGTTGAATCAGTTATCTGTATGTGCCTTCTGGATGTGATTGCTGATGCAAACTCTGACAATGGCAGCTTCTGGATCTTTTTCCAATCCACATTTGCATAGACAGCAACAACTTATTTGGTATTTGTTGTGATTTGCCAGCTGCTTTTAAAAGCAAACACCATGAGATCTGAAAGAACAGGTTAAGAAAATAACACCATGGAGAAAAATCTGTGTGGTCAAAGAACTAGATTGTACATAATCGAGCAATCAAAAACATTCAGCAGAATAGGCATGTTGCAGGTTCCCTTGATTATACAGAGTCAAGACTCAGGAAATTGGCCTTTTCTCTGTAGCACCACATTCCCGTAAAGCAGGCCACACCTACAGAAGAGGTTCCAAAATTTTTGAAACCCACCACTGAACTACTGGTAATGTGCATACCTATATTACTGTGAGTTACTTTTTAGAGTTATGTGATACAGGGAAGGCTTTTAAAGTATGACAGAATAGGAGCAGTTCAGTGGCTTGGTGGGCGTGGCAAGGGAAGGATACTATAAAATCTCCATTCCCTCCCCATTGCAGGGGAAGGATACTACAAAATCCTCATTCCCTCCCTGTCAGCTGTACATGAGATCTGTACACCTCCCATCCTGTGGACATCCTAACAGGCCTTGAAACCTATTTAGCCAGATCATCTTGGGTTAAGGTGGTTGGAACTTGATCCTTTTGCATGTTCTTTGTGTTGTTTTATTATCTGAATTACCATCTTGTAATTATTTTGCAGTTATATTTGTATTCCAGTTAATTATTTCTATTTGTTTTATTCATCCATCCATCCATCCATCCATCCATCCATCCATCCATCCATCCATCCATCCAATTTCTATTGCCAACTCAATCAGGTAGCTTTGGGTGGCTTACAAGTCTAAAACAAGTTAAAACAATTAAAACAATATAAAAGACATTAAAACAATAAAATCCACAAAACCAATGTAGAAATATAGACAGTAGCTATGATGATTAACCAGCTAATAACAAACCCAGGTATTGCAACCCTTCACACATTCTGAGCCCCAGGCCTGAGCACACAGCCAGGTTTTTGAGGGGAGGATATTCCATGGGGTAGGGGTGAGGGTGGGGGGTTTTCAGCAAAAAAAAGGGCTATCTTCTAGATCCTATAAGTCACTACTCTTTATCAGGTGGAATCTGCAGCATGCCTCTGATTTAATTCTGCATGATATTTGGAACGCTGACAGACTGTGCAGGGGAATTTCAAGGTTTGGATTGGGACCTGCTTGGTGGTGGGATGGTGTCACAAGAAAGTTAGGTCTAACATTTTCCCCCTCAAAATGATCAGCTTTGCACAGGCAAAATAGGGACCCTATCAAAACTCATGTTAGTCATTGTTCCTTTCAAGGCACAAATCCAGGGAAATAGTTGCAGAATCCCAAGTTTGAGAATCTTTGCAAAATGTAACTTAAAGCTGTATGGAGAACTTTCAGAAGCCTTGCTTCTAAATGAAAAAAAAAATGTACAACCTGGCTTAAAACTGCTCTTTCTATGTTGCTGCCGCCGTTATAAGACAATGTAGAGAGATGCTATAGAACAGGCGGTACAAGGGAAGGTGGTACAATTCTCAGCCCTGTTTCTGCTACACACACATTCAAAGCTTTTCTAAGCTGGTGTTCCTTGTTGGGCAAGCTACAGCTTCAGCGTTGCAACCCAGGGTGAATGAGCAGGTGAACCAAATCACCTGGGAAGCCAGGATGCTGTAGGGCAGAGGTGGTATTCAGCCAGTTCTGACAGGTTCTGGAGAACCGGTAGCGGAAATTTAGAGAGTGGGAAGGGAATGGGGGTTTTGCAGTATCCTTCCCCTGCCACGCCCACAAAGCCACGCCCACAGAACCGGTAGTAAAAATTGTGAATCCCACCACTGCTGTAGAAGTTGAACCCATTGAAAAGCACTGGAGCACTAGAGTGTTGCAAAAGAAGATGACAACCACAGAGAGTCTAGAACCAAAGCCACATAATCCCAGTTCCTCTGTTCTTTACACCACATATTTTGCATATATATTATATACTGTAGGCATATCTCATATCCAGAGATATGAACAGCTGTAGTGACAAATGAACCACTTATGCATCATTGATTGCATAATTTGCCTAGAGCAGTGTTTCTCAACCTTAGCAACTTGAAGATGTCTGGACTTCAACTCCCAGAATTCCCCAGCCAGTGAACGCTGGCTGGGGAATTCTGGGAGTTGAAGTCCAGACATCTTCAAGTTGCCAAGGTTGAGAAACACTGGCCTAGATACATAATGATGCTGGAATTACATATAATCAACTGAGGAAAGATGGTTTGGGAAAAGAAGAGAGAGAAAAAATCAGTACATCAACCGCAGCCCCAAAAGCTTCTCCCTAATTCAGTTATTTTATTAAAACAAATGGTTCTAAGGCGAAAAACTTTGAAATTCCCCATTAGAATCCATGTACTACAATTTACTTTATAAGAGAAAGCTTGTGTGTGAGAGGTGGCATCAAACAAGACACCTGCAAAATGTGGAGCGCCTTCTCTTCTCCTTCAAAATGAAAGGTTCGGTTTTCCAAACTATACAAGGCTAAAAATGTTCACTTGGCTTTGCTTTTTTCCTTCCATTAGTTTCTATCCCTGGTTATGATGGGAGGAAAAACTGGTGCAGGGTTTCTTTGGGAAGTCAGTAATACCTGCATTGCATAGAACAAGAGGATGAGCAAAGTGAAGCGTAAATCCCGATCTTTCTAACTGAAATCAACTGGGTACTTCCTAAAACGAATAAACATTTTATTTATTTTTGTTTATCTCATTTGTATAGCCCCCCAATCTCACACAGTGACTCTGGCTGGCATTCATAACAACAGCAATAGCAATGGTAATAGCACTTAGACTTATATACAACTTCACAGTGCTTCACCGCCCTCTCTGAGGGGTTTACAGAGTCAGTGTATTGTCCCTGACAATCTAGGTGCTCAATCTACTGACTTCAGAAGAATGGAAGGCTGAGTCAACCTTGAGCTGGTGACTATCAAACCTCTGATGGTGAGCAGTGAGTTAGCCTGCAATACTGCAGCCTAACCACTGTGCCACCATGTGTTATGTTTTCTTACTGGATAATAAAATAAGATATATAAAAACTATTAAGAACAGCCAATGTAAATTTAAACAGATTAAAAACAAAACAAAACAAAATAAAGAGCATATTGGAAAAGCATAAAAGAGAGTGCACTCAATTAACAATCATGTAGTATCAAGTGACTTGGCAAAACCATGTTTTAAGGCCAGTGGGGTTGGGGGTAAGCCTCACCTTGGTGGGATTCTGGATAGCTTTGGCAGCTGTCATATGTTCTCAACATGGCTGACTTTTAAACAAAAGCCTCCAGCTCAAAGGATCTTGCTAGTGTAAGGCAAATCATTTCTGTCCAAGAAAACTATACATAGCCAATTGCCTAACACCTGTTGTCCCACATTCCTTCCATAAGATGCCTGACTATATTAGAATCTTGTTTACCCACTTTATATTCAGATGCACAATGCATGTTAATTTAATTTTTCCTTACCCAGGCAAAGGACTGATATCTTTTATATGCCTCCCTCATTGTTCCTGCAACGGTGATCCCACACTGAACAGGAAGCCAGACAAACAATCAGTGCTGGAAATATTTGCTTTCTACAATGGCTCATAAGAATGGGTGCTTAAGGTAAAATCACAACAAAGCATCTACTATTCTTACCTGATTGTGATCAGCAAAGTATGAACACAATCACATCATTGATCAATTGGTAACTAAATGTGGCAGCTATAACAATGATGTATATTCTAATGATTTTATTGCTGGATGTAAATTATTAATCATTGAATCTTTGATTAATGGATGAGACATATTTGATTAGCAAGCAAGATTAAATAAGGAAATATATATTAATTATTTTATTAATTAAGTCTTGTGATTTGGATAATCATTAATCAGAGTTAATACATTTTTTTTCAAATGCTAATATTTTTTTTAAAATATAGGATTAGTGGTGGTAGTTACTTCAGAAAAGTTCTTAGTACAGTCTCAGAAAGGAGGGGACGCCCCATTGCAAAATTCGCATTCCATAGATAATCTAACTATAATGAGAACTTTCAGATTGAAGGCTCCTGGCACAGCCAATCCCCAAACAGGGTTTATTGGGTAACTTGCATAATCAGGTCAATTACAGATGCAATATGTCAGTTGAAAGCACTCTATCATAGTAGAGGAACAGATACAACCGGGGGGGGGGGCATGCAGTTAGGCACATTTGGAGTCCTCCTTACATTCCCATAAGCCCTCCAAATCCAATCCCTCCTGAATTGCATTGACTCTTACCTGGCACCAATTTAATGTTGAACTTTAATTGACCAGATTCTTGTGTATTTGTTTGCTAGGTCCACCTGACAGTATGTCACTTCTAATTGATAGTCATTCCATCCTGTTGGGCACAATGGACAACAAAGCAATTGGAAATATGGTGATGAGGATTCTATATTACTATCCTAACCTGGAAGAGGTTTGCTTTCCAACTTAAATAGGACTTACTTTTTACCCTCACCACAGTCCAGGCCTTCCGCACAGCCCTTAAGAACTGGCTATCCCGTCAGGCCTGGGGATAGGATTACTCTCACCCCGCCCGAATGTTGAGTGAATGTTGTGTTTTTATGATCAATTTTCTTTTAATCACGATTTTTCTTTTTTTTCTTTTTAAGTCCTGTCTTGCACTCCCTTCCCTTCACTGTTGTAAGCCGCCCTGAGTCCCCTCAGGGAAAAGGGCGGCATATAAATTTTCAATAAAATCCTAAAAAAATCCTAAAAAAAAAATCCTATTAAATGTTATTTTCAATTTCATATTTGCAGATTTCATAAGACAGCTTTTGATCAGAGGGGGTTGCTGCTGGTTTGGCCCAGATCAGCTGAACCAGTAATAGCGGTGGCAGAAAGCATCGCTCACCTGGCGGAACACCTGAACCGGTAGTAAAGAAATTGGCAACTCACCTCTGCTTTTGATCATCTACAAGTATACCCCATTAGAGTAATGGGGGTCTTAACTCCATGGAGCCTTTTGGTTTAAGGAATTTCCCTAAATAAAACATATCAACTGTATATGCAAGCTCAGGCACACTTTGAAACAACTTTTTCCCTTCCACTCTAAGGTATTGTGTAGCCTTAATGCCTACTATAGATTTTCCACCCAGCAATGAAGAGGTTAGAGGTATTTATGATGCTTTCCCAGTGATTTCTTGGTGTAGTTGCTGATGATATACTAGGGACCTTTAGGAGAAAAGTCACTAAATCATCACATTTGAACCAATTAATGTGATCCACCAGTAACAATTATTGTTAAAATGACTGCCTTGTGTAGTCAAGGTGTGAAGCAAGTTATCAATCAGGAGGGATCATTAACGCTGAAAGGATCTTCCCAAAGAGGTTTCTAAGCTAATATAAACAATTATAAATAGCTGTGGTGGCACACTGGTTAGACTGGAATATTGCAGGCTAATTATGCTGACTGCCAGCAGTTCGATCCTAACTGGCTCAAGAGTTGACACAGCCTTCCATCCTTTGGAGATTGTTGGGGGAATATGCTGACTCTCTTAACCATTTAGAAAGGGCTGTAAAGCACTATGACGTGGTATATAAGCCTGTGATATTGCTATTCCTAGAAATAAAAACATTGCAATAAATATAATTGAAAGAACAAATTATGAATCTTTTGTTAGCCTTCCTACAGGGCAACTCACTGTAGCCCTGAACAAATGGAATAGTCCAGCTGAAATGTCATGAAATATGGTGTTCTCGGACCAGCCTCTAGTTTTTTTCTGGAGTCCTTCCAACACGGCAGCTGATGATTGTGTCTCTTTGAGGTGGGGTGAGGAGAGTGGTCTCATTAATGAAAAATGTGTCCATAATTTGAAAGGGAATGAACTGTATGGCTCTCTATCAATATTTTTCAAGGAAAGTGTTTTTCAACACAAGAACTTACTGCCTTTCAAGGCACTCCTTGAGATATGGCCTGTGGTGCCAATCAGGAATTCATTTGAGGGGCAAAGGTTCAAGGGGTCTTTAGCACAATGAGCAACACTCCCTCGCAACAGGGCCAATCTGGTTCAACATAGTGTGAAGTAAATTAAGGAACACATATTACCCTATAGGGAAGGCTTCCCTCCAGGGAACTATTTGTAGGAAGCGAAGTAATGCACATTAACATCTTTTAAAAATATGGCTAGTAGGGGAGACACAAAGACCAGAGCCTAAGAACAGGAGAACCCTGAGAATTTAGACACAGTTAAATCACATTTATTAAGAACACGAAGGAGCAGCCTCTCCAATTCCTAATCATTTTATATGGAATACACATTTGGAAGAGGAGGCCCTAATGCATAGAGTGCTCTGTATACAAGACATGAATTTGTACATTGTCATAAGGAAAGTTATATTTAATAATAGCTTGACGGATGGTGATTAATGGCAATGACTAAGTACAATTTCCAACAGCTACTGGAAGAGTTTCCTTTCCTGTTCAGGTGTGTGTTTGGGTCCTCTGAATGAGTCACAGGCAAGATGTATTGGATGCAGATAAAATTGCCACTCCCACACAAAGCTCTTTCTTTCTCAGCAGACTAATCTCTCCCCAAGCGTTTGTCTCCTTTGGGCAAGTTTCCTTCCATTTCAAGGCAGAAACTTCTGGTGAATCTTCTTCCCATCATTTAGGCAGGGTGACTGGGCTTGGTTTTTTTGTATTTCATTTTGCTTTTTAAAAATTATTTTGTTGTATCCGCCCCCCCCCCCCCAAAAAAAAACAGTTGCTTCCTAGGAGTCTCTTATGGAAAATCCATCTAAGTGCTAGTCGTCACTTATAAAGCCCTTCATGGTATTGGACCTGGGTACTTGAGAGACTGCCTGCTGCCGATTACCTCCAATAGACCGATTAGATCCCACAGATTAGGCCTCCTCCGAATTCCATCCGCCGGCCAATGCCGACTGGCGACTACCCGGAGGAGAGCCTTCTCTGTGGCTGCTCTGACCCTCTGGAACGAGCTACCCGTGGAGATTCGAACCCTCACCACCCTCCAGGCCTTCCGCAAAGCCCTTAAAACCTGGCTGTTCCGACAGGCCTGGGGCTAAAGAGCTGTTGCCCCCCGTCTCGAATGGTATGACTGTTGTGTGTTTTTAAATTATGTATTGCTATGTTTCGTCTTTTTATTTTCTGTCTGTACCCCCCTTCCCTGATTTGAATTGTGAGCCACCCTGAGTCCCCTTTGGGGAAAAGGGCGGCATATAAATGAAATAAAATCAAAATAAAATCAAATCAAATCTATTCAAATGACTAGAATTTGGAAGACCGATAACAAGACAAAGAATTACCCGCAAACAGGGGTAGGTTCCAGCAGGCACTACTGCCAGTTTACTCATGTGCACACTTCATGTGCGCTTGATGAGTGGTGCGCGTGCATGTGCAGTGCAATTAAAATTGTTCTGCACATGCGCAGAACTGAAAAACAAGATCGCACTGCCCATGGCACCGCCCTTAGAACTGGTTCAGGGGTGTGGCAGGCCTGGGTTGCTGCTGGTTCCAGTGACCCAGGCCGCCAAACCACTACTGGTTTGGCCGAACCAGTCCGAACTGGGAGGAACCCACCACTGCCCCCAAAGTAAAAATGATCTGGGTTGCAAGCATGACTCCTAATTCTCAGCAGAGAGGAGCACAAGGCAACCATAGATTCAGAGTGGTTCACCTGACCCACCCAGGCAAACCCTTTTTCTAGACTCAAAGAGCAAAATCTAAGCTTTATGGAGTGTGATAGTCCCTTTAATCAAACATGAATTAGATGCTGCTAAGCCTAATGTTTGATTTCTAAAAACAACCTGAAAATAGCATTAGAGGAAGTCATGGATTTGTTGAAATCTATACTTTTCCAATGGCCTTTCTGAAAAACACTATGTTTGAAAGTTGTGTCTTATTCCATGAGGCTTCTTAAACTATAGACTCATTTCTGGACTTACTCCATGGTAAAGGTTGTAATTTGCTTGATTTGAGCAATTAAGTCCAAACAGAAATGTATTATCCAGTCCTTTGTGTCAAAATTCAACCCAACATCATCCCTTACAAGATAATAAGGCTATAAAAAGGGGGGGGGGGAAGAAAACACGCTTTTAAAAAAGGGAAAATCCATTTCTTATTAAAGGAAATTAGATCAGAGTGCATTTTGCCACTGTTAAAACTGGGTTTTAGTATAGTATATGGCATTGTTAATCTGAACAAAAAAATCCAATCCAAATTAACCAGTCATGAAATAGTCTTCATCTAATCCCCATCTCTGCAATATTTATTTACTGATACCACTTTTTCTATATTTCAGGGCAGTGTACCTAGGATTATGTATTTATTTTAAAGATTTTAAAATCAGGTTTGGAGGCAAAGCCTGAAGGGGTTTGGAGGCAAATTATTCAAGTGTTGCAGTTCGAATCATTGAACTGAAGAACATAAAGGTTCTCATAGAAACAGTACAAATTCCCATTCATAAAAACAAAATTGACCTCATTCATATAAAAGAAGAAAGGAATGTCCAGATTTTGGAGCCTCTGTTCTACATGGCCGGAATGGGACGTAGGAACACCATAGATTGGGATCTGTTTAACATGAGCATGATTCTTAAATTATTACCTTAAGCATACAAGACTTATTTCTCTCCCTGGAATTATGAATTAAGATAATCCTTAAAAAAACATGCCTGTAACAAAATTCATGCCCGTATCAAAGCAAACATTTATATCAGTCGATGCGGCAAAAGAACAGATAAGAGCTTTTCTTCAGCATTAGTAAACTCCTCTAGAATAAGTGGCTATGTCAGTTTTGCCATCTTTGGCTTGGTGCCTCATCAGCATCCTGCCATCAACTGCTAGTTGATAAGAACGGGAGAAGTGGCAAATGGCCAATGAACATTTATGGGGCAGAGATGGGGAATAGGGAGGAAGCCTGAGAATGGAATGTGGATTGCCTTAAACATCGAAGCCATTCTCAAAACACCTATGTCGCTATCCATTGGTTGGAGACAAACTGATCAAGTGGGGAGAGCCAGAATGAGAGGGAAAAGTTTGAAATGTTTTGCATGGCAACTTTAATTCTAGCTTGACTTACTTCAGCCAGCAACTTTTAGTGAGATAACCTTTAATCAATTAGAATCAACGGTCCTTCTTTCCTAAGGGATCTGACGGGGGAAGGTCTGACATTAGGCTAGAACTGCCATAGTGGTCTATCTGGAGGGACAACTCTACTGTGGGGACCAAGCACACAATGTTGGTGACCAGGAAGAAGTTGAGGCTTTGGAGGAAGCATCAGTGAGACGCCATGCCAGAGTGGATCTCCCTGAATGGCTGGGAGAGGCAGAAGCCTGTGGTGACCAGTGAGACCCCAATGGTCATTCAGTGTCAGGAATAAGAAAGAATGGGAAGTAAACTCCTTTGGGTGACTTTTGATTTTGATGTATGGTTTTGATATAGCTTTATGTTGTTTTTATTATTCTTAAATAATTTTAATATATTTGTTATTGATTATGAACCATCCAGAATCATATATTCGCAATGGCCAGCTATATAAATAGAATATGTGTACGTATCTCTATATCTATGTCTGTGTCTATCTCTATCTCCCTACCTCATATCATTTGTCTGTCTTTCTGTCTGTCTGTCTGTCTGTCTGTCTGTCTGTCTGTGTCTGTCTCTCTGTCTCTCTGTCTCTCTGTCTCTCTGTCTCTCTGTCTGTCTATCTATCTATCTATCTATCTATCTATCTATCTATCTATCTATCTATCTATCTATCTATCTATCTATCTATCTATCTATCTATCCAACATATCTCCCCCCTCTCTCTCTGTCTCTGTCTCTCTCTCTCTCATCTATCTATCTATCTATCTATCTATCTATCTATCTATCTATCTATCTATCTATCTATCTATCTAATCTAATCTAATCTAATCTAATCTAATCTAATCTAATCTAATCTATCTAATCTATCTACATCTTAAATGGAATCAGCATAGCTATGCTTTTCAATCTAATGATCTTCACTATTCATTTTCACAATAGTTATTCTTCCCCACAAAGTCATAAACAATTTTGTCTACCTAGTAAAATATTTTTGAGGTTGTCTGTGGTGGAGAGGACAGTTTCAGGCTTCACAGTCTTTCTAGGAAGTAAAAGTCTGATGTAGTGAAAAGGAGTTTAGAGCAGCTAGTGCTGATACAAAATTGGTCCAGAGAAGTCTAAAATGCAAATAAATAGAAGCAAAGGCTACCGGCTAAGAGCAATAAATAATGCTTAAATGGCTAAGATGTTATGTGATGGGCAAGTCATTTTATTATACTTATGTTGCAGATAAATGAGAGAATTGTGGTTGCCTGAGGTACAGGAAATTTGAATAATGGGCTTCATATCTTACAGATACTTAACCATTGCAGCATAATAGCTGTCTGAGTAAGATTTTCATTTTAGCGAAACCTGAGAATTGTGAAATTAAAACACTAGTAATGTGGGAAAATAAATGAGATCAGGTTTGCATAATAATTTATCCAAAAGTATCATCCATGAGAAGAAAAAAAAAACAGGAAACTGCATGTTTCCAGACATACGTTTCAGGAAAACTAGATTATAAAACAACGTAATAATGTTAATAGGAAAGTGATGAAACTGGTTATTAGAAGTGAAAAAAACTAATCCTCTGTATGCTTGGTGTGTATGTCTTATTGCATTCGATGGGATATAATCTCAAAATGTTCTGTAGGTTTCAAATTGCAGCATTATTGCTATATGAAAGTGAAGGAGATTAAAGATATACATGGAAAATTACTTAAAGATGTCTTTATCTTGCTCAATCAACTCTAATTGGCACTGCAGCACCCTATGAATAACTTGTATTTTGACTGATGGCAACTGAAAAGAATGTGAAATCACCTCAGCTCCATTTCCAGTGTTCAGAAGTGATTACTGTATTACTACACTGAAGAAAGAGAGGCATCTCACAAATAAAGGCAAATATATCTTTCCCAGGATACTGTTGAGGATCCAATCTGGACCCATCTTTGAGGCCAGAAGTTTAGTCTTCCGAGCTTTTGGACTTGTGCTGGAGCCCATCCTCAGGGAACTTCTCTCTACTGGAATGTGCGGTTTGGATTATTCTGTGTGTGGTATTTGTGCGGAACCTGGTTGGATGTGGCTTCCTATTGGTTGATTGGGGTGTTCAGGGCCGACTAAACAACCAATAACTTAATAGCCGACCATCAACACCCTAATCAACTAATAGGAAGCCATAACCAACCAGGCACCACACAAATACAACACACAGAATAGCCCAAAGTACACAATATTAGAGAGAAGTTCTCTGAGGATGTGCTCCAGCATGAGTCCAAAAGTTTAGCAAACTTTGGTCCCAGAAACAGATTCAAATTGGATCCTGCAGACAGTGATCTGTAGGATTTGGAGAACTACACAAATAGAGGATTTGCTTACTTATTTCATCTGTCTCTCTGCCCATCTCACTTAAGTGACTTTAGGCAGTTCACAGCAGTTAAATTGACCAGAGAGGAACACCGTTACACACTGATCACAGCATGCAAGAGGTGGTAGAAGTGCGAACCACAGAGTACTCACCATTCAAAGAAATTGAAAATAAAAGTAATATATTTGAATATTAATAAAACATCAATTAGCCTTTGGGACCCAACTGCACCCCAGGGGTAATATCTCTGTCTCAATATTTGCATGCTCTTCTTTTTGCCTAATACTTTTAGAAACATAGTTTTTGATATGGTATCTCAGGGCAATACTCTTATTTTATCTTGGAACGTGTACATTCTCAAATGTAGGCTTGCCAAATGAAAAGAAATATGGCTGAGTAAGAGGCATTTTTGGTAGATGGAAAAAGTATCTTCTTGCCAGTTTTCCCCTAGGCAAACATCACCATCACCATTTTATTCCACTTTTTCAAATGTATTGAGATTAATGTCAGGCAAGGAACTCATTTAATTTGCATTTGCCTCTTGAGGATTGGAAACTGTGTATCGTCCACTTAACACATCAGCTCTAAAGGAAAATAGGTGGGGATTCCTATGAATTTTCATAGAAAGATTTACTTTACTGTGTAAACGGAACAATGTGCCTTTGATGTCATAGAAACTGCTCTTTATGTCTTGAATTTGTATTTAGAGCAAGGCTGAACAAAATGAAAATACTATTCTAACAGACATTTATTAATCAAGATAGGTCAATCTAGCCGGATCAGAATCAGAAGGCATTTTGGAGCCACAAAAGGAGAAGTCTAGCAATATATTCAAAAGCAATAATCAAGGGAATTAAATGAAATCTGAGCTAAAGAAAATTCATTCTGAATTCAGAGCCATTAGTGTATGAATAAGGATGTAGTTTAAAAATAAGCAAAAATAAAAGTTCTTAATATAGTGGAACACCTTTGGCGCCTCTCACAATGAACTGTGAGCATATAAACTAACATCAAGATTCATTTGTCCAAATTCTTCTCTTAAAACCTGGGAAATAGGGGGATGGATGAAGGCCCATGGCTTCAAGAATCAAAGATTCTGTCTACTGTAATTAAATAACACAAATTAAAAACAGGTTACACATTTCATACTGAATATGTTCTGCATTACTCACAGATTAGATGCCTCAAGTTAGGTCCATTATTTTGCCCCACCCCTCTCTGAAAATTGGCACAGCAGTGTGAATCATACCTGAGTTTTTCCAACTGAATACCAGAAACACAAAGAAAATCTGCATCGAACTGAGCCAGCATTTATGTCCTAAAATGCTGACTGCAGAAAGCATGAAGCATCTGCAACTCTTTTGCAAGAAGAGGAAAATTTAACTAGACGATAAATGATAAAGAGAAATGTCTTTGCTCCCAGAATACAAGTAGCAGAGAGGAAGCACTGAAGTCTTGGGCCTTTTTCACAGGGTTTGATGCTGTTGAGTATATTGTTATTTCCATGTCAGTTGGGTGTGAGATATCATTTACTATTTCTCCCAATTAAGCTGTGAAAATGAACACTCCCCTGGATCTTGCAAAGAAATAGCGGTTTGGTGTAGGTTTCCCTACCTGAACAGGGGGTAGGACTAGAAGACCTCCAAGATCCCTTCCAACTCTGTTATTCTATTTTGTTCTGTATTCTGACCCAGTGAAGGAGAGAGATGGAAAGACTCAAAAGGTCGCCTTCCCTTTGTGGGAGGGGATTCAAAGCAAAAAAGACACTAACCCACAGACCCACACTGAATGTTTTCCCAAAGAAATTTTGATTTGGTGGAGGTGTTCTAAAATTTCAGCCCTCTGTCAAAGCTGGAAGAGAATGTTGAATGTTATTAACCCTCCCTTCTATCTTCACACATGACTGGCAAAAAATGGTAAGCTTGGGGGGGGGACCCAGATGGTTTCTGGCTAAAACTAAATCTTCAAGGCCACACCTCTGGGGTTTCCATAATATAGGAAACTGTCTTGGTTAAATGCATTATAGCAGGAGTGTCAAACTCTCATTGTCAAGGCGTCATCACGTGATGTATTGGGACTTTTTCCCCCTTCGCTAAACCAAGTGGGGGTGAAGCCGGCATGTGATGCATCTGACTTGCAAGTTTGACACCCCTGCATTATAGGAACAACACAGATTGACCCTTCATTGCTACCATATATATGGTCTATATATGTCTTGAAAAGGAAAAAGAGCTAATGAGCAGAATAATCAGCAGAAAACATTGTACAACAGGGGATGTTTTGGTCTATCTCATGCTAACTGTATATATGTTTATAAAGTATGGAGCCTATATTTTCCACTGTTATATACATAATATTTAGCTTCAATTTCACTTTGATTTTTATAATTTAAAAAAATTGGTTTTGAGGGTTTGATTTAATGTCTCATTGCTTCCTGTGTAGATCCTATAATAGCAACATTTTTCCAGGACTAATTCCCTTGGTTCCTATCTCTAAGGCTAGCTGCCCAGGTCTTTAATGTCTACTGTTCATTACAGAAATGACTGGCCTATGTGAGGATCATCTGCTTATGACTTGACCTATAGCTCATATAATTTTTCAGCCAACATGTCTGCATCCCCAACTCTAAACCATCAAATCAGAATATATTAGATACGCACAATACAGAAAAATTAGGAAACCACCAGGATTTAGAGCTCAGTTTGACAATATTCGGCCAGGAGAGATCTGAGTTGGATTGGAGAAATGAAAGCAGAAGAAGACCTTACCTGGTTTGGAAATAAAGGACACATTTCTCAAGATAGTGATTGAAATTGAGCTTGAGACATTTTTCCCAAACATTTCTTTCAGCAACAACATGGATGACTAAAATGTAGTGTGTTGGCTACATTTTTAGTTCTTCCAGCCAACGTCAA
This sequence comes from Thamnophis sirtalis, assembly GCF_051295495.1. Taxonomy (NCBI): domain Eukaryota; kingdom Metazoa; phylum Chordata; class Lepidosauria; order Squamata; family Natricidae; genus Thamnophis; species Thamnophis sirtalis. The sequence continues at coordinate 129,482,002 of NW_028261385.1, read as the reverse complement.
GGAAGTTAGAAGATGGTCATATATATCCCTCATTTTTCATATTCTTTTCCCTCTTGAGGATAAAACTAATGCTCTGCAATGGTGCACTTGAAGTTGGCATCACTGTGGACAGGAGTGTGCTAACAAACCTCTTATTCACATCTGTCTCTTTTTCATCACCTGTTGGTCTTTGGAGTTTGAGGGTTGAAAACCAAAAACTCAGAGATGTAATACTTAAGAGAATTCTCTTTTTCACAGTGCTTCTGTTAGGCTTTGATGATTCCATCACAAATGTAAGAAATAACAATTAATCATTGGGGAAGTAGTGCACATAATATGGGAATAGTTAGTGGCCTGAAAGAAGTAGGTTTTCTCCCAAAGCAAAATTTGTCTGAGCTAAAACTGAGTCAATAACCTGGATGTTGGATTTGCAATAGTCCAGTTAGACTGTTGTTGAAGATACATAAGCCTAGTATCGATCTCTCTTCTTTGATAGGATCATCATGCTGAAGTCAGTTTCTTTCTTTTATGTGTGTGGCATCTCTTGGAAAGTTCAATGCTGTCTCTTTCAAACCTGCAAAAAGCCACAACTGACCTAAAATGCTATTGCCTAAAATGATGGCAGCATCACTGTGACATCATAATGGGCAATATTCATCCAGTATGGAACATTGGCAATGGCACTGATTGGTCAGCATAGAAGCGAGTTCCTAGTGGGCATCATCATCAATGATACCTAATTCCCACACATCTTAAAGTGATGATAAAGGCAGTGATGTGTAGGTCTTGCTCTCTAGGCAAAGAAATATCACAATGAAGGCTGGGGAAAAAATAGGCAAGAAAACCTTCTAGTTACTACTACATGTATTTGGTGACAGCTTGCTTTTTTTTTTAAAAAAAACACCTACTATAAATAAATAAGGGGAATCCCACAAGTGAATGCCTCTACCATCCATATCATCCACAAAGCCAGTAGAAAAATGCTACAGGCATGCATTTGAAATCCCGACTCCTTCTGATGTGCAATGCATATAAAACAGTGATAGGAATGTGATCGCACATCTTGGTTTTATGAACAACAGAATCAGTGGGGTCATAATCTAACAGATTTACTCTTCCAGAAATCCAGCCAATCACTTTGGAGCTATAAACAGATTAAAACCAGGATGGTGGTGGTGGTGGTGAATATTTCTTCCTATACTCTAGCTTTTCCAGTTATGTCATATGGGTAAATGGCTCACATTCATGCATCTTTTTAAAAAGAGAGAGAGAGATTGTCCCAAAGTTGGGCTAAGGCAGGACTAGAACTAAATCAAATCAGGGATGAAGTAAAGTTGTACAAGTGAACCTTGGGCAAAGATTCCTTCCTTTCCGTTCCAGGTCTACTAAGCTAGGATTCCCAATTTTTTGTAGATGATTTTGAGAGCATATGGGAGTCTCGAGGAGAGATGAAATTGCCTCTTTCTGTGTTGTTGTATCACAAGGAATCAATTTGGCCACTCCCCCACCAAATCTGCACTTCCAAATTATTCTATCCTTCTAGGATCCTGCCAATCTTCTCAAAGATCAAGGCTTACAGGAATTAGAATCAAAATGATACCAGTGATTTTTCATACCTTATCAATAACAGTCTGAAGAAAGTCAATTCTTTACCCCTGAACTTTTCAAGTTTGATCAATATTCCACAAGACTGGTAATTGTTAAGACCATAGGCCTTTCCATGTTTTAGATATAGTTCTAACATACCCAAGGAGCCCCATTCCTAATAATATATTTTCTCTGCCAAATGGAATTAGAAGAATAGTTATGATGATATCCAATGTTTTGCTTTATAGTGAAAAAATAATGGCAAAATAAATGTCATATAATAGATGACATTTTTCTAAGTTGCAGCCCTACATATAAGTTGGAATATTTGATCCACTGTGGTCCAGATATGTTGCTTTATCATAATCCCTAGCAGGTTTGGCTATAGATTGTACTGTGTTGTGCTGACTGATGAAGGTAGATGAGCTGAAATTTAATACTTGATAGCCAGGAAACTTGGGAAGAATAAACTGTTGGCTATTAAAATAATAAAACACATCATTTCATACTTTTTTTTTTTTCAGGGTCTCTCCTATTTTTCAATTAATTTAATTAATTCACATTGTAAAAAGTTAGAATACCTGAGTGGAAAAATCAGCAAAGTAGTTTAACAGTATACTTGACTAGCAATATTCTGTGAAATACCCCTAAGAAGTTCTAATTTAATATTAATAATGATATTAATTATGCTGTATATGTAATCATACATGAATGCAATTGGTAGTACAAAGTATAGAGAATAGCTAAAATTGGTAAGTTAATTTTCCCATGCGATTTAAGAAATGTGCATCGCAGATATGCATTGTCTGCTTGCTAAACCTTTGCTTGAAGCCTGCGTTCTCAACTCTTCAGAAGGTAATAGTGATCTTACAACTCAGTCAAAGGTCCACCAAGTGTAGCATGTGTTCCATTTTCTTGAAAGCACCTTGAAAATGGGGCATTCAATCAGCTATTTTCAGAAGTGCTGTCCACATTCCTAATAGAGGGCCATATATGACTGACAGACAGACTGACTGAATTTGGAGCCGTTGCTTATAACTTAAATTAAAAGCAATAGCAGCGAGAGGAATGTGAGCACGTAATAAAAGCCAGGTTACGAAACTTGCTACTGATCAATCAAAACAATGAAGATTGGAAAGAGTGTTGAAGCTGCAGCAATGTAATTAGGAAAATTCAAATAATTAAAGGTGTCAAACCAATTAGGATCATATAATGAAGCAGACATTTTCCTGAATCAATAAAGAACCCCAAAATATGTATGTTAAAGATTTGGAACTCAAGACATAAAAAACTCCAAATAATTAAAAATCCAAAGAAGCTACCTATCTAAAGTTAATCAAGTCTGGAAATGGATTACAGACCTGTCTGGAAACTTCATGATATATTACTTCAAGTTTCACAATTGGGGGGGGGGGACACCCCAGAATATAAAAGATAATAATCAGCTTCTTCCAGGATTAAACCTGAGTATTTAAATCAAGATCATTATGCGTTTTTCTAGGTGTCTATATTCTGATTTCTTAAAGGACAAGATAATTATTGCTCCTGTTTTGCCATTAGAATTGCTCTGGCTTAATTTAAGCCACTCAAAGCTTTCTCCTATAAAGCCAACCTACTGGAATTTTCAGACTGCTGTTAATAAAACCAGCTCACCAAACTTTAAAGCAGATTTCTTAAGCCAGTGTCCCGCAGGTGTTAGCCTACAGCTATGACAAGCCCAGCAAGCATAGTCAGCTGTTGACTGGAAGATTGTGATTAGGGTTAGAGTGGTGGCTAAATGTGAGGTTGGAGCAGGCTGGCGTGAGACAAGCTCAGATTTTGCTTCACAGGCTCTAGAACTGATCCATTACAAAAAAAATATCATAAATACAGTAGCTTAAGGGATTGGAAAAGAAAAGACACCAAGTTAAAAAAAAAGATTGTATACATCTCCCCGTAAATTTACACATTTCTTCAGTTCTGTGCCTGTCCTGAAAGAGAACAGAAAATGTTCCAGGGCTTTAGGAGGAATCTGAGAAACAATTACGAGATAAGAGGTTCACCACATAAAGGTTACAACAACATTTTTGCAGGTTTGAGTATCTACCACACCCGTCCCTGCTTTGGGCAAGATCTACATCAAAGATACATTACTTTCAGCTGGTACAGCAGGCTGAGTACATCAATTTGTCACTAAGACTAAGCTACTTCACTGCATTTCTATTAGCTATACCCCCACCTAAACAAATCCACAAACACCTCGTTAACACATAGCTTTGCAACTACTGGCAGAATGCCATCTTGATTCAAAGATCCCAATGTTTAATTATGCAAATACAAAGTAATTAAATATGAGTGGCTGTCTGGATAGCATCAGTACTGCAAAAGGATCTCAGGATTCATCCAGTTCAACTGCCTAGATGGCAGGCTTCTTCTCTGATCTTTTAAACATGTACCCTTGTGTATCTAAAAAGGTTCCACCACAAAACTGCGGTAGACAAAAGCGCGCTCGACGAAAGCGCGTACGTGACATCATCACAGCGCGACGAAAACATCGCGCTGTGATCGATAAATGTAAAATTAAAGCGAAAACCTTACCCTAACCCCCCCAAACCTAACCCTAAACCTAACCCTTAACCTAACCCTAAACCTAACCCTAACCCTAAACCTAACCCTTACCTTTATGTGAATCGGCTTGCTTTAATTTTATTTTTATTTCAATTTTTTATTTTTTTCATCGCGCTGTGATGACGTCACGTACGCGCTTTCGTCGAGCGCGCTTTTGTGGACCGCGGTTTTGACGGGTCACGTCTAAAAATACCACCATCACTGCCCCATTTTTAGCTGAGCTGATGTGAGGAAACAAGTTGCAGCCACTGCTCACTTGCTTGCTAGTGGTTCTGAAACAGCTATGGTTATTCCTCTAGCAAGTTCAATGAATTATGAAATGACAAGCGTAGCCTTGTCCAACCTATCACTTTCCACAATTTTGGGATTACAATTCCCATCGCTTCTTGATAGTACAACAGTAGAATTCTGAAAGGTGGAAATTAAATGCATCTGTACAGAGCAAAGTACTTCACCATCCCGTATCTTCTTAGAGCTTCCCCTAATATGGCTTAACATTTAGTATTAAGTGTGGCATTCTACTGATATCTGTTTCTGTTTTCCAGAACCATGTGTCTCCATGTCATTTTTATTTGCAGTGCATGCATGTACTGTTAAGTCCCATTCAAGTGGCTTTGAAAATATTTATTTGTTTGTTTGTTTGTTTGTTTGTTTATTTATTTATTTATTTATTTATTTATTATTTATTTATTTATTTATTTATTTATTTATTTATTTATTTATTTATTTATTTATTTATTTATTTATTTATTTATTTATTTATTTATTTGTCTTGTATGCTGCCCACTCCCGGAGGACTCCGGGAGGCTCACAAAAGACAAATATATATTTCCCCATATCCATGAGTATGTATTCTTGCATAAATGTACGTAATATTACATCAGATTACATGTAATCTTAACAAACTTTATGTAGTCTTAACAAACAAACCTTCTTGATACATGAATTTTTTAAAATTCAGTCAAGAAATAATTCATTACCCGTGAAGAAAACTAATGTAAAAACTAGAAACCCTACAGGTTCTAAAAGTAGCTATTCATTGCACGTTTGAAGTCCAGATACATGCAAAGAATATATTTATGAAACAATCACAAAATGTTGTAAATCAGGGCTGTCAAAACCCCGGTCATGCGCTGGCCACACACACCCACCTGGTTGAGCAAATGGGGAAAAAGTTCTGATACATCATGTGACGCCAACATGACAACGTGAGTTTGACACCCCTGTTGTAAATGCTTGGAAAAGCCAAGATGTGCATTGTTAAGCTAAGTAGTGTAGCAAGGTCCAGTTCAATGCTGTTTGACCTGTTTGACTATCTCAGGCAGAATATTAGAATATTGATCTATTTATGCCCAAGACTCTTACTGTATCCCCTTTCTTATTGAGGCAGACATTTTTCCTACCCTTGTCAAGTTCTCTATCTTAGAAATGTCTGTCTATCACAATATTTCTCCTACTGCTTCAAAGTGGTTGACTTTGAGCATGTCATAAAGTCAACAGTACAATCCATAACTATAACAATCAATACAAAGGTATCAATGTAACTCTCACAGGTGTTCCTGTCACCTAGAACAATTAAATACTGATCCATCTTTAGTTCCCAAAAACTTTTTGAAATCTCCAGGGCCCCCTCTTGCTTCAGGACAAACACATGGGCTACAACTTGTAAGTTCTTATGTGTCTCCCCCATTTCTTCTTAAATCTAGGAATTGAACTGTGGAAAGATCTGTAACTTTTAAGGAATGACTAATTAACCATGCAGTGCTACTGTATATATTATAGTAAGAAACTAGATCAACTGAACTTAGTGGGTCATTTCCAGATAAGGAAGTATAATACTGTTATCTGAAATCATCTTTAACTGAGTTGGAGAAGTTTCTTGGATAAGAAGCGAAATGTTTTCGAAGAAAAAATCAGAAAGTCCATATGCCTCTTGAAAAAAAAAGCACCTTTGGGATAACCATGACCTGGATGACTGAGAATCTCCATAGATTACCAATTTTCTTATTTATATATTTCTTAACTGCCATACATTAGGAAGATTCTAGGATTGAAAGTATTTTTTCTACAAATGGCAGAAGCTAAGTCACCATGGAATACAACCGTCAGACACAAACCTAAAAATTGCTGAGAGGGGCACATAAAACCCATTGTATTTTATGCCACTGAATTTCTTGACAGAAAAAAAGCAATGTTATCTATATATTAAAAAATGGTTCTTCGTGTGTGTGTGTGTGTCTGTGTGTCTGTGTCTGTGTTTGTGTGTATGTTCCAGCATAACTCTGGAATGCCTCAAGAAATTTCAACCAAACCTGATACACAGACAATTTACTCTCTGGATAAAAATACTGTGGGGATAAGACACCCATAACACCCCTTGGGGTGTGTGTTCTGTGCAGCCTGTCGTGCCTTAAATGGCTTCTACTGTACTGCCATAAAATGGCTTCTACTGTACAGCTCAGTGGAGTTGCCATGGTACCGCCTTCAGAGTACTCCACAAGGGGACTCCCTCTGGTCAGAGGGAAAATCCAATATTAGAAATTACGCTTTGTCCAGACATTTTCCCCCTATAAATAAATACCCTGGCAACTCCGGGTTATCGGCTAGTTAATAATAAACTAGGGCTACTCCAGTTGATTGGCAAAAATCCAGATATTACATGGAAGCATCAAGCTCAATATTCCTCTATCCCTTTCCTCCCATCTAGTGGTTATCTGGATTTTTGCAGTGCATATCAGGTAATCCCATACTGTACTATATAAATAACCATTATACTTTAACATGTCTTCTTTTTCATAAATAGAAATCTGTGTTTTAAGATATTACTAGAGCAGATGGGATAGAGATAGACATCATTGTAAAGAAAATTGAGGCAGAGTTTGTGAATCCATTAGCGCAATCTTGGATAGAAAGTTTATCACGTGAAATTAGAAGCAGAAAAGTTACAGTAAATGATCTGCAGCTTCACAGGTTTTCAATTGTGCACCATATTCCTCACTGCATTTGTAGTTCTTCTGCCACTTTAAAGCTTTTCCTCGTCTAATTGTCAGTCTGCCAAATTCTGAGGACAGTTCCTCACCCATTTAAAGGTGACACGTTCTCTGTATATGACCTCTGAGGAGTTGCTTGTGGTGTGAGCATACTGCTTTGCATCTTACAAATACATATGTCAAGCCCAGAAAGGCTTGTCATAACTGGGGGGGGGGCGGGGAAACAGAGGCCAGACAGAGACAGGAAGTACAGGCATCGGAGGGTGAACTATGAATGAGAAATCGAATGCTGATGCCAGATGCTAGTGGGTGGGACGGGGCGTGGTCTTGCCTATATATAGAGCGCTGGGTGGCAATAACTTCCAACACTGACTTTGCAACTGGCAAATACTCATTTGTGCAGGCCTCACGTTTGAATAAACCATTAGCAACCGTTACCAGAGCGTGCTCATTTTCTGCTTTCGTAAGGCCTGGAGCCTGGGCATCTGAGAACATGGAGGTTTGTTTTTTTCCTATTCTGTGACTATAGGGCCACCTCTTCAGCTACATAAGCAAAATGAATATCTATAAATTATGTTTTTTTTTAAAAAAAAACACTGTTCATATAGTTACAAAAGAGAAAAAGATTGGCGGAAATACTACATAATTCCAATTATAACCACAGATGTATTTATTTTTCCTGACTGATTGGCAGGGATGGGAAGGTGACCTCACTTCTCTTGCTACGCAGAAGCCACACCTTCTAGTTTCCCGAGAAGTTCCTGAGAGGCAGCTGAAATTCTAACTTACGCAAAGATATCCATATGCATGTGTGATAATGAATCTTTCCAATTCTTTTCTTATTCTGTCTGGCAGATGCTTCACCAATCTGATCTTTTGTATTGGACTTTGGCTCTAGCAATCCCTGGTTTTTGCACTGAATGGGTTCAGGACGTAAATATATACATACAAGGAAAAAAACATAAAATACGACCTGAAGAATGTTTTACATTAAAAGTTGATTGCTTTTAATTCTTTACTCCACCTATGTTCAAAATATGTTCTACACCAGGTCAAGAGCCGAGGTGGCGCAGTGGTTAAATGCAGCACTGCAGGCTACTTCAGCTGACTGCAGTTCAGCAGTTCAGCGGTTCAAATCACACCGGCTCAGGGTTGACTCAGCCTTCCATCCTTCCGAGGTGGGTAAAATGAGGACCTGGATTGTTGTTGGGGGCAATATGCTGACTCTGTAAACCTCTTAGAGAGGGCTGAAAGCCCTATGAAGCGGTATATAAGTCTAACTGCTATTTTCAGCATACAGGTTGCAGACATACAAGTTACTTACAAGATAACCATGTTGCTTGTATCTTTAAAATTTATATTGTTTTATTTGTTTCCTAGTATAATTTGGCTGCTTATTAGTAACCTATGGCTTTCACTAAGTGTTGTATCTTATGATTTTTGATTAATACATTCCTTGTGTGTCCAATCACACTTTGCCAATAAAGAATTCTATTCTACTTACAACCCCCCCTCCCCCCCGCAGACAGACCTTTTTCAAAAGTTAAGTCCTACTGCAGATTTCGTCTGTGAAATAGTTAAATTTGGTGGTTGGCGTAAATGAGTTGGAAATCAAGAAAAAAATCCATGTTGAAAAGAGAAGCAGCCTGGTTTTTTTTAATCAACACACCTGTATAAGCCTTGGACAGTATTCAATGTATTGTGCAACAGTGATATATAATTTGTTCAGGTTGATTAAACAAAACACTGACAGCTGTAAAAGACTGGTATGTACACTCTGCTGATTTTCTATCTAATTCCCATATTATGGTTATCTAACGGTGTACAATCTTTCAGAAAGTCGTAATAAATATCAGTTTATTACTCTGAAATGTTCCAGAGACTGTGCTTTGGCTAATATTTCTTTGCACTTTACAACATAGCTAATTTTACTGTGTACTACTTACTGTTATAGGTTAATAACACTTTAAAATCATTTTTTTTGGTAAATAACCTTGAAATAGAATTGGAAGCATAAAATAGGCATGAATGACATAGAAATAACTAAATAAAATGTTATCGGTGATTATTGCTGCCTTAGTAAAGTTTCAAGTATTATGTTTTATTGCTTACAATTATCTTCCTTGAGTGCCTAGGGGAGAAAGATGGGATAAAAATACCATAAAGAAGCCAACAAATGGAATTGGAAGTTTATTTATACGCCACCCTTTTCCCTGGGGGGACTCAGGGTGGCTCACAATCCAAAAGGAAAGGGGGAAAAACAGACTTTTTACATATAAGACAATACATAATTAAAACACAACATTCATACCATTTGGGCGGGTTACAATCTTAGCCCCAGGCCTGACAGGATAGCCAGATTCTGAGGGCTGTGCGGAAGGTCTGGAGGGTGGTGAGGGTACGAATCTCCACGGGGAGATCGTTCCAAAGGGTCGGAGCTACCACCGAGAAGGCTCTCCTCCGCGTGGTTGCCAGTCGGCATTGACCAGCAGATGGAATTCGGAGGAGGCCTAATCGATGAGATCTAATAGGTCGTGTGGAGGTAATTGGCAATAGGCGGTCTCTCAAGTACCCAGATCCACTACCATGGAGGGCTTTATGGGTGACAAGTAGCACCTTGAAGTGTATCCGGAGATCGACAGGTAGCCAGTGCAGCTCGCGGAGGATAGGTGTTATGTGGGTGAAGCGAGGTGCACCCACAATCGCTCATGCGGCTGCATTCTGGACTAGCTGAAGTCGCTGAATACTCCTCAAGGGCAGCCCCATGTAGAGCACATTGCAGTACTCCAGCCTAGAGGTCACAAGGGCACGAGTGACTGTTGTGAGAGCCTCCCGGTTCAGGTAGGGGCGCAACTGGTGCACCAGGCGAACCTGGGCAAATGCCCCCCTGGTCACAGCTGACAAATGGTGTTCAAAAGTCAGCTGTGGGTCCAGGAGGATTCCCAAGTTGTTGATACAATCAACAAATCTAATCTACATTTAAACCACCAAAATAAAATCCCAGAGTCCAGACTAAAGCAGCAATCTCTTTTTCTATCTCCAATTCAAAACATAACCATTACCAACCAATAGCTTGGAAAAGAGAGATGGGGACAAGTAAGGATCTTAGATGCTTCTTCCTTTGTTTAACTGTCTTTATAATTGTTGCTTATAAGCCACTTTTGGAAGGATTGTTATTTCTAAAGGCAGGACATAAATAATGGCAATAAATACATACAAAACAATTTGCTAGGTACATGGAAGATTAGGCTGTTGGTTTGAGCTCTGAGCTTGGCAATTTGGTTGCAAATGAAACAGATCATCATGGAGAAAATCTATCTATGTATTCATTAAGGATCAACAATGACTTGGCAACACATAATCAATAAACCAAAAAGAACACTTCTTTTTTTTGCCTATGAAACTGAAGTGGCAAACTATATAGTCACATGTGCTGGATATCTCTCTCATTAACATAAAATGCTAATTACTTTATACATGCATACAACTAAACAGGAACAAGAATGATCTCAGTCATCCAGGTCATGGTTGTCCCAAAGGTGCTTTTTCAAAAGTCAACTTTATTTTTCTTTGAAGGCGTTTCGCTTCTCATCCAAGAAACTTCTTCAGTTCTTCAGAATGTTTCTGAAGAAGAACTGAAGAGGTTTCTAAGATAAGATGAGATGTGAAATCAAACGTCAAAGAAAAATAAAGTCCTGTTGCCATTTGAAAAAGCTAACCTCTGGGATGCTAACAAATTGTTGTTGTTGTTGCTGTTGTTGTTGCTGTAGTAGTAGTTGTTGTTGTTATTATTATTACAAATGATGTGAAGTTCTAAGTACTTGCAAGACCTTTTAACATTTCTAAGGGAGTTTAGTATTTTTATCGTAGGTTAGTATTTTGGGGTCAAATGAGCTGTGGTGTTCAGCAGTCCACTCAGTCAGGCACAGTCTCTCCCTGAATTCTCTAATTTTCCCCTCCTCTATGGTTTTTACAGTTCAGCATTTTGTACTCAGAGTATGCAGTCCTCATTAATTTCCCCCTTCTTTGTTGTTCCTAGGATTTCTTTGCATTTCTGCAAATCAGGACATTCTCCATTACTGCTGGCAGTCTTCTGTGGGTCACTAAGTCTTGTTGGGGCTAATTTAAATATACAAGAATTTCCTGCAATGAAATTTGGAAAGTGATTCTTTGATTGCCACCCTGAGTGTAGATAAAGTTTTGTTCCATGGCTTTGCCCAGCTCATTTTTGGTTACAATGTGCTCAAGGTCTCAAAACAACTTGGCCTTGATCGTACTAAGTATAAATTGAAATAGAGAGAGGTTTTGAGCAGACTTTCAAAATTCTGTTACAATACCCTAACTACGTTAAAGAACAATCCAAGATTCTTAATAACTGCTGTTTCCTAACCTTGCTTACGTCAAAGGTCTGACATTTACGTAGATACATGTTTAGTAGATATTAGTAAGGATCTGCAAAATTTGGAAAAATCCTCTAAGTTGTTAGCAGGCATGTACCAAGTTGAGGTCCTTCTTTCCAAAGTAGAGATATGTTGGTGTCTTCTTGGGTTTATTGATTATGCAGATCTACAACTGCCTAATCCTGGGTTCAGGGTGAAGAAAGGAAAATGCCTGCACATAGCATATTTACTTAAACAGAAACATGGAATGAAAGCCCTCATAAGAAAACAGAAGGCAGGCTGGTTGATCTTTACAAAGTATTTTCTGCAGGGAAGAAATCACATAATATATTCAAGATGTCAGAGGTTAGCCATAGTGCACGTGAATCATGCTGCGAATGCTTCACCTTTCACTTTTACAGCTGTAATTAGATTACAGAGTTTTTATTGCCATTTTAAATTCTTCCTTTATAAGTTGCTCACTATCCCACAATGGGTGTTTCCCCCCCTCCTCACACTTAGAGCCCAATGTATTTAATTTTTGCTCCTATGATGCTGGATTAACTTTGAAGGATTGTTGAAGTCAGAAGTCAGTCACCCTTGCCCTCCTAATGGGATCTCACTGCTGGTACATGACCTTGAAGTGTAATATATACAATCAGCTATATTTATTGGTAGTGGGAGTTAGGCGGGAAGTAAGAGCAGCTGGATTGCATAAACATCAAGAGTCCATACGTCCTGCCCACAGTAGCCATGACATGTTTAGACTAGTGCAGCCCAGTCCAGCAAAACTTTCTTCCTACTCCTGGTATGTGATGAACTGATAAGGAGATGCTACCTTTGAGGACCCCAAAGGTTATGAGAGAGGATACAGTGCAGAAAATTTGTTTCCAGATTGTCAGGACAAAGGGACATCTCAAAGAGCTGGAGAAAACTTGCTGGCAGCTTCTTTTAGGTAAACAAGGGCATGTCAAATAGATTCTAGGACAGAAGCTCATGGAATAACAGCACTACTCTCCCTTTATAGTTGTGGGGGGGGGAATCCCAATGTGTCCATGTGCATATTTACTCATAGGCCTTCAAGCTAGCTAATCCATGACTGGAATTAGCCATTTCACCACAATTCATAAGGACTTAGGAAATGCTAACTCTAATGGTGTATGCAAACCAATGGTGGGTTTCAAAAATTGTTCGAACCTACTCTGTGGGTGTGGCCTCCTTTGTGGGAGTGGCTTGCCACCCATGTGACCGGATGGGAGTGGCTTGCTGCCCATGTGACCGGATATGAAATTATGAATTAGTACTTAGGTTGGTCCAAGTAGCTATTCAGAAACTCTGGCATTGAAGCATGCAAGTCTTAAAGCTGTCAAGGTACAAGATCCTTGCACCCCTAACCCTTTAGAAAAAAACTAGGGGCCTTCAAACCTGACAGCTTTAAGACTTGTGGACTTCAACTCCCAGAATTCCTCCTCCAGTCACTTTGGCTCAGGAACTCTGGCATTGAAGCATGCAAGTCTTAAAACTGTCAAGTTATAAGATCCTTGCACCCCTAACCCTTTAGCAGTGGTGGGTTTCAAAAATTTTTGGAACCTCTTCTGTAGGTGTGGCCTGCTTTCCAGGTCCACTGGTGGAACCTCTTCTAACCAGTCCGGTAGATTTGACGAACCGGTTCTACCAAATAGGTGCAAACTAGTAGGAACCCACACCTGATGCAAACACACATGTATTGAAACATGCATGCATATTGATCATGCAAGCATTTTAGACACTACAATGGTCATTGTCTTAACACTCTCAGATTTCACTTATTTTTAGTATCATCTCTATATATACAGTGGAAGGCTGACAATTTCATAAAACTCTGTAAATAAAGGTAGCATGCTTCGAAGGAGTAATTTGATAGCATATAGTGGCTCATACTACGTCAATGTATTGGTAATCTTAGAGAAACACATTTTAAGTAAATCCTAACAAATGGAGCTGTTAAGTATTATATAATGGCAAAACCCTATTAGGTTTTATTTCCTGGGCATTTTTAGAATAGTCCCGAGGGTTTTAAAGGGTACTTCTAGAGAACTATCAACACTTTTGCTTCTCAATCCTTGGGGTCATTTGAAGGTGACTTAAAATAATGTGGATATGCATAGATACATCATACATACCCATTGTGCTGTTTCTTTTGGGGTAAGCAATGTTTCTTCATTTCTGCCAACATTCCCTCATTTCAATTTATTCCCAGACACATTTATCACTTTTATTTTTAATTCTATTCACTGAATGGGAAGCTCCTCGTTCAGCCCTGTTCCCTCATTTCCAGAACAATTTTATTTTCACCAAAAATGTTCTGTATTTTTATACCTCTTTTAATATGAATTGACCCTTGCTTGGTTTGACCACATTCTTCACAACTATTGTTTTTCCTGTTTATACTTTATCATTTTCTCATATTCATATTTGCATTTTTATAGCATTCATTATCTTTAGAGCAAGCATATCCAAAGTCCAGCCTGGGGGCCAATTGTGGCCCGTTTTCAAATTTTGAGCTGCCTGCAGCCTCTTCTCCCTGCTGGCTCAGCCTGTCACTCATCCCCGCTGGCCGGGGTTTTTTCCTTCACCGCACATTAATGTTAATGGTTCAAAGAACGTCAGGCTGAATGGTCGGCCCCACACATTTTCACCTCTCCAAATCTGGCCCTCCTTGCAAAAAGTGTGGACATCTCTGCTTTAGAGGCTCTTTTGTTCATCCACAATTTCTTTCAATTCATTCTGCCAAGCTTATTTCCTATAAACATAACTCCACACATTATTCTTTTCCCTGTGCTTCAAGCAATTCATTTCCACCTTTCATTAATCCTATTGGAAATTTCTCTAGCTTTTAATACTTTTTCATTTAGGACTTATACTTTCCCCTCTTGCAATTATTCTACTTTTAGCCTAGGTTTTTCTTTCCTTTTCTTCCATTATGAATATTTCGCAAAATGATACTATATATAAAAAAGGTTTTTTTTCCAACATTTAGAACCCCCCATTGCTCTTTTACCCTTCATAATTCTCTCAATCTTTCATCATGAAGAATAAATGATGTTTTCCATTTCATTCAGGTATGCATGAGTAGATTTATGCTTGAACCAAGTATTTGATTTTTTTCTCTAAGCATATATTAAACAAATAATCATTCTTGTGTATCTAACATCACTGTATGGCCCAAACATTTTTCCCCATACGTTCATCTCTTTCTCAGGTATACATTCATGACACCTAGCAGAATAATTACCCCACTCCTGTTTAATTCATTGAGAATATTGCCAGTTTTATATCAAATTGATCCAAGGATCGATCGATCGATCGATCTATCTATCTATCTCTACCTACCTACCTACCTACCTACCTACCTACCTACCTAGAGCCAAGGTGGCGCAGTGGTTAAGAGCAGCACTGCAGGCTACTGCTAGATCAGCAGGTCAGCGGTTCAAATCTCACCGGCTCAGGGTTGACTCAGCCTTCCATCCTTCCGAGGTGGGTAAAATGAGGACCCAGATTGTTGGGGGCAATATGCTGACTCTCTGTAAACCGCTTAGAGAGGCCTGAAAGGCCTATGAAGCGGTATATAAGTCTAAGTCTACTGCTATTACCTACCTACCTACCTACCTACCTACCTATCTATCTATCTATCTATCTATCTATCTATCTATCTATCTATACATTATCTATATTCATTTGATGATAACATGCTACTATTACCAATCTATGAATTTCCTGCTTTCATATGCTCATAGGAACCTAAATGATACATACTCACAATTAAGCCTACATAGTTATTTCTTTGCATATATTCAAGAGAACCAGTTTGGTACAGTGGTAAAGTGCTTCTAAAAACCAGGGGACTGAATTCTAGTCCTGCTTTAGGCATGAAAACCAGCTTAGGGACTTTGGGCCAGTCATTTGCTCTCAACCCAATTCATCTTACAGGATGGTTATTGTGGGGAAAACAGAGGATGAAGAAATACATTTGCCGTGTATTGGCAAGATATATGTTTGTTATCTTGAATTATTTATGAAGTAAATAAATGTGGGATAAAAATCTAATAAAAATTGTTTCAACTCATTAAGATTAGTCTTTTCCCCCCTGTTAATTTATCAGGCACACATACTTACTTTACTTTCTATTGGCACACAAATGAATAACAAAAATTTCTGGTCCTCCTGCATAAACAAAAATCTCTTGATATTGAGGCCATTCAAAAGGAAAAAGAGAGACTATTTTCCATACAGTCTAGACGAGTCCTCTGCTGAAGAGAAGGAGGACATGTTCAAATTCTTGCCACCTTCAAACTCACTGCTTTGTTTGAGCTACTGAGGAAAATTGGAGGTCCTGAAGCTCAAGAACAGAAAAGAGAGTTGAGACAAGAATTCCATCCAATCAGGAAATATCTCTCTCTCTCTCTCTCTCTCTCTCTCTCTCTCTCTCTCTCTCTCTCTCTCTCTCTCTCTCTCTCTCTCTCTCACACACGCACACGCACACGCACACGCACACGCACACGCACACGCACACAGACACACGTACACTACACACACATGTATACTACACACACATGTACACACATATGTACACACAGACACACACACCAGAGGTGGTATTCAGCAGGTTCTGACCAGTTCTGAAGAACTGGTAGCGGAAATTTTGAGTAGTTCAGAGAACCGGTATATACTAATTCTGACTGGCTCCGCCCGCATCGATTCTCTGCCTCCCGAATCCCAGCTGATCAGGAGGAAATGGGGATTTTGCACTAACCTTCCCCTGGATTGGAGAGGGAATGGAGATTTTACAGTATCCTTCCCCTGGAGTGGGGAAGGAATGGAGATTTTACAGTATCATTCCCCTGCCACACCCACCATGCCATGCCCACCAAGCCACACCACGCCCACCAAGCCATGCCCATAAAGGCAGTAGTAATTTTTTTTAATCCCACCACTGACACATACACATATATACATCTCAACATTCCAGCTATATCACCACCTAAGTTGGAAATCAGTAACATCAGCTCTCCAACACTATGAATGTTCCAGAGATCTGGAACTGCTTTCAAGATAATGAATTCTCTTGAGCAAGTGCTAACTATTTTAGGATAAAATGTGTTTTCCACCAGGGTTGGAAATATTCCAATCCATGTAAAGGAAAACGAAAAGCATAGCATAATGATCTGAGACAGTTTTTAGAGTAAGCACCATGATTGATACCATGCCTTTCAGAGATTTGGGGTGATCTCTCTCATATTTTCGGTCTGTGTAACCAATGGCCACAATGCATGTAGTAATTAAACCCAGTTGGAAGAAATGAGGAAAACTGCCATATATCCTAGAAACAGGTAGTAGATGATAAACTGTTTCTATCCTTTTGCCAATGAGTAAGCATCCCTCAGGCAATCCCTTCCTGTGAATTTGAGCACCTTTGAGCCTCAATTCTTCATCCAGCCAATCTATGTTTGAAAGAAGTAGACAAACTTAGAAATATATAAGAACTGTAGCAATTATGGCTACATGAAAATCTGTGTAAATATTCAGAAACAATTATGAAATCAATCAATGTAAGTGTTCTTACTGTCAGTGTTCTTACTGGACATTGACTCATGGACCCAGCTCTCTGGAACAAAGTAGACATGTCCTTTTATCTGAACAGAACTTTCCTGTCTGGAATGTGTGGTGATTAAGATAAAGAATTTCACATGGGCCACAAAGTAACTCAGAGTCCTGGTCTTGTAAAACATGCTATTTCCTCCATTAATTATGTCCATGTGGAGTTGTAACCAAGTAGCTGGAACAAATAAACCTCAACCTTTCCCTTAAAAAAATAACACATTTCACTTCATTTGAATAAGAGGGTTGAACTCATTAAAAACTTTATGAACTCAAAAGCTTTTGCTCACCTTCCCTGCTCCATCAGCCCCATCTCACACAGATTCACCACCACATGGAGCATATGTTAATTCATTAATACCTTACTATTCTTCCTTAGTGGAACTTTTGTTCTTGAAAGATGTATTGATAGGCATTGGATAGAAAGAAGTACGTTTATCCATGACGAGTGAAAGAAAACATACTGCATAAGTTGAACAAGTTGAATTTAGTTTCCAAGCAGTTCTAGTTCTTGGTGCACTGATATACTGTGATATGTAGCAGCATGGTTCATTCATTATTCCCTTTTTTGAGAGGATAAAAGTCCTCTAATAAAGATGTTTCTAGGAATAGAATAAGATTTTAGATTTGTTTCCCGATATCTTTCATGAACGACTTTCAAGATGCAAGGTTTTAAAAAATTTCATCTCAACCTCCATAGAACATTGCATATCAGATAATAGATAACAGAATACAGAGTTGGCAGGGACTTTGGAGGTCTTCCAGTCCAACGCCCTGCACAAGCAGGAGACCCTATACCATTCCATAAAAGTGGCTGTCCAATCTTCTCTTAAAAGACTCTAGTGATGGAGCATCCACAACTTCTGAAGGCAGCCTGTTCCACTGGTTAATTGTTCTCACAAATTTCTCCTTAGTTCTAGGTTGCTTCTCTCCTTGATTGGTTTCCATCCATTGTTTCTTGACTTGCTTTCTGATTCTTTGGAAAATAAATTGACACCCTCTTCTTTGTGGCAGCCCCTCAAATATTGAAACACTGCTATCATGTCACCCCAGTCCTTTTCACTCCGCCTTCCCTCCCTACTCAAGGGGAAGGATATTGCAAAATCTCCATTCCCATCCCACTTTGGGGCCAGACAAAGGTGGCATTTGCTGGTTCTCCGAACTACTAAAAATTTCCGCTACCAGTTCTCCAGAACCTGTTAGGACCTGCTGAATTTTACCCCTGCAATGATGATGAAAAAGTAACTTTACAACCAATCCTCACATTCCTTACACGTATAATAATGGACAACATCCAAAATTATTTAGAAGAAAATAACATATTCCCAGTAGACCAGAAGGGAAATAAAAGGAAAACAGAAGTGCAAAAGATCAGCTTCTGATTGATAACATGGTTTTGAGGAATTGCAAAATCTGAAAAAACTGATTTACATATGATTTAGATTGATTATGAAAAGGTATTTGATGCATTATGAGAAAGTCTTTTGGGTCAGCAAATGTTTGAAAACAACTAGTGTCAATAAAAACATTAGAATGTTTATAGATGACAGATTTGGTCAGAAGTGAAATATATGGATTTGTCAAAGTTAGGAGCAGTCTCTTCCACAGTGACTCATTATCAGCCTTATTATTTGTCATTGCTATAACCCAATTTCAATTATTTCAGATGAAACAAACCTGGCGTATCAAACAGCAATAATAAAATCTCACATCTGCTTTAGATGAATGATCTGAAGCTTTACGAAAAACCAGTCATTGACAAACACTCTTAAGAATATTTAGCACAGATATAGCAATGAAATGTTGCCTGGAGAAATGTGCTGCAGTAACAATAAATTAAGATAAAATCATGAACAGCAATGGAATTGAAATGCTGACTACCATTTCAATCATCAGGAGTCATCAGGATGATGCCTCCAAATATCTGGGCATTTTACAGTTGGATAATATCAAGCATATATAAATTAAAAATGTGACTGGTAAATAATATTTTCAAAGAGTGAGAAAGTTGCTAAAGATAAAATTGAACAGAGGAAATGCCATGAAAGCTGTTAGATTGAGTGAATGAAGGCAGACTCAGGCTTCAGAGTAACAAACAGCTCTTTATTAGCACAAGTTAACTATGTACAATCCAGCGAAGGTTCAGTCTGACAGCAGCCCTTTTATAGGGAGCTGTCAGACCCTTCGACCAATCAGATTGAATCTCTGTTCCCGCCGGAACAGAGGACCTTGGTGTAAACCATTACCAATGTTTCGGGTATCTAACAAAAGCCATCAATACATGGGGCGTATCTATGATACAATAAATTGCTGGAATTACTAACTGGATGCAAGCTGAATTGGAGAGTTTAGACTCAAAAACAAGAAAACTGATAATTATCCATTATGCACAATAATATTGACAAAGTATTCCTGTGACATAGAAATGGAGGCTGAGATTTACTTCAAGTCAAACAAACCGGCAAGGAAGAAAAACATGCATTGGCTGATTATGTAAAAAAACAACCAAAAACAACAGATGCAAGTTAAAAATTGAAACATACAGAATATAGAGGAAACAAACCATGAGTACCAAAATAATATAATAAATACATGAACAGTATGCAGGCAAGGAAACGTTTTCCATGATCAATTTCTACAAAAGATGGAGAGGAAAATGGATAAAGGCTTGGAACATTAAAAAAAGAAACTGAAGGCTTGATTTTGACTGTTCAGGAGCGAGCTATTTGAATGAATGTAATCATGGCCAGAACTGAAAAGACATCAAATGATCAAAGTGCAGATTACACATAAAAGCAGAAGAAACCATATACTCAGCTCATGCAAGAAGATTGCATACACTGATTACAAGCAATGACATAATGCAGAGGTCAGAATGACTCATTGGAACATCTGTAAAAATTATCAGGTGGCAGTAATGAAAAATTGATGGGAACATAGAGTTGAAAACATAGTAAAAAAAATTGGGCAGGTTATAATATTGGTGGCTAGCTAGATAAAAATGGATAAATCTGGGCTCATAAGGTATCCATTTTAACTGTGGTTGAAAAGAAAAAAAAGTGTAGATATTGATGTGGCAATACCACAGGATAGTAGAATAGAAGACAAAGAATTGGAGAAAATCATACAGCATCAAGATCTTAAAATTGAAATTGAAAAATTATGGCATAAAGCAGTCATGGTGGTCCCAATCATTATTGGCACACTGGATACCATAGCAAAAAAACTTGGACAGCACTTAGAACACCTGCTCATTGACAGAACTAAACTATCACCTGTCATTTACAAAAGGCCACTCTGCTAAGATATGCACATTTACTACACAGATACATTATGACATCCTAAGTTCTTGGGAGGAACGTGATCCACGGCCAATATCACTAAATAAATGGTAACTGTGATTTCACATTGTTTTATTTATAATAATAATAGGAGTTATTTGTTAAAGGGGAGGCTTAAACAAGGCTTAATGGATTAACTGTATTCCATTTTGCTTTCCCATCCAAGAATACAGTGGTGGGTTTCAAAAATTATTTGAACCTACTCTGTGGGTGCGGCCTCCTTTGTGGGAGTGACTTGCCGCCCATGTGACTGGATGGGAGTGGCTTGCCACCCATGTGACCGGATATGAAGATGCCGACAACACTTGTCAGAACCACCTTAAATTACCTCACACACAGCACTGGCATGCATAAGAATATAATGTAAACTTGTTTTTTAAAAGACATCTTTGGTTTGCGTTAAAACAACTTCAACACACGCAATCTTCTGATTGCACCACAAATGCAGTAGTCATCCTTACCTTTCACAGAGGCACTGAGTTTTATAAATATGAGCATGATAGTATAGAATAATCATATCCAAGGACCAGTGGTGGGTTTCAAAAAAATTTGGAACCTCTTCTGTAGGTGTGGCCTGCTTTCCGGGTCCACTGGTGGAACCTCTTCAAACCGGTTCGGTAGATTTGACGAACCGTTTCTACTGAATAGGTGTGAACTGGTAGGAACCCACTTCTGCAAGACTAGAAAAAGGACAAAAGGAAAATTTCTAATTAAGTGTCCCTGTGGTCAGGTAACATAGCACAAAACAAATCTGCAATGCAAATTGAAAGCCAGGTTGCATGTCCCCTGCTAAATCAACCAAATGCCAAGAGCACATGAGATTTGGCGAACTCCCAAAGAATGCTAAGCAATGGCCAATACAAAAAACCCCTGTTTTTTCTCCTGTGTCAAAGGGCAACATGGACTGAGCAGTTGCCAAAGGTAATAGCCAAGGGATTTGAAGATCATTTTTCCTCTTGTGAGACTTTTGCAGTAAGGGCATGTATTATTATTTTTTTAGTATTAAAGTGGTTAACAAGCAAAGTTTTTTTTAAAAAAAAATGTTCTACAGTGAATCAGCAGAAAATCACATTTTCATGGCACAATGTTGCAGGCTCTACGTAACCTATGAGTATAGGTTTCCTAGCCCTGATTTCAATCTTTACAGCTTTTAGAAATCATCTAAATATTTATTTTTGTAATACGATAGAACAGGATAGCGGTTAAAATATGGTAACATTAATTTAGTGGTTCAAATGATACCTGAGGTAAATATTGAATGAGCATGCAGTATCAAAATTAGGAGCACCGTTAAGAATCTAACTCATTTTGCTGGCAAAAGAAAGAGATCTTGTACCTTATAAATGAAATAAAAAATGAATCAATACAGATATTCAAAAGAGAGAGAATTTGGTACAGTAGCTCAGGTGCTACTCTAGAAAGAAGAAAGATTACGGAGCAATAAGGAAACAGAACAGGAGAAATTCTAACTCTACATTCTAAATGTAAAATTTGAGAGAAATCTAAACCATTGCTTGGATTGATACTGTCTTGTTTGAGGAGAAGACAAGTCCTAGGACCTAGGATCATTGATAAAGCCAGTGTAAGAGTTTAGAACCAGAGATTAAATTAGGAAATACATTTAAATCAGGCTGGTAATAGAATCAGGACAGTTTATTATTTCTATTTCGCATGACTTGTTATTAACATAGTTTGTATTAACAAACATTGCTACCTAAACATATTCAGAATAACAATATAACAGAGTAAACGGGTCAGAAAATACCTTGAGTTATATTACATAACATATATTACATAACACGTATTTTATTTTATTTATTTATATGCTGTAAAACATCTGCAACTTTGGGGCATTTGAAAATTGTATAGATACATTAACAACACATAGCAACCCTCACCCACCCCCGCAATGTTAAGAAACCATGTGCCACAAGAAAACAATTAGCCTTGTCCTCAAAAGGATAGTTGAGAATGTACTTAAGTTTTAGGAGGTTAAAGCTTAACGTTTATTTTGTACTTTGATTTTTTAAAGTATTCTGTACTTTCTTTTTATCTAAGGCTGCTTCAGATGTACAGATCATACTTTTTGCTGCCACATTTCAAGGTTCACAGCAGGGTTTTTTGTTTCTTAATACCTCTAGTTTCTATTCTTTTTTAACTCATAATGAACTCTCATCTGAAAGATCCAAGGACTAATAAAAGAAAGCTTCTCCTTTTTCACAATGCTGTCTACTCTCAGTGGTTGGGAGGTCATTTCATTTCATTTCATTTTCCTTTATTTGTATGCCGCCCTTTTCCCTGGGGGGACTCAGGGCGGCTCACAATTCAAAAAGGGAGGGGGGGAAAGACAAACAGTATTCCAATATGGAAACAATACAACATATTAAAAGAGAGCACAACAGTCACACAATTCGGGTGGGGTTGGAATCTTAACCCCAGGCCAGCCGGGACAGCCAGATCTTCAAAGCGGCGTGGAAGGATTGGAGGGTGGTGAGGGTACGAATCTCCACGGGGAGTTCGTTCCAGAGGGTCGGAGCAGCCACCGAGAAGGCTCTCCTCCGGGTAGTTGCCAGTTTGCACTGGCTAGTAGATGGAATTCGGAGGAGGCCTAATCGATGCGATCGTATCGGTCTAGTGGAGGTAATTGGCAGTAGGCGGTCTCTCAAATACCCAGGCCCACTACCATGAAGGGCTTTATAGGTGATAAGTAGCACCTTGAAGCGCACCCGGAGATCGACAGGCAGCCAGTGCAGCTCGCGGAGGATAGGTGTAACGTGGGTGAAGCGAGGTGTACCCACAATCGCTCGCGCGGCCGCATTCTGGACTAGCTGAAGTCGCCGAATGCTCTTCAAGGGCAGCCCCATGTAGAGCACATTGCAGTATTCCAGCCTAGAAGTCACAAGGGCACGAGTGACTGTTGTGAGGGCCTCCCGGTTCAGGTAGGGACGCAACTGGTGTACCAGGCGAACCTGGGCAAATGCCCCCCTGGTCACAGCTGACAAATGATGTTTTGAAGGTCAGCAGGTGAGCAATCAATAAATTTTAATGCACCTCATTCAGTCTGTTGCAATGTAACCAGTACTAGTTCTTCAGATAGTTTTCTTCTAAGAATCTTTCGGCTGGGACTTTCAGAAAATAACAGTTGGAAGGGACCTTGGAAGTTTTCTAGTTGAACCCCCTGCTCAAACAGGAGACCCTATACCATTTCAGACAAATGGCTGCCCAGTCTCTTCTTTAAAAACCTCCAATAATAGAGAACCCACAACTTCTGAAGGCAAGTCATTCCATTGGTTTATTGTTCGGTCAGGAAATTTCTCCTTAATTCTAGGTTGCTTCTCTCCTTGATTAGTTTCCATTCATTTTTTCTTGTCCTACCTTCTGGTGCTTTGGAAAATAGGTTGACCTCCTCTTCTTTATGACAGCTCCTCAAATATTGGAACACTGTTCCAATATTTAAATAAATGTCTACAAAAGGGGGATGAACTTCAGACTGTTCCAAAACCACAAACCTCATTAAGACGTTATTTTCATTAGAAAGAGATGGAGAACAATCATGAGGTAATCTCTAGGGCTAAGCAGTAATAAGGAGGAGGTTATTTCATTGAGGGAGTAAGGCAGAAATCTCCATTTAAAACCACAGGAAATTATAAATACATTTTAGGGTTTTGCTCTCAGGGAACACAACTGTCAAACTATAGCTCACAAACTTCATATGAAATAAATCTAAGCATCTTTCCTCCTCGTCCTTTAAGGCAGCAGTATTGTTTCTACATTCCCTGCCAAGCCTTAAGTAATCACCATTGGAACTCATTACATACACATCACTTTCAGAAATGTGCTGATCACACTGTGTCCATTCACATTTTAGTTTATGGGCATGATGGATAGTTATTGGAGAGAAACCAATAATCATTTTTTTCATAATTTTCCCATAATGTCAGTTATGATTACTTTTAATGTTTCAGGCCAGGGATAGCAATAGCAATAGCAGTTAGACTTATATACCGCTTCATAGGGCTTTCAGCCCTCTCTAAGCGTTTTACAGAGTCAGCATATTGCCCCCACAGTCTGGGTCCTCATTTCACCCACCTCGGAAGGACGGAAGGCTGAGTCAACCTTGAGCCGGTGAGATTTGAACCGCCGAACTGCAGACAGCAGTCAGCTGAAGTGGCCTGGAGTACTGCACTCTAACCACTGCGCCACCTCGGCGCAGCAATGGGCAGCCTTTGAGAAACTGGGACAACAACTGAGTCTCCCAACTACAGGAGGCAATTGAGTGATAGGATGACTAGGTTTGGGGAGTTTAAGAGTGGGACGGGGAACTGAGCATTCTGGAAGGCAAACTGCACCCATTCCAACTCCACCAACATCTAGGGAAAAATGAGTGGAATCTGTGGCAGAGAATGTTTTTCAAGCCTCCTGTAACTGGAATGCTCAGTTTTTTCTTGAACCATTTGCTTTTATTTAATTCACTGAATTCTCTCAAGTCAAAATTCCTCAGTCATGCATGTTTTAAAAGAAGGGAAGAGAATTGCAGAATAGCTATTCTTCAACAAAGTCATTCTCACCTTTGTTAAGTTGTATATAACACCAAGTGGTTATCTTTGAATCATGAATCTGAAGTAAAATAGCTGAAAGTAAATCAGGAATGTATTGGTTTTCCTAGATATATAATCACTGTAAATAATTTCCCATTAATGTAAGCTAACTTAAAATCCCAATTCCTGCAATGAACCCCATGTGTAAGGTGACCAGACGTCCCACTTTTGGCGGGACACACCCGCCTTCCAACGCATTTTCCCGCGTCCCGCCCGCCTTTTTAAAAGGCACGCTTTTTTTGGCGCTCGCAGCTCCCGCCCATCAGCTGCTAGCTTGCTGGGCTGGCTCATCGTTCTGTTCTCTATCCTACCAGATGAGCCAACCCAGCAAGCTAGCAGCTGATGGGCGGGAGCTGCGAGCGCCAAAAAAAGCGTGCTTTTAGCCTTTTACCTACTAACTACCTACAAATTTATGCCAGCCCAGCCTCCCGCTCACTGATTGGATTGGCCTGGACTCCAGCCAATCAGTGAGCTGGCTGGGATGGGAAATTTTCAGCACGCTTGCGCGAGTTTCCATTTCCTTTCTACAAAAGACGAAAGAGGTTGCAGCTGCGCTGACTGGTGAGTAATCTAATTCTAATCGAATTTTCCGCTCGCCGCAGCAGGAGGAGAGGGTGGGGGCAGCTGCAGCCGCCCGCGGCAGAGAAGTTCCATGCGGTGCAGGGGCTCCCGCCGCCTGGCAGAAGCCCCTGAACCGCGTGCGGGCGGCTGCCCCCTCCTCCTCCCTGTCCTCCTGCGGCCGCGAGGAGTAGTCCGTTCGTGCAGAAATTGCCCGCCCTGGCTGAGTGAATTGGGATCACCTGTGGCCGCGAGGAATACTCCGTTTGTGCAGGAGTCCTCGCGGCCGCAGGCGATCCCAATTGAATTCACTCTGTGCGGGCGGCTCGGCTGCCCCCCCCTCCTCCCTCTCCTGCGGCCGCGAGGAGTAGTCCGTTCGTGCAGAAATTGCCCGCCCCGGCTGAGTGAATTGGGATCGCCTGCGGCCGCGAGGAATACTCCGTTCGTGCAGGAGTCGGGCGGCTCAGCTGCCCCCTCCTCCTCCCTCTCCTGCGGCCGCGAGGAGTAGTCCGTTCGTGCAGAGATTGCCCGCCCTGGCTGAATGAATTGGGATCGCCTGCGGCCGCGAGGAATACTCCGTTCGTGTAGGAGTCCTCGCGGCCGCAGGCGATCCCAATTGAATTCACTCTGTGCGGGCGGCTCGGCTGCCCCCCCTCCTCCCTCTCCTGTGGCCGCGAGGAGTAGTCCGTTCGTGCAGAAATTGCCCGCCCGGCTGAGTGAATTGGGATCGCCTGCGGCCGCGAGGAATACTCCGTTCGTGCAGGAGTCGGGCGGCTCAGCTGCCCCCTCCTCCTCCCTCTCCTGCGGCCGCGAGGAGTAGTCCGTTCGTGCAGAAATTGCCCGCCCGGCTGAGTGAATTGGGATCGCCTGCGGCCGCGAGGAATACTCCGTTCGTGCAGGAGTCGGGCGGCTCAGCTGCCCCCTCCTCCTCCCTCTCCTGCGGCCGCGAGGAGTAGTCCGTTCGTGCAGAGATTGCCCGCCCTGGCTGAGTGAATTGGGATCGCCTGCGGCCGCGAGGAATCCATTTGTGCAGGGGTCCTCGCGGCCGCAGGCGATCCCAATTAAATTCACTCTGTGCGGGCGGCAGGAGCTGCGCCCACGAGGAGCTGCCTCTTCGTGGAGAAAAAAGGAAAGGGCGACGGCTCCAGGACACAGCCACCCGTGGGAGGAAGGAGCTGCAGCCGAAGGGAGAGACGCTCGCCCCCGTGTTCAGCAAAGCAAGCCCGCTGGCGGCGCCTGTGCTGTGGTGGGAAGCGAACTGCGGGTCCCCCCCCTGCCGCCGCCGCCTTCTTTACCTCTGCCTCTTCCAGAGCCCGGGGTGGCTGTCAGGGCGCTGAAAGGAAGGAGCTGCAGCCGAAGGGAGAGACGCTCCCCCCCGTGTTCAGCAAAGCAAGCCCGCTGGCGGCGCCTGTGCTGTGGTGGGAAGCGAACTGCGGGTCCCCCCCTGCCGCCGCCGCCTTCTTTACCTCTGCCTCTTCCAGAGCCCGGGGTGGCTGTCAAGGCGCTGAAAGGAAGGAGCTGCAGCCGAAGGGAGAGACGCTCCCCCCCGTGTTCAGCAAAGCAAGCCCGCTGGCGGCGCCTGTGCTGTGGTGGGAAGCGAACTGCGGGTCCCCCCCCTGCCGCCGCCGCCTTCTTTACCTCTGCCTCTTCCAGAGCCCGGGGTGGCTGTCAGGGCGCTGAAAGGAAGGAGCTGCAGCCGAAGGGAGAGACGCTCCCCCCCGTGTTCAGCAAAGCAAGCCCGCTGGCGGCGCCTGTGCTGTGGTGGGAAGCGAACTGCGGGTCCCCCCCCTGCCGCCGCCGCCTTCTTTACCTCTGCCTCTTCCAGAGCCCGGGGTGGCTGTCAGGGCGCTGACGGTGGAGCGGACGCGGCCAGTTTGTTACTGCTTCCAGGATCGAGACGGATGAGGGAAGCGGCGGTGGCTGGCCCCAACAACAACACGGTGCGGTGGGAAGCGAGTCTGCAAGGCTTGGTTGCTTCCCATCCAGAGGTGGCGGCAAGAGCAGCACGTTGTTGTTGTTGGGGCTAGCTAGCTTCTCGTCCATGGCTGGACCTTCCGTTCTTCCTCCGCACCTCGTTACAGTCGCTGCTGACGTCCGCCGCCACCGCTTCCCTCGTCCGTCTCAATTGCTGGAAGCAGTAACAAACGGCGCGTCTGCTCCGCTGTCAGCCACCCCGGGCTCTGGAAGAGGCAGAGGTAAAGAAGGCGGCGGCGGCAGGGGGGGACCCGCAGTTCGCTTCCCACCACAGCACAGGCGCCGCCAGCGGGCTTGCTTTGCTGAACACGGGGGGGAGCGTCTCTCCCTTCGGCTGCAGCTCCTTCCTTTCAGCGCCTTGACAGCCACCCCGGGCTCTGGAAGAGGCAGAGGTAAAGAAGGCGGCGGCGGCAGGGGGGGACCCGCAGTTCGCTTCCCACCACAGCACAGGCGCCGCCAGCGGGCTTGCTTTGCTGAACACGGGGGGGAGCGTCTCTCCCTTCGGCTGCAGCTCCTTCCTTTCAGCGCCCTGACAGCCACCCCGGGCTCTGGAAGAGGCAGAGGTAAAGAAGGCGGCGGCGGCAGGGGGGGGACCCGCAGTTCGCTTCCCACCACAGCACAGGCGCCGCCAGCGGGCTTGCTTTGCTGAACACGGGGGGGAGCGTCTCTCCCTTCGGCTGCAGCTCCTTCCTTTCAGCGCCTTGACAGCCACCCCAACCGGCGGCTACCGGGCCTCGCTGGAGTCAATTGCAAAACTGCGTTCAGCACTTTGAGGACCTGAGGCATCTTGGGAAATGTAGTTCCCTATCAGAAAGAATGGAGTAGCTGCGAATTTATAACAACATAATATAACTTGGTGCTTCGCAGGTTACGAAAATCTCGTTTGATTTGCACACTGTTTTTTAAAAGTTAGATAAAGAAATTATGCTGTGAAAGCGACTAGATAGCCCCCCTCCCCTTCCTGTGTGTGAGAAAGGGAAGGAGAGGAAGGAAGGAGGGAGGGGGGAGGAAAAGAAGAAGGGAGGGGGGAGGGGGGGAGAAGATGGAAGGAGAAAAGATGGATGGAAGGAGAAAGAATGGAAGGAGAAGGAGGAAGATGGAAGAAGAAAGGAAGAAAAAGAAGAAGGGAGGGAGAAGGAAGGAGGTAGGAAGAAAAGGGGAAGAGAGGGAAAGAGCAGAAAGACAAAGAGGATGAAGTTGATAGGCAAGAGGAAGGGGGAAGGAAGGGAAAAAAGAGGGAGAGAGGAAAGAAGAAAGGATGGAACTAGAAATGAAAGAAGGGAAGGAGGGAGGAAAGGGGAAGACAGGGAAAGAGCAGAAAGACAGAGAAGGTGAAGGTAGATAGGCAGAAGGAAGGAAGAAGCAAGAAATAGGAAAGGAGGGAAGGAGAAAGGAACAAAAGCAAAGAGGAAGGGAGAAATGGAAGGAGCAGAAAGACAGAGAAGGTAGATAGGCAAAAGAAATGAAGCTGAAAGAATGGAAGGAGGAAGGAAGAGAAAAAAGGAAGAAGGGAGTGAGTGAGGAAAGGAGATGATGGAAGGAGAAAGGAAGGAAGAGAGGGAAAGAGCAGAAGATGGATATGTTGGCATGAAAGGGATCCGGGCACAATCTCACCTGTTCCAAGTAAAGTTGCCTTTTGCAATTGGCTACCGGTAATCCTCGACTTACGACCAGGATTGATCCCCCAATTTCTGTTGCTAAGGGAGACGTTTGTTAAATGATTTTTGCCTCATTTTGCGACCTTTTATTGCCACGTTAAGTGAATCATGGTGGTTGTTAAGCCAGGAACATGGCTGTTTAGTGACCAAAATTACAATGGCATTGAAAAAAGTGACTGATGACAATTTTTCACACTTAGTGACCATTTTCACACTTAGCGACCGTTGTGGCATCCTCATGGTTACGCGATCAAAATGTTGATGTTTGGCAACAGATTCGTATTTCTGATGATAGTTTGAAATGGTGACAGTATAAATTATTGCTGGTGTAATACTTAACAATGGTTTTTAAGGATTTCTTTTATTTATAGAATACCTTTTTTATTATTTTGGGGGGATTTTTACTTTTAAATTGTTTATAAAATGTATTTTCTACAAGAAATGTTCCTTTTTGCAAATGTGATCTTTGCAAATCTTTGTGATGCAATATGTTCAGACCAGGTTTATGTGTCTCAAAGTGGCTGCTATTCTATGGGCAGGCCAGGTTGGTGCAAGGCAGCTTTGCCAGATTTGGTGTGTTTCACCCTCATTGAATTTTATATCGTATAAAGAATGGAAGGAGGA
Organism: Thamnophis sirtalis; assembly: GCF_051295495.1. Lineage (NCBI taxonomy): Eukaryota > Metazoa > Chordata > Lepidosauria > Squamata > Natricidae > Thamnophis > Thamnophis sirtalis. Next base: position 129,452,070 of record NW_028261385.1, on the reverse strand, counting down.
AGGAAGAGAAAAAAGGAGGAAGGGAGTGAGTGAGGAAAGAAGAGGATGGAAGGAGGGAGGAAGGAAGGAAGAGAGGGAAAGAGCAGAAGACAGATAAGGTGAAGGTAGATAAGCAAGAGGAATGAAGGAAGAAGTGAGGAGTCTCGAGGAGGGGGAAAACATTTAGTGACCAAAGTTACAATGGCATTGAAAAAAGTGACTGATGACCATTTTTCACACTTAGCGACCGTTGCGACCATTTTTCACACTTAGCGACCGTTGCAGCATCCTCATGGTCACGTGATCAAAATTTTGTTTGGCAACAGATTCGTATTTATTCTGGTTTCAGTGTCCTGGGGTGACCTTTTGACAAAAAAAGTTTTTTTAATCAAGCCCCCCCCCCCCCCCCGGTCAAGGGTGTCCCTCTTTTCCAATCTGAAAATCTGGTCACCTTACCCATGTGAGCTCATAACCACTCTCTTCACCTCAAAGCCTCCTGTTGTTCTCAGACCCTACTCAACATTGGATCATGGATCTCCTTGCCAGGGCAAATGGAAAACCAGATATCAAAAGATTTAGCAATAGAGTTCCACCTGCCAGATTTTTGGTAATTTTTGTACCACATATGTGATTTTTTTCAGTTAGGTGGCCAATTATGGAAAGGGAGGGAGGGGGGAGGGAAGGAGGAAAACTCAATATGAATGCAAATTTAGACATTCTTTCCCACATTTTAAAAATAAATGCAACTGTGCATAGCTCAAAGTTATGCAGTAGTTTGATCAGAAAGCTTAATCTGTTTTCCTGATACCTTCCAGAACCACTCAATCCTGTGGATCAATGCTGTGGCCCAAATAGACGCACAGATCAATGTCTCTGTTCTCCTTATGTTTCTGATTTTAGCTAGACATTTCAGCCGGACAGAAGGAGGAAATACTCTGTCTACTACTTTGAATTGAGTGAAAGGCAGGATACATGTATTATAAACAAGCAAACAGCTACCTTATTTCTTAACTCTGGAGTCAACTTGACCCCAAACTCTCTCATTTCAGCGCCAGCTTCTTCTATGAAAGAAAGAATTTTCAAAATAGGCTCTAAAACTGAAACAGTTCTTTTATGTGGGCATGTTCTACTTTGGGGAAATTTCTCCATTTGGGAGATATTTCAGCATCCAAGTTCCTGGGTTCAAAGAGGTACAGTCAATGAACAGGAACTCAAGAATTAGGCCATAAGCAGTCCCAGAACAGGAGTGAGATATTTTGGGATAAGCGCATGTGTGTTGGATTTAAATGTATATCCATTCTTTTTTTGTGTGCATAGGCATACATAGATTAAGAATACCTGTGCAATTTGGGGGCAAAATGTGAGAAGTTAAAATACACTACAGAATGAAAAAATATCCTGTCTTTACAGTTCCTCTTTGAAAACGTTACTGAAAAATGTATGTCGTTAGCCAGAAAAGAGAAGTACCAACAGGAAGAAAGACATACTGAGAAATCGATACTTTTTTTTTTGTCTGAATGTAGCTTGAATAGAATAATTAAATTTACCATAATCAGTAAAATGTGTGACTCAGTTTTATTGGAGCTGCTATTTCCCATTGCCTAATTTCCCTTGTGGGCTTTCAGTTTTAATTTAAAGATGAGTGAACACATAACTTTCTACATGCCAGCATGTGTATAGGCTAAAAGACGCATAAGGCTTTGTGAGGAAATCAAAATATGGTTTATCCCAGTAGCCACACTAAGTACAAGTCTGAGCATGTTCCAGCAATATATATATATATATATATATATATATATATATATATATATATATATATATATGTATATGTATATGTATATGTATATGTATATGTATATGTATATGTATATGTATATGTATATGTATATGTATATGTATATGTATATGTATATGTATATGTATATGTATATGTATATGTATATGTATATGTATATGTATATGTATATGTATATGTATATGTGTGTGTGTGTGTGTGTGTGTGTGTGTGTGTGTGTGTGTGTGTTTATTTGTGCTGATAAATAAATAAAGGGAGACTAGTATAGATCTATTTCAAGCTATTTAGCTCTCATCAGCTAGCCATACCCTTACTGGGAATCGAACCTGTGCTGTATTGCATCTTAGGCAGATGTGTTAACCACTAAGCTACAGAGTTCGACTCCTTATCAGCCAAGCCAGGGTGAAAGGTATCTATTTAGAGTTACAACCCCCAGTATGCCCAAATATGGGAGGAAGATCATTACTTCCATTCTCTGTCCTTCGGCTCGTCACAAGAGACCATCCAGACAGAAACCCAGTATTTTTTACTGTTGCCTTTTTGTTACATTTGTTGTATTTGTGCTGATAAATAAATAAAGGGAGACTAGTATAGATCTATTTCAAGCTATTTAGCTCTCATCAGCTAGCCATACCCTTACTGGGAATCGAATGTAACAAAAAGGCAACAGTAAAAAATATTGGGTTTCTGTCTGGATGGTCTCTTGTGATGAGCAGAAGGACAGAGAATGGAAGTAGTGATCTTCCTCCCATATTTGGGCATACCGGGGGTTGTAACTATATATCTATCTATATCTATATCTATATCTATATCTATATCTATATCTATATCTATATCTATATCTATATCTATATCTATATCTATATCTATATCTATATCTATATCTATATCTATATCTATATCTATATCTATATCTATATCTATATCTATATCTATCTATCTATCTATCTATCTATCTATCTATCTATCTATCTATCTATCTATATATTTAAAGTCATACACACACACATACATACATACATACATACATACATACATACATACATACATACATACTTTTGGAGCTTCTCTCTCTCCCTCCCTCCCTCCCTCTCCCCCCCTCTCTATCTCTTGTACACACACACAGCTCCACAAGGAGTTTTTAAAGAGAAAGATAATCAAATTCAAGGTATTCCTAAAGTCAAGTTCCATGAGAAGCAGGAATGATCGATAGCATGAGTGTCAAATTTGATTGCATTGTGTTACCTATCAGAATGTATCATGCCATTTTTTTCCTTTGCGGAACTGGGGTGGGTGTGGCCTGCGCGTGATGCATCCAGCCCGCAGGCCACCAGTTTGACACCCCCGAATAGATTGTTTTACCATTTATTCTGGGGTTAGAAGTAGTTTTGCCCCATATATTAATCCAAAAATCTCTCAGAGGTTTACAACAATAACAAGTAAAAGAATCAAATTATCCCCACCTTACCATCTAAAATGAAATGACACAATAAAATAAGGCATCCCCAATTTTTATAACCCCTAGTTGGAACAGAAGAAGTTGGGAGAGCCAAATGGAAAAGCCAGTTCTAAGTGACAAATAAGGAAAAGAAAGGCATTGTTGGTTTCACAGTAGGACTGGATGGTCTTTGGTCTCAGCTACTCATTCCTCCACCTGAATGGGGCAGCTCTCAAACCAAGGCTAAAAGATGCCCATCTCTCACCAAGAAACAGATCTAGTTCAAAGAAATCTTCCATTTCAGAGGAATCGGGGGAGGAAACACTAAAGATATATATCAGCTTAAGAATAGCTGGAAAAAATGAGTCATTAAAAAATTAAGAATCATACCTGGAACAATTCAGAGTTTGGGAGAAAGGGAAGGAGACTTTCCCTTCCTTTTTCTTCCCAGGCAGAATTTTTTTTTTTTTAAAAAAAATCTTCTTCACAATTTGCCAGAAATATACGTATTTATCCATTGTTATTTTCAAATTTTGGATTTGGGTTACCTAAGTTCTCTAAGTGGCTAGACTAGGAAAACAAAACAAAGTATCTCAGAAAAAGCCAACAAGAGGTTACTTCTTTAATTCTACCAAGACAATTGCGTTGATACAGTCTTCAGGTAGTGAGCTCATTTTCAAAAGTATTTTTTTTAACCTTTTTCTAAATTTCCCAACACATCCAGACGCCCCTCCTACAGATGCTGCTATCATGTTTGACTGCTTATTTTTCAGATTTATTATGCAAAGAACATGCCATTTCATCCAGTGTGTATTTATGAAATACAAAGTGAAGAATCAGTGGAAATGGTTGGAATATTTTATGCATTAGTCTTCGGTTTCCTGTAGTTTTATCAAGCCTGCTTGGTTTATATTATGGGTGGTCAGATATTACACTGGCTGAGTTTCAGAATAGAATAACAGAGTTGGAAGGGACCTTGGAGGTCTTCTAGTCCAACCCCCTGCTTAGGCAGGAAAACCTACACCACTTCAGACAAATGATTATCTAATCCCTTCTTTAAAAACGTCCAGTATGGAAGGATTTACAACTTCTGGAGACAAGTTGTTCCACTATTCTAACTGTCAGGAAATTTCTCCTTAGTTCTAAGTTGCTTCTCTCCTTGATTAGTTTCCACCCACTGCTTCTTGTTCTGCCCTCAGGTGCTTTGGAGCAGTGTTTTTCAACCTTTTTTGTGCAAAGGCACACTTTTTTCATGAAAAAAATCACGAGGCACACCACCATTAGAAAATGTTAAATTTTTTTAACTCTGTGCCTATATTGACTATAGGCAGGTGTTTTTCCCACGGCACACCTTACACTATGTCACGGCACACTAGTGTGCCGCGGCACAGTGGTTGAAAAACACTGCTTTGGAGAATAGTTTGTCTCCCTTTTCTTTGTGGTAGCCCCTGAAATATCAGGACACTGCTATCATGTCACCTCTAGTCCTTTTTTCATAAAACTAGACATATCCAGTTCCAGCAACCATCCTTTATATGTTTTATTCTGGAGTCCCCTAATCATCTTCATTATTTTTCTCTCCACCCTTTCTAGAGTCTCAACATCTTTTTTCACATCGTGGTGACCAAAATTGGATGCAGTATTCCAAGTGTGGCCTTACCAAGGCATATGCCAATCCTCTTGATCTCTGAAATGTAGTTGCAGCTATCAATAACTGAGGGCCAAGGACTCCTTACCTCTCCTTTAGAAGGTGGCATGAAACAGAGACCAAAGATTCTCCCACAAATATGAACACCCAAATTGCACTTGTTTTCTTAGTGTAGTGTTAGTGTTTTAAAGACTGTGTTTGCTACTCCCTAACATTTTAGCAGGAAGAGCAAAGGGGAACAATACAACATAGATGGGCAGAGTTACAGAATATATTATCCAACAGTTTTTAAGCATGACTAGATATCCTTTTCCCCAGAACTCAACTCCCATCTCTCTTTATTATCATTGCCAAATAATTTGAATTTAAACTTGTCAGAGATACATTTGGCTCCCCTTTGTATGACTCAGTCTAGAAAGCAAATTATCTTGTAATCCATGTTGAATCTAGACTCAACTACATTACAAGGGAGCTGCAATGTCTCTAGCCCCGTGGCTCTAGCGTTCATGTTTCAGATAATGGATTTCTCTCTCCAAATGGAGGACAATTGTTTTGGAGTAAGTGATAATTGAACTATGGTCTCTTCCCCCCACCCACCTCTTTCAACCACCCATGTTATATTTTGTAAGCTAAATCTAGCATGTTAATCACATTGTTTATAGTCCAATTGTGGTGGAATTTATTATGGTCCATACTGAAGCAGGCTTAAGGACAATTTGTCCATTGCTTCTACACATCTGGTTTGGTGTTTCCTTCTCGGATTAATTTGTACCATACTGTTCTTCACTTGGCCACATTCTAGTCTCCCTGATTTCCCTGTATGGCAGCTACAGTGACATCTGTTTACTTACTTGGGAACTCATGGAACTGATACATTGGCGCTGGTTACAAATTAGTAGAATTCTTTCCAGATGCAGATGTCTTTAAGTATTCAAACAACAAGCCAAAAATCACTAAACTGTTTTGGCTATTTGTCTCTTTGCTGGTATCTCTCTCAGATGATGTAAACACAATTACCGGGGCAATGACCAGAACACTTAGGACATGTTGCTGTACTTGGCCTGGGGTGGAAAGGATCAAGCTGACAGCTCCCTTACAGAGCTGAAGCCAAATCCTGACAGCCCAGAAAGGAAAGGGGGGAAAAAGAGGGGGGGGGGAGAAATGGACATGTTAAAAGCAAGCAGGTGTTTCTTCCAGACTGCTCCAAGTCAAGCCAAAAGGCTTTCAGAACAGGGGCTGCCACAAAACAGACCAGAGGGCTTCCAGATTTCACAAATGGCGTCCACCCAAGTAGCAAGTGCTGCTTTCTCTTGTTTTTGCAAACAGCAATGTGCCTGTTGCTTAGTCCCATAGGAAGCAGAGAAAAGTGCCGTTTAAGCAAGTTGTAGGCAAGTGCCTTCTCCAATATAAGGCAAAACCAATTATCACTCTTGACTTACCACCATTCAATTAGTGACTGTTTGAAGTTGCAAAAGCACTGGTGGGGGGAAGGAACTTATAACTGCCCTTCACATTTATGACCATCATGGCATCCCCACATGATCAAAATTCTTTCACCAAAATACCTAGATTTTATTTAAAGATAGTTATGACTGCTAAGTACAGTTCTGGCATAGTAGATGTAACATCAGCCCAAAGCAATTGCTTTAAACAAAAATAAAACAGGAACAAACTGAGAAAATAAGATGGAGGCTATGATGATGGTTTTCCCAGACACTAATTAATTAGCTCATTAAAACTGAAGTGGACGTGGCTCACTAGAAGTTGAACATTAATCCATTTAGAGGACCTGTATTGAAATAGCAAGTCACTGGAAAAGTAATTAGCAGATACCCTTCAACTTGCTACACTGACTCCATATGAAAGTGCTTGACACCACAGGCAGAGTGAGTGGGAAGAGAACAGATGTTCAAGAGATGTGGCAAGTCCAAAGTTTGTACAAGTTTGTCCTGTCCAATGCATACTAGGCAACTTCATCAATTTGGTTTGGATATTGCATGTAGCCTCGATCTAGGAAAGTGGTTCCCCACAACCCATGGGATGGATAAATGGATGGATGGATGGATGAAACTTAGTCCATGGTTGGTTTCAGGCATCACTTTGGGACAAACTCTAACCATGTAATGGTTCACTGTGACATATGAATCTGGACAGAACATTAGGTATGTTTGCAGCCTTGTGCTACGCATAGCAATAGTAGCAATAGTTAGACTTATATACCGCTTCATAGGGCTTTCAGCCCTCTCTAAGCGGTTTACAGAGTCAGCATATTGCCCCCAACAACAATCCGGGTCCTCATTTTACCCACCTCGGAAGGATGGAAGGCTGAGTCAACCTTGAGCCTGGTGGGATTTGAACAGCCGAACTGCTGAACTGCAGTCAGCTGAAGTAGCCTGCAGTGCTGCATTTAACCACTGCGCCACCTCGGCTCTTATAAATAAGGTGGGATAAAAATCTAATCAAGAAAAGCAAAAGTTTCATGAAGTTTTGCGCCAATAACATGCCTGTAAAGAACATCCCAGATTTTACCAACATTATTTTAACAATGATAGCTTCACAGAAGTTATTAACAAAGGGAAACCTATATTATGGAGTGAATTTCTTCATTTCTCAACTTTAGAGCAGAGAATTGCAGAATGCGTGTTTGGAAGAGATGGAATAGATAGACTGGATCAAGTTGGGGGCTAAATGAGGCTGCACTAGTAATTTGACTTATCAGAAGGGATATTTTATATTACACAATGGAATTTTTGCATTGCTTGAATTTTTGAGCTATGTGAAGGTTTAGGGTTAGGGTTAGGGTTAGGATTACCCTAACCCTAACTGCACGGATTTCTCTGGAATTGCACATTTTATGAAAGGCTTGGATTTTAAAGGCACCGTTTAGGCTTAGAAACAGTCCCAAAATAGCGCTGCATTTTTATCTTTGCCGAACGGTAACTCTGCTACAGTCCATCATGTTATCCACATATTTATATATCAGGAATAATACAAAACTATGCACTTAGAAAAAAATATATATCATACAACTCCTTTGAACTAACTGCTGCTTCAGTTACAGCATTTTATACCACTCACTAAGTTCTTCAGGCAGTCTACAATTAATTAAAACCATAAAAGTTAGATGAAAAGCACAAAACATGTAGAAGCACATAAGCTCATTGGCTTATCCACAGCTACTTTACTGCTGCTTTGGGTTCCACTATCATGGCTTGGCATCTGAGAATTCAGGTTCATGGTGAAATTCAAGTTCATGCAGTGTTCTTTGGGATCCTGTCCCAAATTTATTTTCAAAGATCTTCCCCTCTACATCTGGAAGGCGTCTTTCCATTTCTGTAACAGTCTTTGATCTGGTGCAAGGATAGGCAGTGAGTGCCCTTCAAAACTGGGTATGATTAAGTCTTTATGCTTGCAGTCTAAGGCCCAATCTCCCCAAAGGCAAATGGGTTAATTTCTCTATATCCACATACCCTGGCAAGTTCTTGGGAATCCTCCTATAGTAGAAATAATAAATAACAGATTGAACATGTATGGCAAATGAGAAAGTAGTGGTTTTTATAGCTGTTGGTGGAAATCTTTTGTCATATGCCTTTGCTGAAGCAGACATAACAGCTGCTGGCTAGGCTTTAGCAACTTCTTGAAGCTTTTGTTTGTACAGATGGTTTTTTCCCAAGGCCTGTCATCAAATAGGTGGATGACATTTAGCAGGGAGAAAAAAAATGAACCAACCAACCATTTGAAAGCAATTGCTAATAAATCTGGCACTCGCTTAGCCAAAACCAATAAGATGATGAGCTTGTACTCAACAGGTTGGGTATAAATCTCAATAAATTGAATGGTCTTTTAAAACACACCTTTCATGGCCAGAAGGCAAGGAAAGGAGTACGTAAAAGATAAAAGTCAAAATTTTCACTACAAACATTTCCACACAAATGCTTTGCAGAATTAGCTCTAAATGTGTCTGCTCCAGTGGTGGGTTTCCAAAATTGTTTGAACCTACTCTGGGGGTGTGGCCTCCTTTGTGGGAGTGGCTTGCCACCCACGTGACCGGATAGGAGTGGCTTGCCGCCCATGTGACCTGATATGAAGATGCCGACGACACTTGTCAGAACCACCTTAAATTACCTCACACACAGCACTGGCATGCATAAGAATATGATGTAAATTTGTTTTTTAAAAGGCATCTTTGGTTTGCGTTAAAACAGCTTCACACGCAATGTTCTGATTGCACGACAAATGCATTAGTCATCCTTATCTTTCACAGAGGCACTAAGTTTTATAAATATGAGCATGATAGTGTAGAATAATCATATCCAAGGACCAGTGGTGGGTTTCAAAACATTTTGGAACCTCTTCTGTAGGTTTGGCCTGCTTTCCGGGTCCACTGGTGGAACCTCTTCTAACCGGTTTGGTAGATTTGACGAACCGGTTCTACCGAATAGGTGCGAACTGGTAGGAACCCACCTCTGGTCTGCTCTCACATAAATAGCTAGTTTTGGAACTGAGTTGATTTTTTCATGGTTCTGCCATAGTATCTTTAAAACCAGATCTAGGTCTGTTTCCTCCTTTCAGTTGTTATACTTCTGCAAAACTATGGACAGCTTCTTCTTTTTTTACTGACATTAAATCTTCCTCATCTCTCCTTCGAACAAGCAATTATTTCTCTTCCTCCAACCAAATTGCTCCTGAACTTTTCCTGGTACCATTCATAGATTCCATTTCCCCCCCCCCCTCAACTTACTCAACCCACTCCATGCCAGCAGCCAGAGCAACATGTAAGTGCAATTACACAACTGTTGGAAAAAGCACTGGTTGCCACTTAGCTGAACTGTATTATTTGACACATCCAGCATGTAAAGAGCTTTTGAACAGATTTTATACTCCACTGTCTGCTTCACTTGCAAAAAAAAACTATGCCCACCTATTTTCCTTGGTAAATACAAACAATTTGTGCCATTTTTGGGGAGTGATGCATGATGTTTTGCCTTAAGATTTCAGGTTTTGTGATCTAAAGTATCTAGTTCACCTTGTCTGTACTCAGCAATGCCTGCTGTGTAGCAGGTTACAAAATGAACTTTTGTACTTTTACATATTCAGAGCTGGTTATATTTTTCCCACTTGGACATGTAGGATAAGTAAGTATAAGTATAATCTGTATTGTCATTGTACTTAAATACAACGAAATTGGTTTTAACCTCACTGGTGCAAAATTATAACAGAAATGAAAAAAGAAAGAAAAAGAAAAAAAAAACTAGCGTGTGCATGGAGTGATTGTGGTTGCATTTAAAAGTCTCACAGCCCAAGGATAGAAACTATCTTTTAACCTGTTTGTTTGGCTGGTTATACTTTGATGTCTTCTGCCTGATGGTAGAAGTGCAAAGAGACACTGACCAGAGTGTAAATCATCTCTGAGTATCTTCCTTACTCTGCTAAAGCAGCAAGATATGGCGATGTCATCCAGTGGTGTCAAAGGGCAACCAATGGTTTCTTGTGCCAAATTGATCATTCTCTGTAGTGCCTTCCTGTCCGCAGCTGTTAAACCAGCATACCATTCTGTAATACAATATGTGAGGACACTTTCTAGGGTGGAACAATAGAAAGAGGTCATCAGCCGTTGTTCCACCTGGATTTTTTCGCAGGACTCTAAGGAAATGAAGGTACCTGAGAGACCGCCTCCTGCCGATTACCTCCCATAGACCGATTAGATCTCACAGGTTAGGTCTCCTCCGGATTCCATCCGCCAGCCAATGTCGGCTGGCGACCCCCTGGGGGAGAGCCTTCTCTGTTGCAGCTCCAGCCCTCTGGAATGATCTCCCCGTCAAGATCCGGACCCTTAGTACCCTCCCGGCCTTCCGCAAAGCCACCAAGTTCCTTTCCTCCTTCCTTCCCCCCTTCCTTCTCTCCTACATTCCCTCCTTCCTTCCCTCCTTTCTTCTCTCCTTCTCTCCTTCCTTCCCTCCTTTCTTCTCTCCTTCTCTCCTTCCTTCCCTCCTTCCTTCCCTCCTTAGCACAGGATATTTACCATGAGCTCATAGCTATTGATATGGTTTGGGAATCTATTTTAGGATCGAATTCCAGAAAGAAAGGGAAAAAAAACATGTCTATGTGATATTTACAGCAAATCTATCATGGCTTTTTTTCTTTAATTTCAGATGCAACACTTTTCCTGCAAAACCTTATGAACTGCAGTGGGCAAAGAAATAATAATGTCTGCTTTAACTGCCTATTTTTGTTTGTTTTATGTGCATTTGTGACAGTGGTGGGTTCCAGATCCCAGTGCAACTGGTACGGTGCAACGGAGCCCGGCGTCCACCATATAAAGACGTGCAGCCTGCTGTATGCTCCATGCACGTGCACGGAAGCCCAGAAGAGCTCAAATACCGATAAGGGGTGGAGGCGGGTGGGTGGTCCTCTCCGGAGCACCATACCGGAACAGTACCCGTACCAGAATGTATTGGGGTGTACCGGTTGTAACCCACCACTGATTTGTGACTACAAGTTCCAACAAAATAATCTTGCTGACCAGTGGTGGGTTTCAAAATTGTTTAGAATCTATTCTGTAGGTCTGGCCTGTTTTGTGGGGACAGTTTGGTGGTCATGTGACCGGGTGGGAGTGACCAAGTTGTAAAATGTGGTGAAACTCATTTAACAAAGCTCTTGCTTAGCAGGCAAAATTTTGGGCTCAATTGTGATCATGTTCTCTTTCTTTTTCTTTCCTTCTTTCCTTTCTTTCTCTTTCCTTTCTTTCTTTCTTTCTTTTCTTTCTTTCTTTCTTGTGACTCTCTCCCTCTTTCTTTCTTTCCTTCTTTCCTTCCTTGCTTTCTTTTTATTCCTTTCTTCCTTCTTTTCTTTCTTGTGTGTCTCTCTCCTTTCTTTCGTTCTTTCCTTCCTTCCTTTCTCTTCCCCTTCCTTCCTTCCTTCTTTCTTGTGTCTCTCTCCCCCACTTCCTTTCTTCCTTCCTTCTTTCTTGGGTCTCTCTCTCCAACTTTCTTTCTTTCTCTTTCCTTCTTTCTCTTTCTTTCTTTTTTTCTCTCTTTCTCTTTCTCTCTCGCTGTCTCCCCCTCCTCTCTCTCACACACATACCTTGCAGTTGGTGAAAATTTCTGTTTTGCCAGCTGGGAGGCTGGCAAAGAAGCCTCGTTTTCCCCACTACCTGCAGTTCTCGAAGGAAGGAAGTAGAGAAGCGAGCTCTGGGCCTCATCTTTGCCTCCTTCCTTGAGAGTTAGCTTTGGGGATGGCCAGCCTCTCCCACAACTGCACCCTTCACTCACCATCCACCGGAGGCTCTGCCGGTGGGGCACCGCCCATTTTGCCTCCCATGAGACTGGGTGCAGCAGAACATACAGTGAAGATGCATCCATGTCTACTATTACATCACCACCACCAGCAATAGTGGGGTAGCAGCGGCGGCGGTTGGTCTCTGCTCCCCATGCTTTGCAGCCTGCTGGAGATAACCGCCACTGAAGTGGCACTTCACTTGCCACAGCTCGGACACCAGGAAGGTGGGAGTAGTGATGTCTGGGTTTGGGGAAAGGCAGCCAGGGCCAGGCTGACACAGCTGATCCTCCACTGACCCCTAAAGAAGAAGTGGTGGTGGATCGGTTGCAGCAGCCCAGCAGAGCAGCATGTGGAGCCCATCTGCGGCTTTTCCTTCAGCTGGCAGGAAGAGGAAAGAGAAGCCACTTTGGTGACTCTCTTCCAGAAGCCCTGCTGGGACTGAAAAGGTGCCCTTTCAGCCAGGAAGGGATCAACTGCAGACGTGGAACCCTGGGGTCTTTTCAAGTGCATAAGCTGAGCAGAAGGGATGGCCCTTCCCTAAAGATGGTCTCATGCACTCCAGACCAGCTTGTGTAAGACAAGGCAGGCAGGCGGGCGGGCATGTGTCTCTGCCCAGGAAAACATAGAAGGCATAGAATCAGCTTTGCCTGAAGGCAAAAAGGCTTCGAGCTCCCCTGCACTCCCACCAGCCAAAACCTCCCGGGAGGCTTCTGCTGGTGGGGGAGGGGGGAGGGGCTCTGAGCCTTCTTGTCTTCAGGTAGAGCTGATTCCACACCTTCTATGTTCTCCTGGGCAGAGTCACACGCCCGCCAGCCTGCCTGTCTTCTCTTACAAGTTGGCCAACCGAAGCCTCCCATCTTCCCTGAGCAGCCGACAGCTGCAAGAGGCGCAAAGGGGAGGCAGGCAGGCCACGGCTCGAGGCCAGATTCGCACTGCAGAGATGAAATGCCAGCCTTCGGGTTGCAAAGGTGAGAGGCACTTGCCCACCTTTGCTCGGCTTCGCATGTGGGTGTGCAATGAGCCAAACAATTAAGCACTGCTTTCCCCACTGCATTGACCATGGCTGTGAGGGAGTCGTTGTGGGCAGACTTGAGCCTTGCTCTCAAGGAAGGAGGCAGAGATGAGGCCCGGGGCTCACTTCCCTGCCTCCTTCCTCCGAGATCTGTGGGTGGCAGGTTGCCACTCATTGCAGGTGCCCAGGGCAGCCTCAACCCGCGCTTCCCCACCGCCTCCAGGCCCGCGCAACTTCCCCACCAGCCCACCAACCTGGGGACACTCCCAGTTCTGCTGGGTGGCCACTCCTTCGTGCCCCATTGCCAGCTGCAGTTGGGCTTTTAGCAGCCCCGCATTTTCCTGGCACCCTTCCCGGCTGGGAGATGCTCCAGGACAGCCCTGCCACCCTGGCCAGGTGCCAGGTTGGTCAGCAGCCCACACACCATTGCCACATGACCTTTATAAATGGGAATTAACCAACTTCTTTTAAACTTTCCATTTCAATGAGAATATTTCTAAAACTTCTTAAATTCTCATTGAAATCGAAATTTAAAAGAAAATGGTTAATTTTTGTTTATAAATCAGCAGCGGGCCGGGAAAACATCCTTGGGAGCTGAGCAGGCCAAGTGTGGCTTAAGAGGCTGAAAGGGAAGCTGTGCCCCCCCAGGTGCCCCCTTCCCTTCTTGCCGGACTTTTGGAACTTTCCACCCACCCGCCTTAGATGGCCAAGGTCGGCAGAATATGCCTGAGGGTGCTTCACTTCACTGTGATCTGAGATATGTTGTTGCATTGGTAGGACATCTTCCCCTCGAGGCCGCACCTGCAGTGCGGGAAGGAGAGCAGTGGAGGCAAAGTGGCATTTCTGGGCTCATCTGAAGAAGTCCATCCCCCTCCCGCCTTCCTTCTCTTTGAGAAGCAGTTTGCAAAGTCCTGGTTTTGCAAGGTGCTTGTCAAAGAGAAGGAAGCGCAGGCTTCTTTCAACAGCTGAGTCCGGCAAAAGAAATGGGTGGGTGGGGCAAGCATGGTGCAGACAGGCAGAAGGAGAGAGAGAGAGAGAGAGAGAGAGAGAGAGGGAGAGAGAGAGAGAGAGGGAGAGAGAGAGAGAGAGAGAGAGAGAGAGAGAGGTAAGCAGGTGGGCAGGGGAAGCGAGCGGGGGGGCAAGGGAGGGATCATTCTGGTACAGGGCCTCCGGAGGCCCCGGTATGCAAACGCATGCTGGATTTCTGGAAGCGGTACGCACATACCGGACCAGACCGGACTGGCTGAAACCCACCTCTGTTGCAGACTTGAGAGGTAAGCAGAATTGCCCTGAAACAATGTACAGTTCAGTTCCTAAGCACTGCAGCAATTTAATCCTGACTGTAACCAAAATAACGAGCTACCCCATGATTCTGCTACCCTGTACCTCTAGACAACACATCTATATAATGATCGATCATAATCATACTTGATCATAATAGATTCTTGAAAGCCAAACCTACTGCTAATAATGGACCTCTAGTATATTAACTGCCACATCTTTTCTTTATTTTAAACCACAGGCAGGGATACCATCTCTCAGCTCATGGGGTTGTTGTAGTAGGGAAAATAGGAGGAGGAAGAGATGTTAGGTCTGTTTGCCACCTTAAAAATAATAAAGGATTTAATATAAATAAATATTTAATAAATAAAATAAAACATTACCCATTTTATATTTCTGAATCGCAACTCTTAGCTTCTCATTTATGGAATGGAACATACTGGGTGGTTGAATAAGAGAATAGAGCAAAACAAACATTGATCCAGATAGCATTCAAAATCTAATCTAAATATCCCAAAGGATACATTTCCCACTGTATTTCTTCCTTTCACAAGAATTCATACATTCATATGCTGATGTAAAATTAAATATCCAGGCTTCAAGCCAAGCCACAAATGTTACTCAAAGTGCCCACCCATATTTGATCTATATAACAGGGATAGACTACACTATTCAGATTTTACATCTAAACTCTAGCTCAGGGATCTCCAACCATGGCAACTTTAAGATTTGTGGACTTCAATTTCCAGAACTCTGGGCGTTGAAGACCACAAATCTTAAAGTTGCTAAGGTTGGACACCCCTACTCTAGCTCAGTATATCACCCAATCTTTCCAATGTAACTGTTGGGAGTTACCCTGTTTCCCCAAAAATAAGACCTCCCTGGATAATAAGCCCAATCAGGCTTTTGAGCGCATGTGCTAAAATAAGCCCTCCCTGAAAATATTGCAACACATAAGCAGCCATTGGTGACCACGCTCGCTGCCTCCTGCACCTCAAAAATAATAAGGCCACCCCGAAAATAAGGCCAAGTGCTTATTTCAGGGGTCAAAAGAAAATAAGGCCCTGTCTTATTTTGGTGAAAACATGATAATAGCTGCTGTGGATTTGCCAACTGTTTGAATTCTCAGCTTCTCAAGAATCAGATATCTGGTCTGATAAATCTCAATCCATTTAGTAACTTTCCTTATATTGCTGGTACCTACAGTATGATTACTCTCAATGGTGGAAGTCTTCCTTTTTTTAAAAAAATGGAACATCTTGCAATTGTTGTTCTTTTTACCAAGGGATTGATTTGTATAAAGTTTATGAACTATACGACTACAAAATGGCATGTTTAGTATTTCTTTTCAGAAGCTATAATTTTCTATATTGGCTGGAATAGGATGAAATGGGGTAAGATAGAATACTTTTCTATACATTGAGAGGAAAAAAGTCAAATTGTCTGAAATTGCAGGGTCTCAATTCTTTTCCAAAGATAACTAAGTAAAGGGCCAAAAATACTATCACTAACCTTCTGCGAGTTCTTTAATTTCCTAAACCACCCTTCTTTTCTCCATTGCTCTCTTCCCAGTGTAGAGAGCCAGTTTGGTCTACTGGTTAAGGCACCGGGTAGAAAGTGGGAGGTTGTGAGTTCAAGTCCCGCCTTAGCCATGAAAGCCAGCTGGTTGATCTTGGGCCAGTCATTCTCTCTCAGCCCAACTCACCACACAGGGTTGTTGTGGGGAAAATGGGAAGAGGAAGATCAGTGATGAAATTCAAAAATTTTCCCTACCAATTCTATGGACGTGGCTTGGTGGGGGGGATCATGTGACTGGGTGGGTGTGGCCAACTTTTTTTTTTACTTTTTAAAACATTTTTAACTACCTGTTCTCCCGAACTGGTAGTTAAAAAATGGTAAAAAAAAGTTTTAAAAAAAGTTCCACAATCGGGTGGCCCAGCTGATTGTCGCACAGCTGATTGTCAGAACTTTTTTTTTTACTTTTTAAAGCATTTTTTTTTACTACCAGTTCAGGTGAACCAGTAGCATTTTTGCTACCGGTTCAGGTGTACCAGACCGAACCAGAAGCATTTCACCCCTGAGGAAGATGTCCTGGATATGTGTGCTGTCTTGAAATATTTGTAAAAAGTGATAAAAGCAGGATTTAAATTAAAAAAAAATCACTGGGGGACTTTATAGTTTTCACAATTACCTCATGAACAATTCAGAACTTAAAAGCCACAATTACCCTTTCTTTGGCCTTCTGAAATTCTTTTAATCAGTGACATTTGAGCTCAGGGGATTGTTTTAAACAATCCTGGTAACTCAGACTGGATCATTTTAATGCACGTTATCTCTGGGCCAAGGTCATGAAACAAGACCCCACCCCTCACATTTTCATTAAACAGAGTTTGTATCTCCATCAATCTGTAGGCCGGCTCCTCTGTACCCCTTACAGATTTCCCAGGAGTCCTGGGCTACCATATCAACAGCACATTAATCCCCATCCCAATTCAATTCATAGTTTTTGTTTGCTTCCATGTTCCCTGTTATACCTCGAGGTCATAAATCAAACTTAGCTTATTTTTTTAATAAATGCACTGAACTGTTGAAGCCAGTTTCCACTATTATAAAAGTCTCAAAATACCATGCATCCTTTAACAGGTGGAAAATGTCTTAAGAGAATCTTGGCCTGGAATGTTTTCCTTGCTTCAAGACAAAGTAGTACTCTTATTTATGACTTAGACTAATTTTAAAGCAAGATGACGGTTCCCTGCCTTGAATTATCTTCTTATGATATTACCTCGCCACCATATGGTTTTATGATTTGAAATCCAGACTACTGAACCCATTGACAGCTCTTAAGCTTATGTAACAGATGACCTTCAAACCATGTTTCTGAGGAGCTTTGATTTGGAACAGCCCTTCTCATCTCGTTGCCTTGTTCTAGAAGGCAAGTTTTCCAAAAAAAAAATTCCTGGAACTCCTGAAAATTGTTCAATTTTGCTGCCTTGGATGCTGAGTTGCTGAATTAGCGAATCCACAATGGTCCCAAGTAATTTCCAGGAGAACAGGATGTGACCCTAAAAACATTTATTCATGGCAAATGGTCAAAAGTGACACTTAACAATAAAAAAGGGAAGATCTACTAATATGCAAGGCATATGCTCAATCTATTACTTTTAATCATCAGATAAAGCGACAGATCACTCTGACTGTATTTGAGAAATCTCCAAAAGAAAACCCTGCTGCAATTCCAGATCAATTAGAGAATTCTTTAAAAAGGAAGATCAGTTTTGTATGCTCTTCTTCTACATGTTTGAACACCAAATCTGGGGCATGATGAGACCTTACAATTGAAATGGCATTACTTACAGGAGCAGGTAGAGAGTGCTGGTTTATGTGCACTACTCAGGGGTAGGCTGCTGGGGGTTCGCACGGGTTTGGGAGATCCTTTAGCTAGGATTCTGCCCAGTTCGGCGAACCCCCCAAATGCCACCCCTGGCTGGCCACGCCTACCCCACTATGCCCCTCCCCTCTCACCCCACCCTACTCCTCCCAGGAATCTCCATGAGGCCCCTTCATCATGCCAGGTAAGTGCAGGGTACGCATGGAGGCTTGGGGAGGTAGGGAAATGGGCCTATCGGAGGTTCTGGAAGTCTGGAAACGGACCTGTTTCTGACCCCCAGAAGGAAGCAGTTTTTGCCCTACCAAAGGCTAAAAAAAAAAACCCTCCAGAGTCTGGGGAAGGCGAAGCAAACTCTCCCTCTCCCACCCTGGTGCAGGAGGCCAACTAGGCCACGTCCACTCTGGCCACACCCACCCAGCAACAGGGCAGCGAACCCCTGGCACTACTTCAGATACAAAGACAAGGCCAAATGTCAGCAAACATTTTCAACTACCTTTTCCCAACATTGGATATCTGCAGTACAATCCCATCAAAGATGTGTTTGGGGCAAGACAGTTCTGACAAGAGTTATGTGCCCACTCATTCTCACGGCAAAGCACTCTTAGACTTCAAATAGTATTTTACTTATTTATATATGTCTTTTAGTTTTGTAGAGTCTTTATCTTTTACGATTGTAAGCCCTGCGGTAAGATAGGCAACCAATACATTTTAGAAATGAATACATAAAAATAAATACTTCCAAAATACCCCTATTGGATCTGACTTGCTCAGGAGTACTGCAGGTTCACTCCTTTGTCCTTTTGCTGTTGGCAAGCCAAACCTCTCTTGCTTCTCCAAGCCTTCACAGCTACTGCGGCAGCTTTTGTTTTTCACCTGTACTGGACTTGGGAGACTGCCACATTAGTCTTTAATGAGATTTGTTAATAGGATTAGTTGATATGCCATCCTGTGGGTGTTGTAGTTCCCGGAAACGGGACTACAACATTTATTCATAAATAATGGTGAGTGTTGCAGAATTCATCTCCATCTCCATGAGGTTGACTGCCTCAATGCTAGGATCAACATGTTAAAATAATGTCTCTATCGCAGTGCAGCAGTCAGAATAAACACGCACAATTTGAACAGTAGAGATGTAGTTTTTATATTGCAAATGCCCAGGGCTTGTTTGGATATAATATATCCTGATTTATGCTTATGTGAACAAACTCCTCATCTTCCAGTAAGGCCACAAGGAAGTATGGATGGTTTTTTAAAAAAATATATAAGTGACTACTATTTTTTACTATCACTATCCATGCCTAGAAAAACAGTGGCTTATCTTTATTAAGATTTCTACAACAATGAAAATTCAAATGCTTCAAGAAGTTGGCTTGTTTCAATAAACCATGATGATTAGACAATGCTTGGGGTTTGGATATAATAAAATGCAATGGACTGAATGCAGAAGTGGAAGTAGTGTTGCTTTCCTTTGCAACTTCATCTGGAAAAAAGAGAACAAATGAACTGTATGTCAGAGTTCCAAGTAACACCCTATTGAAAGAAGACTCCAAGGTTCGAGTTTCCTCAAAGTTCCTTTTTATTAGAGATGTCATATTGGCACATCTGTGAAAACCTGAATCTGAAAGTTTCCAGGTTTTTCCCACCCAAAAGAAAGTTCAAGTCCCTGCCCAGCACCCACATGTCCATCACATGATCTGATCAGGTACCAGCCAAAACAAGAGATGCCTCCCAGTCACCTCATCGCAGCTGCAGGGCCAGATGACCTTGAATTTCTGAGAAAGAATATTATTATGGCTATATATCATCCACACGGTTCCACCACAAAACCATGTTCGACTAAAGCGCGCTCGACGAAACCGCGTACCTGATGTCATCACAGCGCGACAAAAAAAGCACACTGTGAGCGCTAAACCTAAAATTAACCCCTAAACCTAAACCTAACCCCCCGAAACCTAACCCTAAACCTAACCCTAAACCTAACCCTTAACCTAACGCTAAACCTAACACTAACCCTTAACCTAACCCTAACCCTAACCCTAACCCTAACCCTAACCCTTAACCTAACCCTAACCCTAACCCTAACCCTAACCCTAACCCTAACCCTAACCCTAACCCTAACCCTAACCCTAACCCTAACCCTAACCCTAACCCTAACCCTAACCCTAACCCTAACCCTAACCCTAACCCTAACCCTAACCCTAACCCTAACCCTAACCCTAAACCTAAACCTAAACCTAACCCTTACCTTAACGTGAATCGGCCTGCTTTCAAAGCGCTTTTTAAAGCGCCCTTTTTTCTCCGTGGTCCCTGTTGTCGCGCTGATGATGATGTCAGCGACGCACTTTAATCGGGCGCGCTTTAGTGGACCGCGGTTTTGTCGTGCCACGCATCCACACTCTGTATAATCCCCCCTCTCATTTTCCCAGTAGAAAATGTGGCAGGCCTGAAGTCTAAAAGGTAAAAGATGGCTTCCAGGTCTGACACTATAGTTTGTTTATGTAAAGATTTATTTTTTAATCTCATATTTCATGGTGTTTGCCAGCAACTGTATGTGCACTGTATAGTGTTGCATTACAAGAGGAGTATTTTGTCTGATTTTTTCCCCTGCAACACTATTCTATGCATTCTTACCCCTAAATAAATCTCAATGTAGTCAATGGAATTTACTTTCAAGAAAAGGTATAAAAGATGGCTATGTTATATGTAAAGGATCAAACATATTGAATGTCCCCCCACCACCACTATAATATCCTCAATTATTTCTGCTATAACGGTATATGAAATTGCTTCTTTTCCTAAAAAGAATTTTCACCTTCATTCAACATTAGTTGTGTATCGTCTGTAACAAGGAAACATATTCCCAATAGGAAATCATAGAAACAAAACCCAGCATTTTGTTTTAACTTATTATGAATCTTTTTTTCTTCATATTTTTAAACAGTTTTGAACTGGTGAGTCAGTTGTAATAAAAAGGAATTATTTTCAACGTATACTCTTATTTTTGTATTTTACAACTGTGCCTGTCCACACGCTCCGGGTTTGTTGACATAAGCATAACTCAATGCAGTCCAAGGTACAATATATCTGTGCAACTTCAAGAGAGTAGTTAGCTCTCATTAGTAGATAAATTTCTTCTGTGAATCATGGATAGATTACTCACCATTTCATCTCAAGTCTTGTATTCTGAAAACCATAATTATAGCATTGTGGTTAGGATTTTGGATTCTGGTGCTGTTTAATGGTGACTTGCTGGGAATTTGCATAAAGTAATTTCCTTCTTTACCTAGTGGTCAAAAAACTCTTTGCCCTACCTCATATACAATAGAATTCATTATGATTGAATTCCATCATTTTCTCATCTCTCTTTCTATCAAATCACCCGGCAACAAATTGAAAGTTGAGAAAAGAGAAGCTTTCCATTTTTCCTGCCTATCTTTTGTCAAGTGAAAAGTAGAAATTTTATTTCTCTCCTGCCATTTCCTAAATAATATTACCACTACTTACCCAACTCTTAGATAAGTAGACAACATTAATGTTGAACTAAGGTTGTAATTGTTTGCAATATAATTGATATCTTCATTAGACCAGAGATGTTCAAAACTTTTTCAGGCTGTGGAACATGTTAGTTGAAAAAAATATAGTCTAGATTAGAATTCCTGATCAGGGGACAAAGTTCTAGTCATAGAAAGCTGGATGTATTCAAGGAATCTCTTTTGGTCCTTAATTGCTTGTGGAACTATCAGATTTTTATAGAGCCCTAGGATTGATGGGACATAGTTTGAAAAATCCTGATTTAAACAAACATAATACTGCTTCCTGCGAGTCCCTTGGACTGCAAGGTGATCAAACCAGTCAGTCCTAGTGGAGATCAATCCTTACTGCTCTTTAGAAGGCAAGATCCTGAAGATGAAACTCAAATACTTTAGCCACCTAATGAGAAGGAAGGACTCACTGGAGAAGAGCCTAATGTTGGGAAAGATTGAGGGCAAAAGAAGAAAGGGACGATGGAGAATGAGCTGGCTGGATGGACTCACCGAATCAGTAGGGGTGAGCTTAAATGGACTCCAGGCAATGGTAGAGGACAGGAAGGCCTGGAGGAAAGTTGTCCATGGGGTCGCTATGGGTCAGACTTCGCAACTAAAAACCAAACAAAATACTGCTTCAAAATTACTTCTACTCATTTCCATGATTCCTACTTGCAGCATTTACAGAATCTAGACCCCTTGATGATATCAGTAGAAGTTTAATTCGATTCTGAATTCCAGATGAAAAAGGTTGCTACAACAATTGCTTACAGCATCTGCCATCTAATAACAGCAATGCTTATTTGTAGAATCCAAACTTTTCTCACTTAATAATAATTTCAATTCACATACTTTAGGCAGCCAAATGTACATATGATTATCAGACAAATGGAATCAAGAAGTAGAACCACCCAAGAAATGGTCATACCCTGAAAAATGGATTGAATTCAGTCTGCAGAAATAATATTCCTGAACTATATATTAATATTCTGAATCATATACAAAGTGCCATGCTGGATCGGGGTAATAACCCATAGAGTAAAACATTTCATGTCTCCTAATTGCCAACCAAATGCAACCACAAATTTGGTTAGGAAGGAGATAATGCTGAAATTCAACTTTACATATACCGGCTTTTGTGCCTATAAATTTAGTGACCAGTAGGGGCAACAAATTTAGAACTATGATAGTTAATTGAGGATGGTTCTGCATTTTTCAATTTCTCTTCTTCATCTAAAAGACTTCTTTGAACCAGTGGTGGGTTCTGGATCCTGTTGCAGTACGCTGTGATGGGGCCAGGTGTCCACCACGTGCACACGCATTGCACATGCATGTGCACCCACGCTCCACGCATGCACACCCACCGCCCTGCGACAGCCCAGATACTCAGTGGAGTGTCACACAGGCGCCGTATGCTGTGTTCACGTGCACAAATGGCCCGGTTGGCTCAAATACAGGTAAGGAATGCGGGCGGGCAGGCCCTCCAAAACATTGTTCTGGTATGATGCCTGCTTCTCCCTGCAGGCACCGATACACCCGTATCTGGGCATACCTGCTGGAACCCACCACTGCTTTGAATATCTCCATGTGAAATGCTTCCTAGTGCTTAGATTGATATTCACTGGGTTTTCATCACTTCCTTCCTCTCTCAGCTGTAGACAGCTTTAAATGACTAAGATTTTCCTATCAGCATGTTATTTCTTAAATAAAGCTTATCTTTATTTACCTTTACACAAGCACAAGCTTTTTCTTATAAAAAGTATACTCCTACCCTCAGTGTTTTTTCTCTGTACAGATTCCTTTCGCTATTTAAAGCTTTCTGCAGAGCTCCATCTTATATTGCTGCCTCCTAGCAGTTGTAATTTAAGCCATGTGGCTTTGATTCTGCTGACTATAAACTGGTTTCTCTAGGCTACGATCTGCTGCCAATTGTCCCTCCATGATTGTGTCCAATAGCCTTTTAAATTCAATTTTGTGCCCATCATCAAGCCATCACAGAGTTTAGTCAGGCTGCCTGCTAATAATAACTTTCTTTTCCTGGTCCTGAATCACTGTGAATTTAGTTTTAACAGACAGCCAAATGCTACTGGGATCTGATTTTTGGAATTCCCAACCATAAGAGCACCTGTGTCCTTCTCGGTGGTGACTACCTAAGAAACCTTTAATGAGCAAGTTATGAGGTCGCTTGCCTTTAAGCTTGATAGAAATACTAAGAAAATGGTTGAAACACATTTGAAAAGTTGTACTTACTTTTTGGATCATATTTCTGCGCCTTGTAAGTTGCAGTTGTAATTACTATTTAATTTTGGTCCTAAAGACAGGTTGAGAGTCTTCTATCTACAGAATGACATAATTCAATTTCATGTTGGCTAATTGCATCTGATATAATAGAGATACTACATTTCCTAAACTTCCTATCTAGTGAATCACTGTAGACAGTGTGTGTGTGTGTGTGTGTGTGTGTGTGTGAGAGAGAGAGAGAGAGAGAGAGAGAGAGAGAGAGAGAGGGAGGGAGGGAGGGAGGGAGGGAGAGAGAGAGGGGGGAACAAGAGGTCAAGCAGAGAGAGTCCATTCCCTGCACCAATAATTTCCACTAAATTTTATGCTGCTCCTCTGTCTTAAAGGAAATTACAGTTGTTTATTTTTCTCAAAATTTCACAGTATAATGCTCTACATATTTCTCAAGTGTATTTGGAACTAACAGTGCCTGTTCACGATCTAGACCTAAAACTTAACAATAAGCTGTATAGATTCAGGCAATCTTGTCACAGTAAATTTAGACTGGAAGATTTTTACGAACAGGGATTTACAGAGTATCATATCAGGAATAATCCCGGTTGAGGAGAGTAATTAAGAAAGCCCTTCCATCTCTATTGTTTTCCCTAAAGGTCCAATGGGAGAGTACTAGAAAAGGAAGAACAATTTCCTTGACACAACCTTAATAGCCTTCAAGGCTTGTGTGTCATTATAGACACTACTGCTAATAGAGAATTGTGTGGGTACACCGATGGAGATCTTATTGCTATATTTATTGGGTAATAGGTTTATTCCTCGTCATATTTAAGTACACAGAAATGATGACACAGGAAAGAGTAATGGAAGGCATCATGCTTTCCTGGCAAGCTACCGCAGGTGATGCCTTCAATTCATCAGTGTAACTTTGAATGAAGTCACAAAGGTTTCTCTCATTTTACATGCACTTTTAACCTAGTTTCATAAACACAGATGCATTTCCAGTGATGACTCCTAAAGTGCCAAGCACTCTCACTGTTCACCAGACTCTTGTAAAGCATAAGCAAAACAGCTGTATGTTCTACTTATGAATCTATCTATATGGTTTTGAAGGTGATGGTGTTTATAGCCATAACAGAACAATGCAGTCCTGGTAAATCCAGTAGTATCTGAGGCTATCTTGACAGACATATGGTTCTTGCCACATGTCTCAAAGTATGCACTGCCAACATCCAGAAATCAGTTTATGGGGATCTACTGCATTGTGAAATCTTTAGCTATCAAAATATCTTCGAGGTAAACATCTGATATCTCTCTGATATATTGAATCCCAACAGATTTGTATAGTTTTGAAAATTTAAAAAGAACGTTAAGAACTTTCAGTTTTTAGAACCTAATCTTGATAACAGTAGATTAACTACAACTGCTTTACTGTCTAAAATCAATTGCATCATAACTTCTCTGTGAAAGTCTTTTAATTTAGCTATGAAATCCACAAGTTCTTATTAAGCTTGGTTCATTGACAAATGCGTGCTTGACAAAAGCGTGCCGACAAAACGCAGCGATAAAACCGCAAGTTCAAAATGGCGCCGACGAATGAGCGCAGAAGCGTGCCGACAACAACACGCCGATAGAAGCGCGCTGTAAGCCTAAGCCTAAGCCTAAGCCTAAGCCTAAGCCTAAGCCTAAGCCTAAGCCTAAGCCTAAGCCTAAGCCTAAGCCTAAGCCTAAGCCTAAGCCTAAGCCTTACCCTAACCCTAACCCTAACCCTAACCCTTACCCTTACCCTTACCTTAACCCTAATTGCGCTTCTGTCGGCGCTCTTTTGTCGGCGCGCCTTTGTGGGCGCGCTATCGATGTTGCGGTTTTATTGCCGCGGTTTTGACGGGGCGCTGTTGTCGGGCGCGCATTTGTCAGGTCATGATTAAGCTCTATTCCTTAAGAGACCAACATTCAACTTTTGTATTTTGAATTTACTTATAAAAAGTGGCTAGGCTTGCCACTTTCCCAAACCATGCCGTGCAATTGCTTTTTGAGTCATCTAGATTGAGAGGGCCCTAATTTAGAAGAATATCTATAAATGCCAGTAAATCCTTTTTTCCCCCTTTTTATCTCAGTTCTGGAATAATGTCCAGCACAAGACTGCCTATAAGAAGCTGAATAAGAAGTATGAAATGCAGAATAATTGATCCATGTAAACAAATGTGTGACACAGAAATCATTGTTGTTGAGCAGAACATTATCCAAGAAGGTTGGATACAATAAAGATGACAAAAGCCAAAGATCTAATTTCAGTTTAAAGAGTTCCTACATGAAAGGAAGCATTTATTGTTATTGCATATCCATGCCATAATGATCCACAGCTTCTTATTAAATGTTAGTTATCATAATGCTAACATCAAAATAGTGTATGAAACCTAAACTCAACTGAACAATTCATAGCCTACGAATTCATGTTCTGCAATATGATATTTCATTCATTACAGTTTGTTGAATTAGCTACAATTTAAAGTTTATAAAAGTTAGCTATATTTTGATCAAGTGTAGCCTTGAGTTAATGTATTAGATCAACCCAGACACTACAGTTAGTGACTAACAGATGAGTCCCTGTAGAAGACTCATCACCAGTCAATAAATACTACCCTGGGAATCTGAGCCCAGAGGCAAAACCAGGGGGAAATGGCCTCAATTATTGAGTAGCTGCAGGCCCTCCAGACAGCAATGTGAACTTTCTTAGCATCTTACAAGTCCCCAAGACTATAAGCAATGGGCTAAGAGTCATAAAGTTGAAAGATATACAAGCCCAAGGCTTCAGGGAAAGATAACTCCTTGGAAAGTATGGTCTGTTACTGCTCCCAGGTTAACCAGGGCTATGAATTAATTTGGTACAAACTAGTTGATTTAATGCCAAAGCTTGAGACTTAAGTTACAGAGCTGGCTAGCTGGAGATGATCCAATGTTTTATCTTGTAAGCCCCTATCTTGTAATCATCTGCTATAATTCTAGGACAGTACATTTAGATCCAACCGAAATGTCTATGGAGAGTCTCAGGTATCCAGGTCATGGTTGTCCCAAAGGTGCTTTTTCAAAAGGCAACTGGACTTTGTTTTTCCTTGAAGTCATTTCGCTTCTCATCGAAGAACATTTCTGAAGAGGCTTCTTGGATGAGAAGCGAAACATCTTCAAGGAAAAACAAAGTCTAGTTGCCTTTTGAAAAAGCTCCTTTGGGTAGATCCAACCCAATTGGTACCCTGACCTTGTACTTTAAATGGCCTTCCATGCACATGAAACCCCTTTGCCAGTTGTCTTTTGCACTGTTGATAAATCCTGCCTCTTTTTCGTTCCTCAGCAGACATTTGTTTGGTTAGGAAGAAGCCTAAACATCTTCCTGCCAAACAGAGCAACTGGGCAAATCCTCTGGGGGGGAAAAGACACTTAAACCAGTGGTGACATTCATTTTTTTTTACTACCGGTTTTGTGGGCATGGCTTGGTGGGCTGGGCAAGGGAAGGATACTGGAAAATCTCCATTTCCACCCTATGCCAGGGGAAGGAAACTGCAAAATCTCTATTCCCACTCCACTCTGGGACCAGCCAGAGGTGGCATTTGCTGGTTCTCTGAACTACTCAAAATTTCCACTACCGGTTCTTCAAACGACTACAAATCTCCACTACTGTTTCTCCAGAACCTGTCAGAACCTGCTGGATTTCACCCCTGACTTAAACTCAACTAAATTAGGCAATGTCCAACTTGTAATAAAAAAAATGTGTGGATCACACCTCTTTCAATGTCCTGGATCTTGCCTTGAAGAAGGGATTTAAAGAAGAATTGAAATTTTCTCATCAGGCAGAAATTGGAAGGCTGATTTACTGTAGGCTCAAAGAACAGTGGCAGCTTGGTCACATTGCTGTATCCTAGGAATTACTCAGTCAAATAAAGCAGTTAGGAGCTGCAGGAACTTGTGGGGGTTGAAAGAAAATTTATCAACTGAGAGAAGGAACAGAAGAAGTTTGAATAAAGAGAACTTTATGTAAGATATAAATGTAAGAACACTAGACTAGACCTTCTTATAGCAAGGGGCGGAAAGTTTCTGCAAGGATCTATGTCTGTTTATTTATCTAATAGCAATGCCCACCTAACTGTAGATTTCAGGAAAGTCAATCTAGTACAAAGACAGGAAAAATGAGCAGTCTGCTCCTGAAAAAATGTAATGTTCAGTTGTGTTGGGATTTTTCTGAACGGCAACGACACCACTGTCTTGTTTTTCAGTTCTGCGCATGCACATGCACAGAACAATTTTAATTGCACTGCACATGCGCACATGGCATGCATCAAGTGTGTGTGCATGCATGACGTGTGCAGCAGTAGCATGAGTGAACCAGCAGTAGTGTCTGCTGGAACCCACGCCTGATCTTGGGTCCCTTTCTTATGTATAAGAATCATTTCAGGATTTTTCCATGTATTGGGTATTTTTCCTTCTCTGAGGCATCTCGACTATAGTTTTGCTAGTATGTTATGTAAACTGTGACCACCAGCTTTCAGCATTTCAACTGTAAGCCAGTCATTAATTAATTCACCATCATATTAAAAGTATATTGAGTGTTCCTGCTTTTAAAAGAGAGCTCGATAAGGGATTTGGAAGTTCTCCCTCCAATCCAATCTATCTTGCAAGTTCTTGTGGGAATAAAATGAGGGAAGATAACCTAAGGAATATTAGGAAAGGTTGGTGGGATACAAATGAAATATTTAAACAAACTTTATAAAACGTTTTGTACTATATATTGACATTTTGTTTAGAAAATATGTTTTCCTATCTCTTTCAATGGGAGGTTTGTTACAACTTTCAATGTAGAAGAATATTTTTTGCTAGCTAGATGAGTATTAGATTCATCTCCCCTTGTACTGCAGCTCTGATTCAAAATGTATCAGTCCTTGCTTACTATTCAATAATATATGTAACAATAATAATATAACAGGATTCTCATGCTACGTACAATAGCATAACTTCATCTCATGCATTCTCCTGCAGCCAGACGCCAAACCAAGCTATCCAGAAAGAGCTCTACAGATGCCAACCCCTGACTATATCATCATCAAGATCATGAATATATTGTAGAATATTTATTCCTTCAAGATCTTGTCAGGAAAAGACAAAAGCATGAGCAGATGAGTATGTCAATATATGTTCACCATCCTGACTCAGAAGGATTGAGATTTGTAGTCCACATATGAGGGCTGAGAATTAGTGGATTAGATGGTTCCTATAGGTAGAGGGAAGAGACACAATTGTCCATAAGAATTCAGAATGTCTGTATGTAAAGATTAACTCAGGCAAAATCAGAAGCGGAGGGTATGAGGATATTCTTAACCATAATAATGGAAAGAGGTCAACAGTTTTCCCTGCTAACAAATCATGACTCTCTAGTTACATTACAAGGACACATAGATGGGGAAAAGAGATGTAAAGCTTGAATCTTAGCTCTGCTATATAAAAATTACTTTACTATTGCAGCACACCTTGACTGGGTTGGTGTTTTTTTTGCACTAACAAAATTTCTAGAATCGGTTGTAAAATTATCTTGGTAAGAAGTTGAATCTTAGCCTTACAGCCTTCTAGTTTCAGAACTGAAGCCTGAGTGAGTGCAGGTGGATGTGTATGCAATATGTGTGTGCATCTATGTGTGTGTAAAGAAAAATAGAATTCGCAGAAAAATAAAGTATTTTCTTCATGGGTACAAATTTAAAGAAAGTGAAATGTCAAAGTGGATTTGCAAAAGTCCATGTGGCAATTGTTAATAAAATATATTATTTTGTCCAGTAATCAATCTCTATTTATGGAGTGCTCAATACTCAACTATTCTATACTGGCAAATTATCATAGACTAATAATCTCCATAGATACATAAAATTAGTACAGTGATCTCAATGTTAAAAACCAATATCAGACAGGAAAGTAGAAATTTGCAGCATTCAAGAGCTATGAAATATTTTATTTTCTATTCGTAAAGATCATGCATTCCAGCTGAAATTACCACATTATTTGAGTGCACTCACAACAAATGAACAGAAACAGTTTAGTTGAAGCCACTTGTGCTACACTTAAACTCTGTTATCAATAGCCAAAGAAAGAGGTACCAAGAAGCACAGTTTGAAAAACAAAATTTTACAAGAGACTAAATAAATGATGCAAAAATAACAACAACAGAAAGAGTTGAGTAGAACATGTAGAATGTACTAGACTAAACAAAATCATTTGAAGGCAAGTGAAAGAAGATATTAGAAAGTCCAATTGACAGTTCATGTAGACAACCATTTAAGAGAACAAAAGCTCGAACAAGATGAAACAACAACTAACAGGGTGGAAACAATGCTTTAAGATCAAGAAATTGGATGATTCAATCACAACAAATCAGCAAGAAATCTTAAAATGCATCAAACATTTCTGTTCCCAGGTCTCCAAATACTGTACTGACATCCCTAATCCCATCAGAAGATGCTATTTGCAGTCTTAAATATGACTAAACAGCTGTGCAGGACAGAATGTTTCAAGAGATGTTTCAAATCATGAAACAAGAATATTGGTAAAAATTATTTACCTGCTGCTTGAAACAAAGAAATATGCCCTTATCATGAAAAGATGCCAAAGCATTATTACAGGGGAAAAATAGATGTTCAAGAAGATATAAGAAACTACAGAATTATAAGACTTCTTTTTGTTCTTTTCAAACTTTTCACCCAAATTATTTCAAAATAGATCAAAATGTCATTGCACTTTGTTCAACCAAATGAACAACTGATTTGAAATATTAATTTAGCATTATCGATCATATGCAAGTGGTTCATCCCATTATCAATTGCTAGTAATAGGGGGGCATTTGCCCAGGTTCGCCTGGTGCACCAATTGTGTCCCTACCTGAACCGGGAGGATCTTACAACAGTCACTCATGCCCTTGTGACCTCAAGACTGGACTACTGCAATGCGCTCTACATGGGGCAGCCCTTGAAGAGTGTTCGGAGACTTCAGCTGGTCCAGAATGCAGCCGCGCGAGCAATTGTGGGTGCGCCTCGGTACACCCACATTACATCTATCCTCTGCGAGCTGCACTGGCTGCCTATTGGTCTCCGGATACGCTTCAAGGTGCTAGTCGTCACTTATAAAGCCCAACATGGTATTGGACCTGGGTACTTGAGAGACTGCCTTCTGCCAATTACCTCCCATAGACGCATTAGATCCCACAGATTAGGCCTCCTCCGAATTCCATCTGCCGACCAATGCCGGCTGTCGATCACTCGGAGGAGGGCCTTCTCTGTGGCTGCTCCGGCCCTTTGGAATGAGCTTCCCGTGGAGATTTGGACCCTCGCCACCCTTCAGGCCTTCCGGACAGCCATTAAGACCTGGCTGTCCCAGCAAGCCTGGGGTTGAGTTCCCCCCCTACTCGAATTTGCTGTGCTTGCTGGGTTTTTTAAACTGTTTGTATCACTGTCCTGTTTTTGTCTTACTTTTCTGTATTTGTTCCCCTTCCCTTGGTTTTTTGTTCAGCCGCCCTGAGTCCCTTTGGGGAATAGGGCGGCTTACAAATCGAATAAATGCCAATACCAAATACCAAATTTGCCTAGTCTTCATTGCCTTTGAAAAAATGTTTGGCTCTGTTAAACTAAATGCTATATTTGGAGCTCTAGGGAGATATGATCCTGAAATCAACATACAGAAATGTCAAAATTATTATCTACATAAATGAAAAGACTATCATCATCAATAGTAAGGAGTTTGGCAAGGTATTCAAAGTCTTCCAAAACTTTTCTTAGAAAGTCTACAAGACATATCCAAATGACTGCATTGGTTAAAAGTAAAAATAAAACCAGTAGTGAACAACTTAACAGCCTACCTTTTGTTTTGTTTTTTCTCCAACAGTGGTGAAAATCTTCGAAGACAAATAACATAATTCAATGATGGCAGCAAGTTATCAAGCTGGAAAGTAAATTTGGAGATGACACAAGTCATGTTGTCCAACTACTTCCAATTGTTGCCAGTCAAAATGGAAAATGATGAACAAGAGAAAATCAGCACTTACCTCAGTCAAAAGGTTACCATGGAGGGTGATGTCACAAAAGAAGCTATGAACTGGATTGAACTAGGTTTGAGAGCATTTTGAAAATTTCATGTGGTATTCAAAAGCAACATACCAAACCTGCTTAAGGAGGAAAGTGTAAGCTACTTGTACTGAGGTAAGGCAGTGAAATTGTATGTTAAACCCAAAAGCAGAACAGAAGATGCAAGTTGCAGGAAGAAGCATGGAATGGCAATTTTTTAAACATAATACAACATGATAAGAAATAATGGATTGCCATGTGAGGAATATGTGACACAATAGCTTCCTGGAAATGGCAAAGTCAAGTTTCATGATGAACATAGAGCCAAGGTGGCAGGGTGGTTAGAGTGCAGTACTGCAGGCTACTTCAGCTGACTGCTAGCTGCAGTTTGGCAGTTCGGCAGTTCATATCTCACCGGCTCAAGGTTGACTCAGACTTTCATCCTTCCGAGGTGGGTAAAATGAGGACCCAGATTGTCAGGATATTGGGGGCAATATCCTGACTCTGCAAACTGCTTAGGGAGGGCTGTTAAAGCATTGTGAAGCGATATACAAGTCTAAATGTTATTGCTATTGCTATATCACCTCTGAAAAACAACAGTCCTTCACTGGATACCTTTTAACTCTAAAAGACCCACAAAATGCCCAAAGAAAAACTTCAACTCAACGTTTTAGGTTAGTATTATTTTTATCATTGTAGCTGCATTTTTTAACAAAAATTACTATTAAACTCCTATTTGATTGTTGTCACTGGGGGGGGGGGTAATGGGTTTTTATACTTGGGCTTTTGTTTCTATAAGCTGCCTGGAATCACCATGAGTGAGTTGGGCGGTTATGTAAACTTTCTTAATATTTTTTTTAAAAAAATGTTAACTGGAAACAACTTGTGGCACTTGGAAGCAATTGGAAGGGACCTTCAGTCTGCAGAAGATGGCAAAATGAAGGTGACTGAGCAGTTGATTGAAGTGTCCCAAAAAAAGCAGCAAATACATCTTGGTTTTTTAAAAAAATATTATTGTACTTAATTCCTTTATAATTATATTTTGGATTCTGGAGAGGGATAGAATTTTGTGTGATAGAATTTCTATGTCGGGGTCAAAAATAACATGATCATCCTTGAGCATTATGTATTATGGGTGTGGGTTGGTGTACATACAAGCATATGGACATCAGAAGAGATGAGACCTTTCTAGATCCAGCCTAGAACTAAGGAGAAACTTTCTAACAGTGAGAACAATTAATCAATGGAACAACTTGCCTCCAGAAGTTGTGGGTGCTCTAACACTGGAAGTTTTAAAGAAGAGCTTGGACAACCATTTCTCTGAAATGATATAGGGTCTCCTGCTTCAGCAGGGGTTGGACTAGAAGACCTCCAAAGGCCCCTTCCAACTCTGTTGTGCTGTTACTCCTTTGCCATTCTGTGCAACAAAACACCTTAGGCCAAACCATGATGACTTTTGAGAGAGACTAATGCTTGTTTACAGGGATTCTCTTATTTAATGTTCCAGGTTGCAGTTAGCTCATGCAAGAGAACATTACCCAATGATATTTGTAAAAAGAGGTGAACTCACTCAGAACTCCATCTCTTTCAAAAGAAAACAGCTTTGTCAGGCTACAGGAAAGCAATTCACTTTTGACTACCTGCATAGATAAATATTCCTTAGCAAGATCACCAGAATGGGAGGAGCACTTTGTCCGAACAGCCCTCCTGAGAACCATACCTCATCACTGGATCACTTATTAATTGTTACAGTAGCTAAGGGGTAGTTAGCCCCAATGAATTAAGAAGCTGGTTGCTTAATAAAGTCTTCTGTTTGTACTAAAATAGGTATCTGTGCTTCTACTTTGAAAGACGGCTGCTGTAATAACAGAACAGGTGTTTGCAGTGGGCCAGTGATGTCACAAAGGGGAATTTCAAAAGTTTACAATCAAAGGTTCTAGAAGACTATGACTGAGAAAGAAGGGAGCACCCAGAGGTGAACTGAATTGTGGGAAAGATGAATGCTACTACATTTGCCCAGAGACATCATCTCTTAGTTGGAGGTATATTTTCGACAGGGGTGGGTTGCTAATCCCGTTCCAACTGGTTCGGGGCCGGCAGCGTCCTCGTGCATGCGCACAGTTCACGCATGCGTGTTAGCACCTGCGCGATGCTCCAGCTGCTCGTGGAGACTCGCGCAGGTCCTGTATGTGCCATCCAGCTGCTCGCGGAGAATCGCGCAGGCGCTGTATGTGCCATGCGCCTGCGTGGAAGTGCAGAAGCCTTCAAAGACTGGTAAGGAGCGTGGGCGGGCAGGTTGGCCCTTCGCCGTTCCCGTAAGTTACTTACTCCCGGGTTCGCCGACCAACCAATTTGCGGGGACCGCCGCGAACTGGTTGAAACCCACCCCTGATTTTCGAAGGAAATGCTGACATGATCATGTCCACCAATGCATACTTTGAAAAATGAACAGAGCGTTCTTGGGGGCCATGCAAGCAGTATGCGAACAATTCAAAAATAAAAATCAGCTGAAATACACATAGCAGGATATAGGTAAGACTAAGGTGTCTTAAGAAACTCTAGGTCTCCTCTCTGGCCCTTCCTGTTTCTATAATCTCAGGACTGACTATTTATCAAGAGGCTTAATCCACTTTTCAAGATTGGGTGGAAAGGGGAGAAAACACTATTCAAATAGCCTTCCTCCTCATCTTTTCTGTTATCAGATCTCAGCCCAATAAATATTTTAAAAATAGTCCTCTCTGCTGGTTTTTTTCCCCCCTCTCACTTGATTGCAGGTCACTTTTTCTTTTTGATCCTTTGTGGTACATACATTGACCAAAAAACCACCTTCTTTCTCATCTCACATCTCATCTCATGTTACATTTTGTTAATGTAACATTAGACAAAACTTTTTTTCTTGAAATATCAAATTCAGGGGGTGGGGGAAATGTGTGAGCTGATAAATAAAGGGATCCAGTGATATTTTCCATGGCTAATATTCATTGAGGAAAGAAGAAATTACCTCATTCTCTGGGGCTTCCAAATAACTTTTAGTTAGTATATATTGACCTAAGAAATAAATTAGCCACTACTGCATGAGAATTAATAACATTTTTATTTTTCCAGCTGAGAATCCCTTCGTGCATTTGGTTTTAAACTTTCTTTTTAAGTTTTCGTCATTTTGATGTCTGGATAGGCCTTTCATGTTTCCAGAAGTCATTTCCACAGATTCAGATATTCTTTATTTCAGCATTTTCTCGTGTACATGAGACTTAAAAGGAGCTGTTGACTGATGATGCGGTGTCTTCAATTGTGACTTAAATTCACCCTGTTTTTAGAATGAAATGCGGCTGCTTGTGTGGGCCATACTGGTCTCATTTCAAAAAGAGCCTTGCATAGGGAAACAGCTGAAAATCTGCTCCAGTGATGGCCATCAGGAAGAAAATTTAAAAATAAGACTTGTTTAAAAAACATGGTATGAATAGCAGGGGTGTCTTTAGAAAGCCTGTCAAAATGGTTAAGATGGGTGTTTATTGTGCAGTTATAGCCATTATCTTCCCTTCCTCCCAAATACTCCCAGAAAATAAGTAAACTTTTTGGAATGGAACAAATATACAGCTATTCGCCCTCAGCACAAATCAGCCTTTCTTCTACCTAAAAATGCTATTGTCCGTTTAGTAAGATTTGTGAGGATCAGCAAGCTTCAGCAGGATTCTTTTTCTTCATTCTGTCTAATCTGTTGTGGAAGAGAATATGATCGAGACAGGACATACACCTTTACCCCAAAATGCTGCTCACACTTAGCCTTAAAAAAATGCAGTTCTATCTAGATGCCACATTACCATTTCCTGGCAACTATGAGGCAGCACAAGGCTTCAGCTGGGCTATCTACTAACCCCCTTTCCCTCTCTCAGACTTCGGGACAACTATGAGGCATCACAAGATGGCTTCAGTCAGGTTTGCTTCAGAAGTGACAGTTAGATGACCTCCCTTAACTGGAGAGAAGTTCCTGAAAAATTAAAACAAAGAATACGTCCCAGAGTTCTGGTGAGTAGCTGGGAGGCTATGGCAGTGGCCAGAGAATAGCCGGAGAGGCTACTGGTCTACTTCTTCAAAGAGGGCCTGGACCATGAGCTGCTAAATGTGTGTCTAGTCCCTGACTAGATCCATGAGTGGTACTGGATGGCAGTAATGATGGATATTGAGCTCAAATAATGCAAGTGGCGCGGAGCCAAAGCCTAGGGCAAAGGCAGAGGTGGAGCTGCCATGGGCGCAGATATTGATGGTAGTAGTGCCAATTACCTCCCAAAGACCCATTAGATCGCACAGGGTCGGCCTCCTCCGGGTTCCATCCACTAGCCAATGCCATCTGGCTACAACCCGGGGGAGGGCCTTCTCTGTTGCAGCTCTGGCCCTTTGGAACGAATTCCCCGCGGAGATTCGGACCCTCACCTCTCTCCCTGCTTTCCGAAAAGCCGTTAAAACCTGGCTGTGTCAGCAGGCCTGGGGTTGATGAGCTCCCTTCCCCTCTCGACAGGTGTGGTTGTTGGTCATTTTAAATGTCTATTTTGTACCTGTATGTTTCCCTTTCGCGTTTAAGTTGTTCGCCGCCCTGAGTCCCTTTTTGGGCGGCATATAAATAAAATAAAACTTAAACTTAAACTAGTAAATATTCAGATAAGAACTTTGAAGGCTGAAGTGGAGAAGGGTTCCATGTGAACAGCAGTTGAACATTTCCATTAGTTTAAGCAAAAGTGTACTTGAACATAGGTTATTCCCTTATACCAGGCCAAATAACGTCTTTCTATCATCGTCATCCATTTCTATTTTGCCTGCTGAAGAGCTCCCTATGTTCTCATCATAGGAAGAACTTTTCCATTACCTACTTCCTTCTTACTGGAGATGCCAAAGAGTGCACCTGGAGCCTTCAGCACACAAAACACATGCTCTGTCCAATATGATGGTCTCTCTCCCTACATATTTTAATCCATTTCCTCATCACTCTGACGTTAGTCAAAGCTTCCTCACTGGTGGTAAACAACCTGATACATACTACAGGATTTCTCTGTGTGACAACAACAATCCAAAACACTACAGAGCTTGAGATTATAGAAAATGTTCATCTATTTGAAAGGAATGTTATTGCATAAAATTTTCCTACCACCTGTAAGAAAAGCAGATATTAATAACATAGAGGAACAGATATATTAATTTTACATGTTATTTATTACATTTGCATGCTAATATATCTCTGAGGGCTTCCAGCAGTTACATTACACCAGTAAGTACTTCATTTTCTTTCTCATCCTTTTATGCTTCTGCCACAACATACATACTTTATAAACCCCAGTCATTTCTCCCCTGACTTGCGTTATTTCTAAACTGAAAAGAAAATCCAATGTTTAACCCTTCCATATACAAAGGTTGTTCCAGATCTTTCTCTGCATCTTACCAAGAACTCTGTGGGAAAAATATTTTGCATGACTGATCACATGATAAAACACTGGCTCTCTTTGTGAATAATTATTACCTCATCTTTTTCACAGTCAATATTAGTGAATACACAGTAGCAATGACAGCTTAGAAGTTAAGCAGGGATGGACCTAATTAGTGTTTGGATGAGAGATAAGTGAGGAACACCAGAGCTGTAACTAGACTAAGAAATCATAAATCATCCTGGAAGAAGGCATTGGAAAATCACTTCTGTACTTGCCAAGAAAACTGCATGGATGGGTCCAAGGAGTTAGATTACCATACCTTAATTCTCTCCCCCCCCCACCCAAAATTAATTACTGTCACTTCAGACCACATCACTGGGTATTTTACTCTCTTTTTTTGCCTCAGGATGCATCAATTTACACTTACACTGAGCCGTATTTATTCTTTTAATTGCCCTTTAACTATTTGTAAGAAATCTTTCTGGATTCTTAGCCTCTTCTTTTTGTTTTTACTACCTTGAATAATTATAATCCTCAAACTTACTCATACTCACCTCCCTGCTTTT
The DNA here is from genome assembly GCF_051295495.1 of Thamnophis sirtalis. Taxonomy (NCBI): domain Eukaryota; kingdom Metazoa; phylum Chordata; class Lepidosauria; order Squamata; family Natricidae; genus Thamnophis; species Thamnophis sirtalis. Next base: position 129,414,422 of record NW_028261385.1, on the reverse strand, counting down.
TCTTAAACATGCTAGTCTTGAACCCAGAGCCTTAAGGCATTGCATTCCTTGCATAGTTCATTTTGAAAATTCCTACTAATACCTATTTTCTCTGCCATGCTCATTACCAGTTTACCAATTCATAAGAAATCTTGTCCTTTTATCCCAGGAGTTTTGCCCCAAAATTAAAAGTTTTGGTCACCGTATTGCTAGCAGCATTATCACACATATTGATGTATATTTGTTCCAGTGGTGGGTTTCAAAAATTGTTCGAACCGACTCTGTGGGTGTGGCCTCCTTTGTGGGAGTGGCTTGCTGCCCATGTGACCGGATATGAAGATGCCAACGACACTTGTCAGAACCACCTTAAATTACCTCACACACAGCACTGGCATGCATAAGAATATGATGTAAACTTGTTTTTTAAAAGGCATCTTTGGTTTGCATTAAAACAACTTCAACACACGCAATGTTCTGATTGTACCACAAACACAGTAGTCATCCTTACCTTTCACAGAGGCACTGAGTTTTATAAATATGAGCATGATAGTGTAGAATAATCATATCCAAGGACCAGTGGTGGGTTTCAAAAATTTTTGGAACCTCTTCTGTAGGTGTGGCCTGCTTTCTGTGTCCACTGGTGGAACCTCTTCTAACTGGTTCGGTAGATTTGACGAACCGGTTCTACCGAATAGGTGCAAACTGGTAGGAACCCAACTCTGATTTGTTCTTACATTATTTGCTTGGAGGTATAAATATGTACACAAAAGATGATGCTCCCGAGACTCATTTGATAAAGGTCACAGATTTTGTACTGTTAGATTTCAGGTTATGTAGCCTTTGGGTAAATTTCAAAATGAAGACTTCTAAGAATATTCAGAAAGAGGTAGATCTCACTGAATGACACTCCTGGGGAAAAGAAAAAAGGGACACCAGAGAGATGAAAATAATAATAAGCTGGGACTGACTTAATTTGGCAGAAGTTACAAATGTAGATGAAAATTATAGTTCTTTGGAGGCATGACTCAGAAGAAGACAGTATGAATGGTTGCTTTCTCACCCGGATTCTTTAGGAACTCCAATCTGGCCAGCTGTACTTTGAGATGGGCTTTGAATGTGTTTGCACATGTGTGAACAAAAGATATACAGTTTTTGGTTCATAAAGCAAACAATAAAACTTGTAACTCTGGATTTATTTCCATGTATCCTGAGGTGCTGGATAAATTAGCACCATAGGCAGTCATAGGGGTATTACCTCTTTATGGTCTTCTGTATAGTAGTTATCTACCAGACCACACGTTTGCTGACTTATAGATCAAAGGTTTGTTGACCTTCAGAAATATTTTGAATCTAAAGGATTATTAAGAAAAAAAAGTTTTGCTGAAATGTTCATTAGTATCTAAAAAAATACTGTACTTCTTCAGCTTTTGTTGTGAACTAGCCAAATAAAATAATTCAATCAGAATAGATCTGGAAGGGATCTTGGAGGTCTTCTAGTCCAACTGCCTGCTCAAACAGGAGACCCAATACTATTATAGACAGGTAGCTGTCCAGTCTTTTCTTAAAAATATCCAGTGATGAAGCACCTAGAACTTCTGGAGGCAAGCTGTTCCAATGGTTAATTGTTGTCACTGTTAGAAAATTTCTCCTTAATCCCAGGTTGCTTCTCTCCTTGATTAATTTCCATCCATTGTTTGTTGTCTTGCCTTCTGGTGCTTTGGAAAATAGTTGAGCCCCTCTTCTTTGTGGCAGCCCCTCAAATACTGGAATACTGCTATCATGTCACCCCAGTTCTTCTTTTCACTAGCCATACCCAATTTGTGCAACCATTCTTCATATGTTTTTGTCTCCAGGCCTTTAATCATCTTAGTTGGTCTTCTTTGTACTTTTTCCAAAGTCTCAACAGTTTTTTTTAATAATATAGTGACCAAAACTGGATGCAGTATTCCAGGTGTGGTCTTACATGTATACATCCAAACTAGACTGTGTTGTTTCTCTGTATCATATAATATATATGGGTATATGCTGGCTTGCTTGCTTCATTGATTGACAGGTTCATATAGTGTATATTGGAAGTGGTGACCCTTTGAGAGCTGTATGCAACAAAATTTCATGTTAATGTATGCTGATTAGTGTACATTTCAAGTAACAATAAAGTTATTCTAAGTCTAAAGCTAAAGTTATTCTAAGTCTTACTAAAGATTTATAAAGCAGTACTAATATTTTTGTTTGATTTTTTGGTTCTATGTTTCTGTTTATAATCATGTTGCATACAGTACATCTTCTTTTTCATTTCTATTGATCCTGGGGGGGTTGTAGACTATTTAAGTCAACATTTTAAATGATTTTGTCTAAGAAAAAACAACAACCAACAAAAACACAAAAATGTAGCCTCGCTCCTTCCTGAACCTCAATTTATATCCTGCTATATAATCAGATGCAAGCTTGAGACAGTGTTGAAAAATGACAAAAGCAGTCACAATAGAAACTGAAAGAAAGAACAATAGATATAGAATTCAAGTAGTTTATTTCAGAAAGGACCTCTATTTGGAATTGGTGAAAATGATTACCTTTCACAGCATTAGAGACAGCAATCTAATATTGAAAGTATTTGAGTATTTGAGTATTTATTAATACTTATAGGCCGCCCTTTTCCCTGAGGGGACTCAGGGCGGCTTACATAAAATGAGGGGGGGGGGGTATACAGACAATAGACACAAACAATACATAGAAGTAAAATAGTAAGCAACATTCATTCATCATTCGGGTGGGGACATATTATCTTTATCCCCAGGCCTGACGGGATAGCCAGGTCTTAAGGGCTGTGCGGAAGGTCTGGACGGTGGTGAGGGTATGAATCTCCACGGGGAGATCGTTCCAAAGGGTCGGAGCTACTACTGAAAAGGCTCTCCTCCGTGTAGTTGCCAGTCAGCACTGACTGGCAGATGGTTTGAAAGTGTCTTCAAACCATGTTGTTCAGAGATTCAGCAAAATGTGAAGCGGCATAGCCATTAATGATGTTTTATAGATCCAGGTCACCTTGAAAATTGCACAAGAGAACAGTCCTCTTTGCACGAAGATGGGAGAATAAGACAGTGATTACGGCAAGTGCCATGGGATTTGGCTAAAGCTATCACACACGCTCCAGGTCCCATTAGTACAGCAGTGCCATTTGGTGGACCCTAGGAAGTGTGCTTTTTCTATTGTGGTGTTTGTCCTCCAGAACAACTTCCTCCCCTAAGATATGCACAGCCGTGACCCCACTGGCTTTGAGGAAGGCTGTTGAAAACTTGGCTTTTCACCCAGATCCTGGGGCCAGGATGTTAATGGCTTCTCACCTGGATGTGTATATGTTTGATATGTTAACATGAGTGATTTTAAGTGGTCTTGACCAGTTTTCCTTTAATTGATTGTCAATTTGCATTATGTGTTATGTTTTTCTTGCCCAGAGTTCTCTTGCTAAATAGGTGGTTATTATAGCATACGTTTGCTAAACAAACAAGTTAAGCCTAGGTACTTTTTTAGCCAGAAATTTCTTAATTGCCTTTGATAAGAATTCAAAGCCATTTTAACAAAGATGAGATATCAAGTTTATGTACTAGCTATCACCTTTCATTGGATCCAATCCAAACATGAGTATACTTTCCCCCGAATAATGAACATTTTACTTTTCTTTTCTTTTTAAAATTTTTTTATTGAATAAACATTAAAAACATTGGACATAGAGCGACTTTTCTGGCTTCCTCATTTCCATACATATTTTAACATAACAACAAATACAATTTCTACTTTTCATACATGGCTACATTACTCTTGTTAGCACATCCCTTATCCTCCTTTATATATTTATCTATGTATTATCCAGTTCCAATTTTACAATCCTCAAAATGTTCTGTTCCAACTCCTTTTCCTCATTTCCAACCATTGATACATTTTATTCCAAATTTTTGATTTCTAGTGTCAGTCTATCCATTTCTGCAGAAATCAACCTTTTCTTTAACTTTTACAAAATTTAAATTTTCCAAGTCAAGCTGAACTGTAGAATCCAGAAGGGAAACTACAGAATTGGCCTTCCTTCTTAGAGATCATCTTTTAATATCTTCCAAAACAGGCTTTGCAGATGAGTTAAATAACTAAATAAATCAGGTAAAATCAAACTCCCACAAGCCATTCAATTAAAAGATCCCAAGACAGTAACTATATTCCAATTTTGAACTCACAAGAATGTGGCAATGTTGTATTTTCTCAATTTTATTACAGTAAAATAGAGAGCTCCAACCGTGGCAACTTTAAGACTTATGGACTTCAACTCCCAGAATTCCTTATTCAGCCATGCTGGCTGGGGAATTCTGGGAACTGAAATCCACAACTATTAAAGTTGCCAAGTTTGGAGACTCCTGCAATAAAACTAAGCAGCTGACTTTTTTTTTTTTTTACAAACAACCACACCAACACTGTTCTCAGAAAAGTATTCTGCTAATGAGATCAACAGTGTTGAGCAGTTAAGAGTGACTGTGTTTATCCATATTTTTTTTCTTTCCACGAGATCTCTCTCTCTCTCTCTGCCATAAAAGGTTTTTTGGGCTGAAGTTTGCAAATCAAGATTCCTGCTAAATTTAGCAGAATTTAGACACAATTAGTTTGGCAACTTTAAATGAAGCTTATAAGAAAAAAAAAGATTTTACTGTCAAATGTTATTTTATGCTCTTGTGATTTTAATGTTGTTAGGTTCCTTGGTTATTTCTCCATAATTTTATTTGAAATACTTGGAGACCTGCAAATAACTTCATTCAGTAGCGATAGCTGCTTACAAAGCAAAACAGGAGCAAGCAAATAATAATCCAGGAACAAATCTTCAGTGGCTGCCAATCGCTGTGATGTTCACCAGCTGATGTGCTGCTTTTTATAGCTTGACCTTAGGAGAATCCTTTGCATGACTACAAGCAGTTCTTATTACTCAAGGACTCTACCACCATCACCACACACACAGTTTTGCTACTTATTTGTCACTGCAACTCACTGCACTTCTCACACCTTCTGAAAATATTTCAGACTTTGAATATGGATCTGCAGGGGTTAGGCTTATGGCAGGTAAAGTGAAGATATGCAAAGGCAAGGAATCCTTGAGTTGGCTTTTGCGTGCTTGCCTGGGCATCTAGTCTTTTCTTTCAAAAATATACTCTCAATCAGGGGTGGGATTCTACCTGTTTGGACCGGTTTGGGTGAACCGGTAGCTCCAACGATCAGCTGGGAGCAAGCCAGTTCTCCCCGACAATCAGATGGGCCCACCTGCCCGTCCACGCTATTTTCCTACCTTTATCTTCTCAGCTGATTCACGTGGCAGAGCAAATCGCGCAATCACCTAAATGTTTATTAATCCGGGAAGATCCCACTACTGCTCTCAATATACAGAAATTGCTACTGGGACTGGAAACAAATTCCTTTCAGAAGAGAAAAGGTTTCCTTCTTCCCATTTGCATCTTCCTCCCTCCAAGTTACTGAAGTTTAATGAAATGATTTCCTCAACGGGGAAATGAATGGACTGGATTTCAAGTGCTTGGAAACTGGCCTGCATTTACAGACATTTGCAGTGTCCTGGGATCACGTAGCTGTGTTTTTCTTCTACTTTTTGGCAAAACTGGCCCAGAGCCAACTATTGGTTTGCTTAATGACTATCATAAAAAAGAAATAATATAAAGCCAGATCTGCCACATGGATGACCTGCTTTATGACCATCTCGATGGACAGGCTCCACTATAGAGGAAGACTACCTGTTCAGTAGAAAGAATTGTGTATTGGTTCCCTTGGTTTTGAAATGCAGCTTTAAGACATGATCTATCTAACAGGATATTGGAAACAAAAAAGATGAAGCAAGAATGTGCTTCAGAGGCACAATACATCCTATACCCGGGATGGCGAACCTATGACACGTGTGCCAGTGACGTGCAGTGAGGTTGATACCTGGTGAGGCTCAGCAGGGCAGCGGTCAGCCTCGGCGGGGGGAGGGGGAATTTGCATCGCGGGAGCAACCAAGCGCCCGGGTCTGCAGCAAAGGCGCTTGGTGGCTCCCGCGATGCAAAGTGCCCCGCTGCCCCCACGCTGTCCTGGCCTGCGTCCACTGCTTCTCCAAACTCCGCCGCTGGAAGTCCCGGATCGCCTCTGGGGGAAGGCTGAGTGAAAAACGGAGTGAAGCTTCTCTGCGGCCTCCCGGCGCCGCCCAGAGGCTCTTGCAGGAGCACGTGTCAGCGGCCGATGGCCTGGAGCGGCCCCGGCTGTGAGACAAGGGAGCACTTAAAGTAGCCGCTGCCGCTGCCACCACCACCGCCCCGCCGGGAGCTTCCCTAAAGCCTCTGGAGCGCAAAAAAACCCAGGGCTATGGGCAAACCGAAAGTTTGGGAACAGACTTCCGGAGGTTTCCCAGGCTCCTTCCCAGGCTCCTATAAAGCTTCTGGAGCCTGGGGAGGGTGAAAAAAGCATGCAAAAAATAGGGGGGAACACCTCTCATGCACGCATGCGCACTGGGGAGTCATGTGCTGCATTATGTATGTGGCACACCCGCGCACGACCCCTCTGCGCTCCCCCCTTCTGGCATGTGAGCCAAAAGAGGTTCGCCATCACTGTCCTATACATTATATACTCTATATAAAACGGCCTAAGCCCCAAGTAGATCTTTCTTTAACCTTATGTGGTTAATAACTATTTTGTTAAAGCTGATGTGGAAACATTCTGGAAATACTGACCCATATGCCACCTTGGCCTAGCCTCTTTTTTTTTTTTAACCAAAGTACACTTTACATTAAAAAAAAAAACCCAATGTTCTGGAGTCAAAGCCATCATGTGTGAATCTAGCAAGATGTGCTATAAATGTTTCCTTAATATTCTCAAAGGAGCCTTTTCAACTTGGACTTCAGAGCAGGTAGACTTCCCAGAAAATATTGCAGTCAATGATTTTTTTTTACATTACGGGGTCTCCACCTTCCTCCCCACTGCCTTCCTGTATTTTCTCTCCTTTTGAAGTAGAACAGTAGCCTTTTTCAAAGCAGATTCGAGATGAAAATGAAGGGAGCTGTCAAATTCTCTCTTTCAAAAAAAGACCCCTCTGCTTAAATTTCTGCTTACATTATTGCCTCAAGTAAATTATCTTTTCATTAAATCTTGCCCCCCCTCCCCCCACACAATTGCTGATCAATGATGTAATATTTCTAGACTCCAGCCATCATCTCAGCTCCTACATTTTTCTTCACCAGAATAATTACAACTTGCTAAGTAGAACAAATTTGCACTTAACTTCATGATGAAACAAACAAGGCCTTGAAAAAGAAATGGAAGGCTATTACTATTTTTTTGGAATAACCAATGTCACTTATTAATGATATCACATCATTAAGTTGATCGTGTGATAACAAGTCACTCTGTTCACTCACAGTGACCGTATAGGTAGACTTTCTCCAGGACGATTTGTCCCCAATATGATTCTTCAGATCTTCCAATGGTGCACTCATCACTATTGTAATAAAGCCCACGGACTTTGCTGATGATCACCTCTTCTTCTCTTTCATACAGTTTTCCCAACATTAAATCTTTCTCCAAGGTGCCAGGTCCATAACACCTCTGAAATAGAGTATTTTGAACATGATCATTTGTGCCTTGAGTGAAAACTCTGGACTGATTTGTTTCATGACCCATTGACTTCTTTTTATGGCTGCCCATGGTATTCTCAGACATTTTCTCCAATACTAAAGTTCAAAGCATCAATACTCTTCCTATTCAGTGCTTCAAAGTTCAATTTTCACTTCCATAGACCATCACAAAAAATACTATTGCTTGTACTATTCTGATCAAACCTTAAATGTTACTAGTGAACTCAATTATTGAGCAACTTTTATTTTAGGCATACTCTGCTTTTCAATTAAAATATTTCTTAACATACTTCACAACAATAAAAGGTAAAGGTTCTCCTCACACATATGTGCTAGTCGTTCTCAACTCTAGGGGGCAGTGCTCATCTCCATTTCAAAGCTGAAGAGCCTGCGCTGTCCGAAGACGTCTCTGTGGTCATGTGGCCGGAATGACTAAACACCGAATGCTGTTACCTTCCCAACAAAGATGGTTCCTATTTTTCTATTTGCATTTTTACATTCTTTTGAATGCTAGGTTGGCAGAATTCACAACTGTAACATCAGGTATCTTGTTTCCTAGATAATATCCTTTTTTTTTTCGCCCTAGAACACAAACTCTCCCCTCTGTCCCAACTCCAGAGAAATAACCTTTGAAAGCTTAACCATGTTTATTGGTCACAACTGAGAACCGGATCACAGAAGCCATTACTAGCTTGCACCAGAAAAATTCAAAATGTGGCTGGGAATTAATCTAGAAACTCTGAAATATGACCCCCAGTGATTGCTGTACTCTGAGTAGACTTGGGCCATTTCCATTCTGAACCTGGTATGTGCAATAAACAGACTTACTAGCCTTAAGCAAGTCTTAGAGGTTTTTTTTTTTAACATGATGCATTTCCAGCAATAAAATACAAGGAGCCCCAAGCTAACCAGATGATGTCATGACTGATCACTTACCATTACAGAGTTTCCCAAAATATTTCCATGCCACTTGTGAATTATTTGCTGACAAGGAAATCACTGCCAATCCAACTAGTAAAGAGCACTGCAGACACATCAAAGTTTTGAAACCTTGTGTGGCAACAGATGATCTCAGGGGTTGTATGCCAATGGTTGAGCATCAACTAGCTGAATTCTGTGCTCAACTATTTGCCAGAAAAGCCAGTTGTTGTTTGTTATTAAGTCTCTGTGAGCAATATAAATGTACAAACTTGTAAACTTGCACATATACATAGTACCTCAATGTTCCCAACATGTAAAAATAGTCCTAGCAATTTGAAAAGTTGGTAAAGGGAAGGTTGGTAATTTAAAATTATATAAAGGTTCAATATACTAGTATCTATAACTGGTGGGGCAAGGGAGTCCTTAAAAGATAAGTCACACACATTAAGTTTTCAATAAAAACCTGGTATAGACTCCTTTAGCATTGGCCATTACATTATTCTGATATCTTTCTTCTTTCCCCTTCCAATTTCCTATGATAGTCTAATTGGGTTATTTATAAGCTTATTCCTTCCTTAAAAGTGTGTGGTTATTTTTCCTTTGAAGATTCTTTGGCCTTGAATGCAGATCAATTGCTTTTGTGTGAGGGTAATCGCATTTTGCTGATCTAAGCGTCCACATATTTAAGAAGCTGAGATCACTAACAGATGGTTATAAACGGGATTAATCAATATATGAACCTCAATTTCCTTGGACTCTCCTCCAAACAAGGCCACCTATCACATAAAACTGGGGTCAGTTTTTAAAGCAAACGCATCAGCTTTGCACCTGGTTGCTTTAATTCTTTGAGGAGAGTGGCATATCTTGTACCAGACGCGAAGTACACCCTGCAAGTGCTTTGCACAGCTCTTAAAATTATTTCCTGCTTCTCCCTGGGTGGACCCAGTAATGAAGTGACCACTTCTGCCAATTCCCTCAGGTTTATTTTCATCAGAGGCCAAATGCCTGGATCAAGAGATGGAGCATGACCTGACAAATGCGCGAACATCCCGAGGAACTTTCTCTATTACTATCTAAAATACCAGCTTCAATTTCGCAAAAGGCTCCCTTTCTTTTTTAACTGCGTCACAAGATGGCGATCTCGTAGCTTTTGTGTTTGATCTGACGCAGCTAGCTGACTCTACCCTCCTGAAGGCTTCTCCGTACTAATTGCTAAAAGATTATCTGAGGGGAGCACAGACTTTGATTTTTGGCTCGCTGGATTGCTTGTCTTTTAATTTTATTCTGGAATGGCTCCCAAACCTAAACCTAAACAGAAGCGCCTTCTTAATAAGCCGCTACCCTTGTCTCCTGCACCCTCCATGGGAGAATTGCTAACACAAGAATTCCTTCTCAAAACGCTTAATGATTTCAGACAGGAGATTAATCAACTGATTTCGGATTTATCTGATCAATTTGATGCTAAAATTGCTCAGGCAAAGCAGGATATGATCGGAGTAATGACAGTCATGACAGATTATATTGCTGAAACGGAGGACAAATTGGAACTTTTGGAAGAAACTAACCTTAATTTGATATCAAAAATTCAATCGTTAGAACAGGAAATTGAATCTGCACAAAAAGAACTTGTCAAATTAAATTATAACAAGACTGCCTTTGCCATACGTGTTAGAGGACTGCGTGAAAACCAACAGGAGAATTTGAAACAGACATTCTTTGAGGCTTTCAGCCGCTTGGTGGGAAGTCCGGGACTCAACTTTGATTGGCAGATTCAAAGAATTTACCGCCAGAATTCCTGGGTAGCAAAACAGCGACAGCTTCCGAGGGACATAATAATATATTTTACTACAAGGGAATCTAGAAATGAGATAACACAGAGGCTCTACGGAAAGAGGTTGAGAATTGACGGGGACGACTTGGTTGTTTTTAAGGAGATACCATTTCAAATGTTAAGAACAAGGAGACAGTATGCTTTCTTAACCGAAGAACTCAGAAACTCTCATATTTCATATAGATGGGAAGTCCCAGCTGGTATTACAGTTACATTTGGCAACCAAAAACACCGCATTAACTCTGTCTGTGAAGCCCGAAAATTTTACTACGAGACCTTGAAGGCGGGACTTCCTGATTCATCCGGATCTGGGGAGAGACAGGGAGAAGGAGAAGACAAACAGTGAGACACGTGGCTACAAGGTGGAGCGTGCTGCTTTTCTCTTCTGGAAGGGCAGAAGACTAAAGAATAAAGACTAAGCGATGTTTTTAAAGCTTTATGATTTCCGTCTGGGATAAAATGGAAAAGTGGCATATTGATGATGAGACATGGAGACTGAAAGAAGCGTTGATGATTGGGGACATATATTGTACAGAAATTTTGTCTGAACTCTAACTTTAATTGCGCATGAACTATTCTTTCAGGCGAAGAGAGCGGATATTGTGATCTTTTTGAGTTGCGGTTTGGGACAAACGGAGTTGGGAGGTGCGTGGGAGAGGGAAGGGCAGCGAAAGTTTAATTAGATTATATGGGGCTAGAACGCAAGCTGATGTTTGTTTGAGTTGCTATATTAATATAAGGTTAAGAAAGTTTGGTCGGAGAATCTTCAGGAAAGTGGAGTAAATATAGGAGGAGCAATGAATGTGGATAAAATATATATGTGGATATGGATAAAGGCAGGGTGGAAGGTAAAAAATTTATATGTGGAGGTGGGTAAGGATAGAAAGGGAGGTGTTGGAAATGAAAAATGAAAGAAGTATTTGAGTTAATGGTGTTATAGAAAGGTTTGGATACTTGGATAAAAAAGAGATAAATTAAAGGTTTGAATAGATAGACAAAGCAAGGAGATTTTTAGTTGGGGAATTCTAATTGATCAACTTACCTGGCTCTAATACAGTTTGAAACCCTGCAAGTAGCAAAATAATCGAAATTTGGAATGAGTCACATTGATTAAGATTTATAGATAATGGGAAGCTGTGGTAACGTAGTGGGTTTATGACCCTTTTTGTTTCTTTCTTTTTTTTTTTGTGTGTGAGTGTGGGTGTTTTTTTTTTTATTATTTTTTTTTATTATTATTATTTTTCCTTTTTCTTTTTGGCTTTACTTTTATCTTACTTTCTTTTAAATTTTAAAGTTAGCTGGCCTTATTATACTTAAATGCTTGTTAAAGAATTATGCCGGGCATGGGACCTGCGAAGCCGTAAGGGGGTTAGGGAGGGGGGATTATAGGGGGGAGGGGGGAGGGTGGAATTACAGTTTCAATCCTTAGAACAATAAGAATTCACTTGTGTACTGTCGTTTTTTTTTTCTTTTTCTTTTTTTTCTTTTTCTACTTTTATTGTAAAAAACAAATTGAATTGTATGGATACACCAAAGTGGGGAGAAGAGGGAAAGAGAAGGGAGAAGTAAAGAGGGAGTGAGAGGGAATGTAAGGAGGGTAAATGGAGGGAGGGGGAGATGTCTGAGGGGGAAGGGAAGTAGAAGAGGGGAATGTTGGAGGGGTGAAAGGAAAGTTGGAGGGGGAGAAGAGAGGGTGTATGGGGGAATGAAGTGTTATGTTGGGGGTTTTTTTTTTTCTTTTTTCTTTGCACAGTATATAAGTGATTGTATAAAATGAAAATGAAAATGAAATAAAAAATATTTAGACAGGAAAAAAAAAAAAAAAAAAAATGCGCGAACATCAAAAGCGTGCCGACAAAACCGCGGCGCTAAAACCGCGATGTCAAAAGCACGCCGACAACAGCGCGCCGACAAAACTGCGCCAACAGAAGCCCGATTTAAGTTAAGGTAAGGTTTAGGGTTAGGTTTAGGGTTTGGTTTAGGGTTAGGGTTACAGTGCGCTTCTGTCGGTGCGCTATTGTTGGTGCGCTTCAGCGCTCATTCGTCAGCATGGTTTTGTCGGCACGGTTTTGTCACCCCAGTTTAATCAGGCGCGCTTTTGTCGTTCGCGCATTTGTGGTGGAAGCGAGATAGAGACAGACAACAAGATGTGGTAGGCACTAGAACTCAAATCTCCTTTATATATATATATTATGTATGTATGTATGTATGTATGTATGTATGTATGTATGTATGTATGATGTATTATGTATGTATGTATGTATGTATGTATGTATGTATGTGTATTTATATTTTTAAACTAAAAATTATTAGTTTTTAATATGGACAATGTTTTCGGTAAATTCTATATGTAAATACTCTTTCCATTTTTCCCAAGGAAATTTCTTGACCTTTCTATAAAGTAGAATAATAATGGCGAAATACTTTTCGCATATTTGCATTATCTGTTATTACAGTATTTCCTTCTTGTAACATTAGGTATCATTTTCTTTTCTGTTTTTACAGTTTATATGGCAACCATTTCCCTTGTTTATTTGCAGATTCATAATCATCTTTTCCCTACTTTTCTTACTGTTCACATAGATAATGCTTTTATAGAAGCGTAATTTGGTGGCTAATAGTTTTCCTCTCTGGGGAGTTTTTAAACCCTTCTTTCTTTTTAATCTCATCAAAAATTACTTGTATTTTCCCTTGCTTTTTCTTTTTAAATCCACCGTTAAATTATATAAATTATATTCTCTCATAAAGCTTTGCTTGCATCCAACCCATTCTCACTTCTGTGCCTTTATTAAGATTATTCTCAAAAAATTATTATAGCTTCATTATACAATCCTCTATTACCCTTTCCTTTTGCAACAATATCTCATTCAATTGCCATCCGCCATTTTTCCTTTTAAAAATTAAAGTCATTGATTTATGGTTTTATAAAATCTTTGGTACTATCTCCATTTTAGGAATGTTAGTGGCCAAAGTCACAGAAATCCAAATCCTATCTATTCTGGAAAAAGATTTGTGTGTTTTATAAAAATATACATATTCTTTGAGTCACTATTTTTATATCTCCATACATCAGCAAGCTCCAAATTGTTCATTAGATTAAAGAAAACTTTTGGTAGCTTGCCTTGTGCATTTTAAATATTTTTTTCAGAGGTTCTATCTTTCTTTGGAGAAACCATCCCATTCCAATCTTCCAGCAAACAACAATTTTCATCAAGAAAGTTCAACAGTTTATTCATAAATCTATCTGGGTCTTTCTGGGCGAGGACATACAGTATGGCAGGTTAAATATCCCTGATAGCATCTGTATGAGCAGTGAGAGCACTGTGACAAAGATTGGCAGGTGGCAATAAGGAGAGATCAGGAGATTGGCCACTTGTACTCTGGATAGCTGCTCTTCATGAGGAGATTGCAGAAATTGTAGAATATAAATGACTCGAAAGAGAAAAAAATCATTATCAGAAAAAGTTAAAACAAAATGAAATTTACTTACAAAAAATGCATATTATAAAAATGGACACAAAATATTTCATCACAAAAAATTGGGTGAAGAATTTATTTCAGTAGAAATATGAAAAAAAAATGAAATGGAGTTGTTTTGTATATAAATTCTCAACTGTGCCCAAAATGTATACTGACCCATGACTATGGCAGATATGTTGGGGTGGAAGTTAATCTATAGAGGGTTAAAACTTTGATATTGGTAATTTATGCTCCAAATGAAGATAAAACAGGACTAAAGGATACCTCTGGGGCTCTTTTAAGCTTTCCCAAAATGTGAATATTTTACTGTATCTGCCACCAGTTGACAGACCTTTCTTCTAGTAATCTGGCGACATTAATTAGGCAGCAATCTAATTAGTTAGATTTATATATCTAATAAGTCACATTGGGTAGCTTACAATATACCATTGATAAAACAAAATACATAATAGAAAATAAAAAGCAGCTGAACTTCATAAATAACAGTCAGCAAAGCTAAGAAACAGATTCTAACACACACCAGGCCTGGACACAAAGCCAAGTGTTTAGGGTCTTTAAAAAGATCAGCAGGGTTGGCGTTGATCTAATCTCAGATGGAATATTCCAGAGGATGGGCATCATGACAGAAAAATTCTCTTGTTGGGCTTCACCAGATAACCCTCTGCAACTAATGGTACTTGGAGATGATGGTGGATCACATAGGATGAGATGGGTAGAAAAACATTAAATCCTAAAAGAAGAACAAGTCTCTTAAAATCCTGATTAATAATATTCGAAGAAAGATTAAGATTTGGGGAAAGTGATTTACTTTTAAATGACACACTTAACATAGAGACAATTTATGATGACCAAACCCTAAACTGTTTTGAGTTGAAATAAGAGTTGAAATACTAAAAAGGGCAAGAGATGATGCATAGATATAGAATATGTCTTAATATGGCAATTGCTTCATTAAAGGTTAGAAAACAGAGGTAGAAAGTAGAAATTGGGAAAATGGTATTATATATATTGATATATAATAGAATACATTATAATTACTGTGTATATGTAAATGTTAGAAGTTGAAAGATTATTATTATATATACCTAAATGGTATTATCATCATTATTTGTATTGTATATAAAGTACATTGAAGGGGATGTGGTGGCTCAGTGGCTAAGATGCTGAGCTTGTCGATTAGAAAGGTTGGCAGTTCAATGGTTTGAATCCCTAGCGCCACATAATGGAGTGAGTTCCCATTACTTGTCCCAGCTTCTGCCAACCTAGCAGTTTGAAAACATGTAAAAATGCAAGTAGAAAAATAGGAACCACCTTGGTGGGAAGGTAACAGCGTTCTGTGTGCCTTTGGCATTTAGTCATGTGATACATGACCACGGAATCGTCATCAGACAGCGCTGGCTCTTTGGTTTAGAAACGGAGATGAGCACCGCCCCCTAGAGTGAGGAATGACTAGCATGTATATGTAAGGGGAACCTTTACCTTACCTTATAAAGTGCATTGCCCCAGACAATACACTGTTGACCAAGCACTTATATATGTTTAAAAAAAACCATAAATAAAACTGTTAAAAAAAACAACCTAAACTGTTTTCTTGCACACTTACAACAAAAGTGGCCATGCATTTGCCATTTCTGGAAAGGGAGAGGATGCATCTGTTGATTGTCTGGGTAACTGCTATGAGATTTTCTTTTAATGCAAGAAACATCTGTTACTTTGATAGGCTGGATACATGCCCCCTTTGTTTCTTCAGATGTTTGAGGTGGTCATGTTTAGATGTTCAGTGGTCATGGGGGAGGAAGGGTCAAGACTGCATACACCAGGATGGATGTTGCAAGACTTGGCTTGCTACTTTATTTGTTTCACATGTACACTAGTGGTGGGATTCAGCCAGTTCGCACCTATTCGAGAGAACCAGTTCTTAACTTTCTAAGAGGTTCAGAGAATCAGTTGTTGGAAGAAATCTTCTTTTGGTGTTTTTCCGCTTTAGAGGGCTAATCCTGTAAGAAAGGCAGGAAAGAAACATTCTGGTGTTGTTTCTAGCTTAATCTTTATTACTCTGCTTACAGAAACTGCCTCTCTGGCTAACCCTTATTACATTGTAACAGCTAAGGCAAAGTGCCCATCGACCTGAGTGATGTTGAGTTGGCCACGCCCACATGGTCACATGACCACTAAGCCCCGCCTACCCACTAGTCCTGATTTAGGCATGGTTAGCTGGTTGTCTTGTCCAGTTACTCTCTCTGTCACCTCACCTCACTTTTATTGTTGTGGGGAAATAGGAGGAAGGAGCATCCTTAGTCTGATGTAATCAGCAATAGTAGGACTGTTAATCAACCTCCCTCCCCCGATCTTATTTCAAGATGTTTAGTGCAGCAAAACATGAAATCACAGCTTGCTCATATTTGAAACACAGACCATATCATTATAACTAGCCTAATAGAATAGAATAGAATTCTTTTTTGGCCAAGTGTGATAGGACACACAAGGAATTTGTCTTTGGTGCATATGCTCTCAGTGTACATAAAAGAAAAGATACATTCGTCACAAATCATAAGGCACAACACTTAAGGATAGTCATAGGGTACAAATAAGAATCAAATAATAGACTGGGATTGTGAAAAGGACCTATAGACGCACAACCATGAATGTACTGAAGGAGAGGAGCCACATGATAAAAAATAAAATTATCTGAGCACAAAAGCAAAAATTAACATCTTTACTGTAGATATGTTTTCATTTTTACCAGAATCGTACAGGACTGGACAAGGGAAACTTTTATATTTTTACCTGGAATTAGGCTATCTTTGATATCTTTCCTTTGTCAACAGTTTATTGGGGGAGGGGGGGGAAATCAGGAAGTAGCCAATCTGGGCATTGCTTCCCCTCTGTATCAAATCTCCCCTGAATGGCTATCATGAGATTTGCAGGGTGTTGTCAATTTGTCACAGGTATGGGAATCAAAAGCTTTCCATTCCTCCCCACTGCCAAAAAAATAAAAACATAAAAAAGGTTTAGTGGAAACACTCTATTCCCACTGCAAAGGGCAGAGTACAGGAAGGAATGACCCGGTCCTTCGTCATTTCATAGGTATACATTGCAGTGCACAACAAGTCCTTTATGTGAACTCAATGAAGTAGTAGCTGTTTCAAATCTCAAACAAAATATAAGCGAGTTTGATTGTGGTTTGAAAAGAAAACTATTGGAAAGAAAACAGATCTTGTACTGAATGAGGTCCTGTGCGGGATTAACACACCGTTTGTGATGCTGAACGGAATACTAACAGCTTTGTTAGCTGGCAAGTGTGAAACCCTGAAGAGTTTTGTGATTTTTATTGTACAGCTTTTCACGGTGTAAAATGATCGGGCAAATCTAGCTTCAAAGAATGGCAAAGTTAGATCAAATAGATCAAGCTACCTCTCCTTCTCCTGTTTAAAAAGAAAAGAAAAGCAGAGGGAATTTAAAAGAGGGAAAAAAATCTAGAGATTCCTCATTTTTCTGAACATATATAAATGAAAAAATAGAGTTTAAAAGAATTTAAATTTGAAAAAGCTAATTATCTCAAAACAAATTATTATAAGTAGTTGCTTGTTTATTTTCCCTTAACCACCAACATTTTAAAAATCAAAATCAGTATGAAGAGAGGGACGGGGAAGTATTCAATAAATAAACAAACCTAGAAACAAAACAAAAATGAAACAAAATCATATATCCATGGATGCTTGAATGCATGTTATATATGTAAGAATGTAAACATGCTAATGAATGTTAGACATATTTCATTATACCCATCCCAAGCCAATGTTCATCAATGTGATTTAATAATGAGTTGTTAATTACAGCCTTTAATAGACCCTTGAGTAGTCTACCCATTCATTGATTTTTTTTCAATGCTGAAGATAAATCTTTTAGCTATAGCGAGGGTACAAAGTGCACTTTGTCCTGATGTCAATTTCCATACAATAGGAATATAGCTCGAGATAGCTGAGAACATTACAATTTGTGTCAAAGTTAATACATGTAATGACTTCCTCCCAAAAAGGAACAATCAAAGAACATTATAAAAGCCCATGTTTAAATGGAGCATTGATATTATTGCATCTGTAGAAACATGGCATTTACTTCAGCCTTTTTGTTATATTAGCACAATGGAATCCAGAGATTTTTGGTATCAAAACTGACATCTTTCATCATTGATTTGGCAGAATATGAACCTCTCTTTTTATTCCATTCAACCATTACAAATTTTATAATGAGTAATGGGGGGGGTGTGTTGAATCATAGGACTTAGTAAGATGAAACACTCTTGAAAATGCTACAGATGCAAACTGGAATGTCAATATATGTCACAACAGTAAACACTGACACTGAGTCACACTTGGCAGATATGTGTCTTTTAAAGTGACAAATAATAAATATTTATTTTCATCTATTCAGCGATTGAAGTATAAATCCCAAATTCCACTCAAAATTTCCATACTGTTGTTCATTCAGAGATTATACCATAGCATCAACTGAGAATATGAAAAAGGATCAAAAATGCTACAATTTCCAAATCAATGTATTAATAAGAGTGACTATTTTCATGGAGTTTTGTCAAAGTAGCCTAATCTATCTCTTGAGGTTTATGTGGGGAAAATGAAGGGCAAAAGCAGTATGCATGTATCCTATCTGGACTTGACCTAAAATAAAAGTGGGTTAAATGAATAAATATATAAATCTATATGAGAGATTTTTTGAAATAAAGGACTATCCTTTAGTTTATAATAAAGGATGCATGACCACTGTATGCATAACTAATCTTCCTAGATATATCCAAAGTTTTCACCTTAAGTATTCAAAGCTATGCATGTACTGTATTGCTTGCTTAGTAAGATAGCACAGAGGCAGTTTGGTGTAGTGATGCACAGTTCTAGTTCTATCTTAAACTCAAAGCTAGGTGGGTGACTTTGGCCCATCTCAGCCCTAGAAAGGAGGCAATGGGAAACCATTTCTGAAAAAATATTGTCAAGAAAACTGCAGGGAGTAACCAAGGCAGTTGCCAAGAGATTTTCTTTAAATGATTTGAATTGAAGGCACCCAGAAATAAGTAAGTAAGTGAGTAAATGAGTGAGTGAGTGGTGGGTGGGTGGGTGGGTGGGTGGGTGGGTGGGTGGGTAGGTAGGTAGGTAGGTAGGTAGGTAGGTAGATAGATAGATAGATAGATAGATAGATAGATAGATAGATAGATAGATAGATAGATAGATAGATAGATGATAGATGGATAGATGGATAGATGGATAGATAGATAGATAGATAGATAGATAGACAGACAGACAGACAGACAGACAGATAGATGTAAATAATATAGATATAGATATATAGATATAGATACGTAGATACATATGGAGATAGAGATGATAGAGATAGATAGATAGATAGATAGATAGATAGATAGATAGATAGATAGATGTAAATAATATAGATATAGATATATAGATATAGATACATAGATATAGAGATGATAGAGATAGAGATGATAGAGATAGATAGATAGATAGATAGATAGATAGATAGATAGATAGATAGATAGATAGATGTAAATAATATAGATATAGATATATAGATATAGATACATAGATATAGAGATGATAGAGATAGAGATGATAGAGATAGATAGATAGATAGATAGATAGATAGATAGATAGATAGATAGATAGATAGATGTAAATAATATAGATATAGATATATAGATATAGATATATAGATACATAGATATAGAGATGATAGAGATAGAGATAGATAGATAGATAGATAGATAGATAGATAGACAGACAGACAGACAGACAGACAGACAGACAGACAGACAGACAGACAGACCGACCGACCGACCGACCGACCGACCGACCGACCGACCGACCGACCGACCAATGGCATAAGGTACAAATTATACAAATTTCCAAAGACAGACAACTGAGTGAATTGGGGGGAGGGCTCTGCCCCCTTCTCCTCATCTGTTTTTTTTAAATCAAGAGCAGCTCACACTCAGAAGGCAGAGCTGAGAACCAGACTAGAAGCAAAGCTCGTGGTCTTAAGTACTACAGGAATGCAAACACTGCAGATCTGAGCGAGTTAATTTAGTCAGAATGCACTTTAGTAATGTTTACCTTGTAGATAAAGTGCCTACAAGGTTGCAGCCTGCCCTTTTGACCTTATTTCCTCCAGGGTATGCTGTGAGGAGAAAGTGATACTTAATTCCTGGTCTTTGCTTTTATAAGTTCCCAGAATGGGGTAGGATTTCACCCCAGCCCTTATCTCTGTGATATGAATGGTAACAGGATGTTTATAACAAAGTTATCTTGGGGAAAATGATTAAGCACAGACCAAGCTACTTCCATTCTGCATCTTGCACAACACCTATTGTAAATGGGATAGTGTTTATTCTTTAGGGAGGCTTTCCTTTAAACTACTCTTTATTTCTGTCATTTATCTATTGGGGTGGCGATGTTTTGTTGAAGGCAGTAACTTGGTTAGTTACTTTAGATTGTAAAGGAAAAGAGCAATAATCCAACTGTGTCAATACTCAAAGAATATGAGTGCTCAGCAATGTACTGCCTTTGTTCTTCATTTCTTTTATGAAGAACATTGTATTGTATTGTATTGTATTGTATTGTATTGCATTGCATTGTATTGTATTGTATTGTATTTTATTTTAGGTACTGAACATTATATTCCCAAGTAATATAATGAAATACTTAAAATGAAGCAATAGATGCAGAGGAGACACACCTTCAAAAGTTACAACTTCATTGTGGCATAGGTTTTTGTAAAGATAGCTCACTTCATCAGATGCATAAAGTGGACAACATTAAATATAGGTAGATAATTGGAGAGAGGAGATATGCTGATGCATTAATACAATAGCAGAGTTTGAGCAGTAGATCACACAAAGGAAAATGGGCTGGCTGTTACCATATCAATTATCATTAGGTAATACAATTGGGGGGGAAAATCCCCATTATCTTTGTTCATGTTTTCTGTAAAAGATCAGAACTTTCCAAGGTATTCAGATTCAGTTGTCTCTGTTTTTAATGGTGGAAAAATTTCCCTATTGTTGTTTTGTGTCCTGATATCCAATTTAGCAATAGCAATAGCAGTTAGACTTATATAACACTTCATAGGGCTTTCAGCCCTCTCTAAGCAGTTTACAGAGTCAGCATATTGCCCCCAACAACAATCCGGGTCCTCATTTTACCCACCTCGGAAGGATGGAAGGCTGAGTCAACCCTGAGCCGGTGAGATTTGAACAGACGAACTGCAGAACTGCAGTCAGCTGAAATAGCCTGCAATGCTGCATTTAACCACTGCACCACCTCGGCTCTATGAATTTGTGTTCATTTCATCTCTCCTGCAGAGACTACCTAGTTCGTCCGATGTAGAATCCAAAGAGGCATGGTTCAGATGCCAACTCTAGCAGCTGGTATCATATAAATCATGTTAAAGGATGAGCAAGGGAAAGTGCCTTTAGCAACACGGGTGGCATCATTGGATCCTATAATTGTGCTGTTAGTGTAAATATGGCAGTGGGCATCTGCATTTGTTACAAGGTTTACTTCCCTACAATGTCTATGTTGTTGCCTTGTTGCCTGTTGTTGATGAATAATTGTGAGACAATTGTGTGATCATCTGAAAGTAAATGCAGATGTACAGCCCACAGTTTAAACAAAGTACATCATCAATAAGTTATAACTTTTATTGGACCTAACACTATACTTTTACAAGTATTAGACGTTAGAGTACTACTCCCATTATGATCAGCCAATAGAAAGCACTAAGGTTTTGTTTGAACAATAATTTCAGAAGGTGAACACAGCAACTTTATACTGTTGTGCTTTCAGAGGAGTGCTTAACCTAGGGCCTTGAGGTTCAAAAAATAAGCTTGCTATTCAAATATACATACATATGTAATTCCTAAATATTTTTCTATATGGATCCACCTTCCAATCCATTTTTATATAGTAATAATGAGCATAGTTTTAATAACTTTCCTTAAAATATATATTCTCAACAGTTCAAGGCCATAGTGGCAAATATCTGTATGTCAGGTGTAGGATGAGGATGAAGCTTTGTTGTCCGAGCTTGTGGGTTGGTTTCCAAATGTTTCATTACTAGGCTAGAGAACATCTTCAGCAGAGTTTAGGGGATGTCAGTGTCAGTGTTGTTTTGTTTATAAGGGCTTCAGGTGTGGGTGTGTCAAATGAGGGTCTTGTGATGGGCCAACTGTGAGACATCAGTGAGTTTTGGGATGGGTCTTGTGATAAGAAGATTGCATCAGGTTAAGGTCTTTTGGAAGTGAACTGCTGGTGGTGGTGGGTTTGTACGGATTGGTTGATGGACGGTGCTGTCTCTGGATGGCTATGTGGTTGATTTGGATTCTGAGGGGTTCATAGGCTGGTTGTTGGTCAACATATTTGCTTATGGAATTGCTTGTGGAGTGCCAGGCTTCGATGAACTCATGAGCATGATGGGTGGTAGCATGGCTGATGATTCTTAGCAAAATGAGATCATAAACTGAATACAACTAGAGGGCATATTGAGGGTGTTCTTTCTGTCTTTTAAACTGTGCTTTAAACTGTTTTGCTATATGGCTTTATGGCTTTGTCTGTAAACCATCTGAAATCACTCAGAAAATCATGAGCAGTTCATAAATTAGACAGACAGACAGACGGATGGACGATAGACGATGGACGATAGACGATAGACGATAGACGATAGACGATAGACGATAGACGATAGATGATAGATGATAGACGATAGACAGACAATATATTAAAACATCTTTAATCAAACGGAAGTAATTTAATACTTTTAAATCCAAGGGTATGATTTACACTTGTTACAACAAAGCTCCTCTCAAGTCAAGTGAGACTCATTGTGAATCAATTTTATTTAGCCGATCACTCAATTATATCTGACCTATCTGAATTTTGTCTAGTGTTCAAGATGTCTGATTTTGCATAGCTTTAGAAGATCAAATTTAGCCAATTGCTCCCCAAGGACATGGCTAGGGTTCATGCTCCTTCAGTCTGTTTGTTTCCTTCTTCCTTCAGCATCTTCTGCCCTCATACCCACAAAGGTGTTATTTTCACTTTTCACTAAAACATGGTTTGTGCTGTCATAGGTCAGCCCAACACTTTTAAGTCCAAATAAAATAAATTACATTATGACTTAGTATAATATATCAGCAGTCACGGTTATGTGCCATTGAATTCTAACTACAATATGAATAAATGTTCATCAGTGTAGTTGCAAACAAAATTGAAAAACAAAAATAAAACCACCCCTATAAACATACAAACACAAACCATGTTATCCATGTACATTTTACTGCTACATTCCAGGTTAACAAGTGTCAACAACCACCTGTCTATACACACAGCTAATTCTTTTTATCTACTCATCTACTCCAGTTACAATTTACTCCCCAGAGATATACTTCCTAACCGACTAGGAAAACAAATTATAAGAAACCCTGGAAGATGTAATTCAGCAACAAAATAATTTTGAAACTACAAATGCATACACAAACCCAATTTTTCCTCTTAATTCTAATGTGGATGCTATTTTGCTTCTATGGAGTTGTATAGAACTATAAGGTAGGAAAAACAAATATTGAGATGTCCTTTCATAAAGTCATATTTCAGATCCAAATGGGAAGAATGTTCCTTTCCCTGTGATTTAAGTAGTCCTTGACTTACCCAAAGTTCATTTAGTCACAATTCAGTTACAATGGCACTGAAAAAAGTGACTTACAAACATTTCTCACACTTATAACCATTGCAGCATCCCATGGTCAAAATTCAGATGCTTGGCAAACAACTCATATTAATGATATTTGTAATGTAGTGATCACTGGTTGTGACCTTCTGACAAGCAAAGTCAATGGGCAGGCCAGATTCACTTAACAACCAGGTTACTAACTTAACAACTGCAGTGATTCACTTAACAACTGTGGCACAAAAGGTCCCAAAATGGGACAAGACTCACCTAACAAATGTCTCACTTAGCAACATAATTTTTTCAGCTCAATTGTGCTCGTATGTTGAGGACTACCAGTAATTAAGCAAAACGGGAGAACTTTCTGCTGTGAATTTTTACCTGCTCTCATGACTAGCAATACCCACTAAAATTCCTTATTTTATAGAATTATTGCCGTTGTAGGAACTTTTCCTTATGTCTGGCCTGCCTATTTTAGCCTCTCAAAGTGCCAAACTGTATCATATCTCTTTGTACATTTAACACTCGGAGAAACCATTGGCAGAAAAACAGTGTTTTCAGTTCATTTGTAAAACTAAATTCAATTAACAATCTCTGGGAAAAATTGATGGTGTGACTACATATTTCTCTTCTCTTCCCCACTGAGGATCTCTCTCACCTTTTGGCTTCAAGTCAAAGAATTTAGCCTCAAGTGACCTTTTCACATTGCAGTTCTTACAAGCCGAGTTTACAACTCAATATTTCCTGCACTGACTTTTTAAACATTCTTTCCCACTGAATAACAATCTTATTTCATCTTTGTCGTCAGGTAATGAACATTAGATTGCAATGTTTGCCACATCTTTTTAATTAGCAGTGGTAATATGGGCTCTTTACCCTGGTTTCTCAATTTAAACGATGCTCTTATCAAAATCTTTCTCAATATATAAAAGGATCTTGATTCTTGCAATAGTCTTCATGACAATATTATATATTCGTAATGCTAAAACCGAAATGAAACTCAGTTAGAAAGTGTGGTTTAAACTCCATTTAGTTTAGAAGGCCAAACATAGGTGCTTACAAATTGAGGTTGACGTTAAACATTCCCTGTCACATACATTGTGTGTTTTTGGTGTCTTTCTTATTGTTTTGGTTTGCTTCTACAACTAAATCCCTTTGAGGATTTAGACATGATTTATTCTCGTAAGGATAATGTAATGTATTTTTTTTGCAGGCTGTTACACAGGGAAAATACTTACTATAACTGTTGTGGCCCAGCAGGAGCCATTGGAGTGGGGAGGAGACAAGGGAGTTTGATCTGGACGTCAGCAGTAGGGAGGAGCCAAGGGAGTTGTTCCTGAATGCCCGGCACCAGAGAGCTATTAGGCGTAAAGAACAGTTGAGCAGTTACAGGAGGTAACTGCACTCAGCTGGTGGTAATTAGGCTCCTCTCAAGACTATAAAAGGAATGCTTGTGCACATGCCCCTTTTGAAGGAGTCAACGCATTAACTAATGTTGGAGAACTGTAGTGTTAGCTTGGCAGGCTGGATTGCTGCCAAGACTTGTCTGTGCTGGTTTGCTGCCAAGGACCTGTCTTTCTGTCAATAAATTCCATAAAGTATCTTTGGCTCGGCGTGCTTTGGTGTGGGACAAAGGGGGTCAGAACATATAACTATTAAAAGAGGTCCATTAATCTTTATAAATCATCTCTGCCTTATCAAAATGTTGTTGTTGTTGTTCAGTTGCTAAGTTGTGTCAGACTTTTCAGGATCCCATGGATCATAGCACACCAGGTGGTCTGTCCTCCATTGTCTCCCTGCGATTGCCCAAACTCATGTCCACTGGGTCAATGATGCTATCTAACCATCTCATGTTAGGGACGTGGTGGCACAGTGGCTAAGATGCTGAGCTTGTCAATCAGAAAGGTGGGCAGTTTGGCGTTTTGAATCCCTAGTGCTGCATAATGAAGTGAGCACCTGTCACTTGTCCCAGCTTCTGCCAACATAGCAGTTTGAAAGCATGTAAAAATGCAAGTAGAAAAATAGGGACCACCTTTGGTGGGAAGGTAACAGCATTCCATGCGGCTTCATCATTTAGTCATGCTGGCCACATGACCACGGAGACGTCTTCAGACAGCACTGGCTCTTTGGCTTTGAAACTGAGATGAGCACCACCCCCTAGAGGCGGGAACAACTAGCATATATGTGCGAGGGGAACCTTTACCTTTACTTTTAACCATCTCATCTGCTGCTCTATTCTTTTCCTTTTGCCTTCAAACTTTTCCAACATCAAGGTCTTTTCCAACGAGTTCTCTCTTCTCATTTGGTGGCCAATATATTTGAGCTTCAGCTTCAGTATCTGTCCTCCAAAGGACAGTCAGGGTTGATTTTCTTTAGGGTTGACTGATTTGATCTCCTTGTGGCTCAAGGAACTCCCAAGAGTCTTCCCCAACACTACAGTTCCAAAGTATCAGTTCTTTGATGCTCAGCCTTCCTTATGGCCCAACTGTCACAGCCATACATTACTACTGGGAAAACCAGAGCTTTGACTATACAGTCCTTTTTGGCCAGGTGATGCCTCTGGTGTTTAATATTCTGTCTAGGTTTGCCATAGCTTTCCTCCCAAAGAGCAAATTCAATGGCTGCAGTCACCATGCAACCCAAGAAAATGAAATTGGTCACTGCTTCCAATAGCAATAACAATAGCAATAGCAGTAGACTTATATACCGCTTCATAGGCCTTTCAGGCCTCTCTAAGCGGTTTACAGAGAGTCAGCATATTGCCCCCAACAATCTGGGTCCTCATTTTACCCACCTCGGAAGGATGGAAGGCTGAGTCAACCCTGAGCCGGTGAGATTTGAACCGCTGACCTGCTGATCTAGCAGTAGCCTGCAGTGCTGCATTTAACCACTGTGCCACCTTGGCTCTTCCATTTCTCCCCCTTCTATTTGCCAGGTAGTTATAGGACCTGATGCCATTATTTTAGGATTCTTTAATTTTGATTTGAAGCCAATTTTTGCACTCTCCTCTTTCACCTTCTTCAAGAAGCTCTTTATTTCCACTTCAGAGGAATCAATATATAAAGCTTCCCCTCGCACATACATCGGAGTGGGTTCCGGCTTCTTCTACTGCCGGTTTGCTCAGGGACGTTTCGGGTGCACACACACTTGATGCATGCAATGCGTGCATGTGCAGTAGTAAAAAATGCTTCTGTGCATGCGCAGAAGCAAAAAACAGGAAACTGGTTTGGGGCTGTGGCCATCCGAGTTATTACCTACTTGGCTGAACTGGTCGAAACCAGTAGAAATCCACTTCTGACATACATGCTAGTCGTTCCTGACTCTAGGAGGTGGTGCTTATCTCTGTTACAAAGCCAAGCGCTGTCCGAAGACATCTCCGTGGTCATGTGGCCAGCATGACTAAACACCAAAGGCGCCCAGAATGCTGTTACCTTCCCACAAGAGGTGGTCCCTAATTTTCTACTTCCATTTTTATGTGCTGTCTAACTGCTAGGTTGGCAGAAGCTGGGACAAGTAATGGGAGCTCACTCAGTTACACGGTGTTAGGGATTCAAACCACCAAACTGCTGACCCTTCTGATCAACAAGCTCAGTGTCTTAGCCACTGAGCCACTGTGTGTGTGCATATGTGTGTGTGTGTGTGTGCGCGCACACACACACACACACACACACACACACACACAGATCTTTTCAAATACTATGTTCTTAGTTCCTGGAACTTAATATAGGAAGAGAAGCCTAATATTGTGATCCTTTGATTGGCCATCCCATCACTCAATTATCACATTCCTTCTTCCTTGTTCTTCTCATTGGATTTGGGGGATATATTTAATGGAGTTATTTAATATATATATTTTTAAAAGTTGGAAAAGATGTGCTTTCATGCCACTTTTATTACTGTCCATATTCAAAGACTAAATTGATATTCATAGACAAGTTTCAAATAGGAATATTTTCCAAATTTATTTTGATCACGCAGGCACAGGTAGATATGCTCATCAACTGCATAACCGTTCAACATAAAGAGCTGTGCTTATCGCATTACAGTTTCATTCCTTTGCAAATATGCATAGAATTTCAACCTTAATATTTTTCAGCAATAGCTGATTGTAACAATTCTGGATGGAAATATGTCCCTGCCTGATTTTTAATTAAGCCCAGCACTTCCAGAAAATCGGGAAATAGCCCAGCATATTTGAGCCTAATTATGAGCAATTATTGGGAGGCATGAAAGAACCTGACATCTCCCACAAAGCTCACTGAGAGGTTTTCCACGCAGCCTGAAGCTACTCAACTCCCATGTGTAAAACAGCTGGAGATGAAGCTAGCTTAAGACATTCCTTACCAAATTTCAATCCCTTCCCCTCCTTTGGCCACAATGATGGCCTCATGTTCTATCCAGACTATCCAAACCACAGCACATCCCAGTGGATTTCTCTCCTTCTTTATCCTACTGACTTTTGCCAGGAAAGTAAGCACCAATTATTTCCCTGGATTGGTGCTTAAGGAGTTGTGGTTTCCATTGATAGACCACTTATATCAGCCCTCAGTCAATGATTTCCCCTTGACCTTGGCATCTGGTGAAGAAGGAAGGAAGAAACCAAACCACTGTTTTACTATTCTTCCTCACTCTAGGGCTAGGTAGAATAAGTGACAAAAAGTCTTATCCTGGAAGTCCCTTTCACTTTCCTTCACTGAAGTTGTGAAAAATAAAAAAGCCGCAGTCGTTTGTGGGTAGACTTTCGTGGATCTGCTTTCTCCCCATTGAGTCACATCCAAAGTAGTACAGTTTGGGCAATCCTAGTATTTTCCCAGGAAATCCCCGTTCCCTCCTTTCATTAATTCATGCACTGGTTGAGTTTTAGGGAAGGCTAGCAGTTCATATTTCCGGTGCAAATTACCATGCCAAGTATCTGAATATCCCAATCACAATTTATGTTCCTGGGTGCTCGACTTAGTAGTCAAAGTGAATTATTATTTTTTCTCATATTAAAATGACTCATATTTTAACATCTTTTCTCCATCGCCTGTTGCATGTCCCATTGGGAGAAACACCTTACAACCTGTTTAATGGTGTATCCAGGATTCTATAATCTAGGTTGACATACCTAAAACTTTGGAGAAATCTCATTTTGGAGAAACTGTGAAGTGTATCTCCCTCTGGAAGTTGCAGACTGAGTGCAGATTTGTTATGTCTTTATTGAAAAATAGTGTTTCACTGTGCTATTTTCTTTGTTTCTTTGTGATTTGGTGTTTGGATCAAAGGGATGAATAATTATCCTTCCCAATTTAAAAAAGCTATCTTAAAAATATATGGGTTATTTATGGAATTAATGGAATTGGAAGTAGGTAACTCCTTGTAAGTTTAAGCAAATATGGAGATACAGATTTAGGAAAATGAATGGATGACAAATCCTATTGAAATTAGCAGAAGTATCTCATACTTATTCATCAAAAACTTAAAGGAGCTGAAATCAAAACTGCATTTTTTTCTATATGTGTTGGATTTTCAAAAAGATTGTATGCTTCTGAAAGAAATTATTCTAAGAAATCAGAAGAATAGCTAAGCAAAAGGTATAATGTGTTCCAGAATTGTATATTTTTTAGGAAAGTAAATCTTACAAATCTTACAAGATTTGCAAATTAAACAAAAATAAATGTAATATATCTTTATTCAATATTTATAAGCAGAAATTCTTAGGCAATTTATCTCTGGACAGATATGGTAAACTGCTTTTCTTGAAAAACTCACTGATAAAATTCAGATGTTAAATTCACAGGGAGTTAAACCATATTCTAATCAGATCCTGGAAAATTATAAATGTAATAATAATAATGGTTCCAATTTTAATCAATTTAGTGATATAAAACAATTATTTTATTTGGAAATATACTACTCGAATGTTATCTTGTATGGTTTTGTCCATCTTGTTTTAATGAATGTTGAAAACAAAATGAATTGTTTAATAAAAAGGCTTCGTTTTTTTCTTTTATGTCTTATCCTTGTTTTTGAAATTCTCTTATTACCAAATTTTACTCTAGAGCCTATTGTATTTTTATTACTAGTCTTTATATCCCATATATCTTAAATTAAAGGGACGTGGTAGCTCAGTGGCTAAGATGCTGAGCTTGTCGATCAGAATGGTCAGCAGTTCGGCAGTTCGAATCCCTAGCGCCGCATAACGGAGTGAGCTCCCATTATTTGTCCCAGCTTCTGCCAACCTAGCAGTTCGAAAGCATGTAAAAATGCAAGTAGAAAAATAGGGACCACCTCTGGTGGGAAGGTAACAGCGTTCCATGCGCCTTCAGCATTTAGCCATGCCAGCCACATGACCACAGAGACGTCTTCGGACAGCGCTGGCTCTTTGGCTTTGAAATGGAGACGAGCCTCCTAGAGTCGGGAACTACTAGCACATATGTGTGAGCGGAATCTTTATCTTTACCTTTATCTTATTTTTCTGATTCTCCCCCCGCCACCCCTTCATTCTTATAGTTACATCTTATTCCTACACCACCCTACTAGCTCTATTCTTTTCATGAGGTCTTGGTGCTCTCTGACCTTGGTTGTTTTCTTGCAGGCATTTCATTATCCAACTAAGTAACATCATTGGTGCTTTATATACACTTGATTTGTCTTTTCTGTATTGGTCAAAGTGTTCTTGCTGGTGTTCTTGGTAGGAGTATCCCTGGGGGTCTTTCCTTACTTTCTTCTCAGTTTCACTTTCCTACTTTGCACTTATTCCTATTCCTTATCTCTGTTACTTTCCCTTTTCATTCTACTAGACTCCAGGGATTCTTTCCTGTTCCTGAGATATGAAAAGGGATGAGGTTTTTTTTTACATCCTGGATCTCTACATAACTCTGGTGAGAGCCGAGGTGGCGCAGTGGTTAAATGCAGCACTGCAGGCTACTTCAGCTGACTGCAGTTCTGCAGTTTGGCTGTTCAAATCTCACCGGCTCAGGGTTGACTCAGCTTTCCATCCTTCCGAGGTGGGTAAAATGAGGACCCGGATTGTTGTTGGGGGCAATATGCTGACTCTGTAAACCACTTAGAGAGGGCTGAAAGCCCTATGAAGCGGTATATAAGTCTAACTGCTATTGCTATTGCTATTGCTATATCTAATTCTATGTCAGGAGGAAAGGAAAAGTGTATAATTACCATATTAACGAGGGATCACTGGACTGTATTATTGACAACTGAAGACAACCGCAATCAATGATGGGAAATGGTACTAAGACTGTGATAATGAACATGTGCCCAAAGTGGCACGCGGAGCCATGTTGGCTGGCACACGTGGTGTCACCCATTCCTCTTCTGGGTTTCTGGCATGCATTAACACGTGACGATCACTTGGCCTTCATGCATGTGGCAGTGCTGGAAACTGGAAGAGCTGTCTTCCATTTTTCAATGTGAGCATGCGGGCCAGCCAGTTGATTGTAGCCGATAACCGCAGAACCGATAACCCCAGAAACTGGAAGTTCATTTTTTGGTGCGTACATGCCCCTTGGGCAGCTCCTCTTCCGGGTTGCAACCCTGACGAACATGTGCGTGTGCACATGCTCCCTTCGCCATTACTGTATTAAGTGATCCAAGAGTTACAAAAACATCACATCCCCTTCTTCTTTCATGATACAGATCACCTATTAGGGCAGTGTTTCTCAACCTTGGTGACTTTAAATCCTGTGGACTTCAACTCCCAGAATTCCTCAGCCAGCATAGCTGGCTGGAGAATTCTGGGAGTTGAAGTCCACAGGACTTAAAGTCACCAAGGTTGAGAAACACTGTATTAGGGCAAACAAGGTTATCTCCATCAAATCTGGGTTTAAACCCAAAATGGGGAAAAAGCAAACAAACCACAAGTGATTCATCTGAGAGCTTCACCACTATCACCTTCTCCACCAGTATGGATAAATCAGAAAAATATAGGCTGGTAGTTTATAAAATTTGAAAGTTTCTAAAACCTGATGTTCTAGTGATCCTTCCAAAGCAGGAACTACACTACAACTTCCTTGAAGGTAGAAGAGAATTCTACCTGCAAAGAGAAACATTACTGATCTGGGTGATCACCTGGTAGTAATTGTATTAATTTATTAAGTGATTAATCATATGATTAAGATTTATCCAGAAAAAAATAAAATACCAGCTCTAATTACAGGATAAAACAGATAAAAGAAGACAAGTTAATACAATTGCATACCTGGTAAATACATAAAACCAACATTCACCTAACCACATCACCTTTACATGATACCCTGATATGTTTGATTTAACAGGTTCTTAGCTGAATGCCTTCAACTATAAACTTAGCAGTTCTGTTCACAATGTATAAATCACCTGGCAGAATCACATCCTTACACATCTTTAGAGGCAAAGCTGGGAAAGATACACAACAGGCCCCAACTCCACATGTCTTTAGAAAAGCCATTAAGGTCTGGCTTTTCTCCCAGACATTTTGGTCCAGTTCAGTGGAGTTCCCATTTGGGTTGGGTTGTTTGCTGTTTGTTCAATTTATTGGTCACCCAACTCCATTGGAGTTGGTCCTGTTTGGTCACCATTTCATATTTTATATATTGAGTCATTCCTTTTTTAAAAAAACCTTGTACGGATATTCGTCTTTATTGTTTGTTTCTGTTTCACATTGACCAGAATCACATTATTTAAATTGGGTGGCCCTATAAATCTCTGAAAGCAGACAGACAGATAGACAGATAGGCAGATAGGCAGATAGGCAGATAGGCAGATAGACAGATAGACAGACAGATAGACAGACAGACAGAGACAGACAGACAGACAAATTAATAGACATGCAAGTAGTGGAACTAACATAACTAAAAACCTTATGAGTGTTCCTGAAGGATAAGCAGTCACCCTCATTTAGATAGTTAATGGGTATTGGAGAGGAACCCCTAGATATATCATTGTTCAAATGAAATAAAAGCTGACAAAAATGCAAATGATTTTATCTGTGAAGGAGCACAGGAACTGTTTACAGTCCATCTCAAGATATCATCAGTGTGCTGGCCAGGACAAAGGGAGTTTGCTTAATCTGTACACAACAGCCCTAAGAGGTTTGTAAATGGTTCCTTGCAGCCATAATCAGGGTGGGGGAGGGGGGAAGGTCCAGCACTGGATCTCCTTCCCTGCTGCTGCACCATAGGCCTGTGAGATTTCATCTTACCATGTCTCAACAAGGTCACTGATAGGGAGATTGATCAGGTATGAGAAAAATCCTCGTAAGGGCCCTTGGAATCAGGGGAAGAGAAGGGAGTTGCTCAAAACATACCAAAATGAGGACCAGATGGGCATTTCAGTCTTATCTGTTAAAGGAGGCCTCGGTATGTCAGTTAGGGAATCTAAGAGAAGAAATTTCCAGAAACGTATGGAGAACCCACCGTAATGTATTCATTAATGATAAGGAATGCCGTTTTCTTATGTAGCTCCCAACACTCTCTATCTAACCCTCTTTTCCTGCCTTTAACCTGATTAGCAAGACTGTGTGGATCTTGCTTCCTTGACTGTGGGCTTCCTTGGCAATGGGGCTTGACAATTCCAAGAGAGCATGTCATCCAGCCAGATCCATCACCCTCGGAAAGCTATCCAATCTAATATGGTCCTCCTACCCAGGAGAATGTGGTGTAATAATATAAACCTCACCGAGCAGTCGACAGTCCACAGCAAGAGGACCATTACTGGGATTCTATGTATTGACCAGTTCTCTTCAAGATATAAATCACATTGAAGATACAACTTTTCTCATTAATGTTTGCCTTTTCGCTATATTTCTTTGCTACCCATGAGTTGATTAGAGACACAAGTGCCTGTATATGTGCCTCTGCAGGGGTGTCAAACTTGTGCGCATCGTGCGATGTATTGTGACATATCACGGTTTTTGCCTTTGTAGAGCCAAGGTGGGTGTGGCTTGTGCATGACGCATCCAGCCTGCGGACTGCCAGTTTGATACTCCTACTGTAGATGATGACAAGCACATAACCAGTTGCAAGCAAATATTATACTTAAAATAATGAACTTTGTATTGAAAAAGCAAGAACTATCCCAGTAGTTCTTAAAACCATATAAAGGCTAAAAACAAAATGCTACATATGTATCAACCCAAATCTCCATTGTAGTATTAGAGTGCTATCTATCATGCAAACATACCCGGCAAAATCAGTGGCCATCCCTGTGGCTAGCTCCTTATCTCAGAAGCTTCACCATGTGCAATAATGTCTAATTAGGTGGCAACAACTATTTCTTGAAGGCACACCGTGGCTCGGTGGCTAAGATGCTGAGCTTGTTGATCAGAAAAGTTGGCAGTTTGGTGGTTTGAATCGCTAGCGCTGCGTAACGGAGTGAGCTCCCGTTACTTGTCCCAGCTTCTGCCAACATAGCAGTTCAAAAGCATGTAAAAAATGCAAGTAGAAAAATAGAGACCACCTTTGGTGGGAAGGTAACAGCATTCCGAGTGCCTTTGGCGTTTAGTCATGCCGGCCACATGACCACGGAGACATCTTTGGACAGCACTGGCTCTTTGGCTTTGAAATGGAGATGAGGGCCACCCCCTAGAGTTGGGAACGACTAACACGCATGTGTGGGGGGAACCTTTACCTTTACCTTTAACTATTTCTTATGGTAACTGTTACTCCTCCTTTTTGGTCAACCCACTGAATTCTCAGTCTGGGCTACCCTTTGGCTAGGGTAAAGGCAGTAAAAGCAGGAACACATTTCCTGCTGGAAACTGTAAGCTCTTCATTTAACTGAGTCTGCTAGGCCTTCGTTCCTCGAAGAAAAGAATTTAACCTTTTAAACCAAATTTAACCTTTGGTTCCTAAGAATTGGACCAAACCAACCTGATCAACATCCTGTCCCTATAAAACATGACTTTGCAGAATGGATCAAAACAATCTTATTTATCTAAGCTTTCACCTTAGGAAATCTCACCAGTATCTCAACATTAACTCCCTGCCAGATCCCAAATGAAAAATAATTGGCTTTACTTACCCCTCCATCTCCCCCCCACCAAAAAAACCTTGCTTTTTAAAAACTGATTCTACCTACTGGTTCTACAAATGTCTCCAAAACCCTTATTCTTAAAGAATAAGAACAGCAACAGAATCAGGGACTCTTTCAGGGCGAAACAAGGGCCCCTTTTAGCAGCCTAGCATTGCATAAAGTAAAATAAAATAAAATAAAGTAAAAACAAAAACAGTTAGGGGGGCTGCAAATGTCAAATGCCTCCCACCAATGGTATGCCTGCTTCTCTTAACATCTGGCTCAGGCTTGTCCTGATGTTGCAGCATTTATAATGCGGTGAATATTCATCCTGTTCCTCACTCTTCAGTTTTGCAGATGTTCAGAGCTGTCATTGCCCCTCTTGTACCCTCCTTCCCTTATTCATGGGAGAACTCTTATACCATTCCTGACCCTTGGCTGTGTCCCTAAGAAGCTGCAATCATTTTTAGTTACGGATAATTGGCAGCAGAATACATTTTGTTCTGCACAGTGTTAAAAACGGGTACTTTGTTTTGCCAACTTTTGTGAACTTCCTTTCCCTTCAGTAAAGGAGCACAACATTTGTTTAAGAAAGAAATATTGTCTTCGGTGGGAAATGTATTCCATGTGTGTTATGATTTATATCATGACAGAGCTTTCCTAGCATACGGTCTCTCTCTCTCTCTCTCTCTCTCTCTCTCTCTCTCTCTCTCTCTCTCTCTCTCTCTCTCTCTCTCTCTCTCTCTCTCTCTCTCTCTCTCCCCCCTTCTGCCTCTCCAACTTTCTTCTTTCATCATCATTATTATTATATTTTTAAAAGGCATCGTATGTTTGAGCTGCAGAAATGATGAATGTTGAAATTTGTAGGAAAAACTCCCACAAGCATTTGATTTCCTTCATAAATCTGTAGGAGATGTCAAACAAGTGGTTTATATATGAAACTTTAGAATAAACATAGCATGTCTAATTGAAAAGTCTATCTTCATCAAACACCCAGAGCACAAGCGAAGAATGAAAGATGAAGGCTCTATTTAATGCAGACTGTCACTGCTGTCAAGGATACTACTCTTCTATCGCCTTCACCATCCCAGTACTATATTTTCCAGGTGCTCCTAGTGAGGGAAATAGAAGATGACAACTGAAAACTTTGGTATCTGTGGAGTGGCTTAACATACTCTGAAGTGTTAAGCCTACTGCACTTTAGAGGCCTGTATTCTTAGCTGTAATTTCTGCGTGTAGTTCGACATTTACCTACTTCAAAATTTATAGCCAGAGTAACAACTTTGCTGGGGAGATTGCTTTTTAGGGTGGAAGAGGTCACGGCACAAGGTCATTTGATTGCCTGAAGATGAAACCACAACTATCCCAAGAGATAAACATAAAAGGGGAAAGTGAGAGATCTTTTCAAACAAAACAGTACCTATTCCTCCCCACTCCATGCATAACATACTTTCACAATACCTGGTATTTCCTTTGCTGAGGTAAGACTTGGCGGACAAAGGCAAAAAAAGAGAAGAAGAATCACCCCCTGCCAAATCCACAGGAATTCTCTAGCCATGCTAAACTTTCACGTCATTTCATTATTGTTGGAGAAATGGAAAGGAAAGGATTGTGTGGTATATGGCATGTTTGCCTGTCTGTGAGTATTTAGTATCACCTCACTGTAGTCATCAGCCCTAGAACTTAGAAGACCAGAATAAAGGCATAAAAAGAGATGCTGGGAAATCAATAAACCCGTCAAGTGCTGAGAATTACACAAAGCAGAAGGACACCAGAAGTTGACACTTCCAAGAATTTTGCTTTCTGCAGCTTTTGGTCAAACATAACTCATATGTTACCTTAGATGCCCTCAGAAAGCCTTCAGGAATTATCATGATCACCCCAGCTGCTGCCACTTAAAATATTAGAGGATGAGAGACTACAGCTTTGGAATATATGTTTTATTTGCAACTGTACTAAACAAACGGGTGTTCGAGCTATTTGGGAACTAGCACTGTCTGGAGCAGGGGACATCTGGAAAGTGTTTGAATGGGTAGAGACACATGGAAAGGGTAAAGGATACCAAGGGGATCCTGACAGGCACTCTTGGGGACTGGGGAGGGCTAAATTAGAGAGAGTTTGAAGACCTCAGCGTCCTCATAGCTATACCTTCTCCAGGATCACATTTAGAGGAGTTGAATTTTCGTCAGAATCCTGGGTTTACGTTATCTTATCTTATTCTGTATTAAATTGTCAATAGTCGTACTTTCTATTGTATATTCTGACTTCTTTTTAAAGGGAACAACGACAGGCCACTTTTTCTGGCGGGATTTTGTCTCTTTTCCAATTCTGTGCAAATACAATTCTGGCCGCTGTTATTATGTGTATGTTTAAATATATGTCTTCTTTACTACATTTCTCTGGTAAGATACCCAATAAAATACCTCAAGTCTCAGTTCTACATGTCGGTGTAACATTTGCTCAAACCATGTTTGTATTTTAACCAATAACTTCTTGCTTCGCTACAAGTCCACCACATATGATAATATGATCCTGGTAATTGGTGATACTTCCAACATTTAGCTGATTTGTCTTTAAATATTTTTGCTAATCTTTCAGGTGGCATGTGCCTCCATAAAACATTTTATACAAGTTTTCTTTATACGCTGTTGCCATTGTTAGTTTATAGTTCCTTTCCCATAGTTGTTGCCATTTTTCTAAATCAATCGTGTAACCAAAGTTTTTTGCCCATGCTATCATTGTTTCTTTTACTTCTTCTTCCTCTAATTTAATTCTAAGTAAATAGCCATATAGTTTCTTAATCATTTTTTCATCAGTTCCCATAAGTATCTTATCCAATTCTGAACTTCCCACGTTAAAACCATACGCTCTAGCATCTTTTTCATATCTTGATTGTATTTGCATTTGTGTAAACCAGCCTATATCAATCCGTTGTTCTTCTAGTTTTTTTCTGCTTTAGTTCTCCCCTTTCTGATAAAATACCTTTGTTATAATATGTTTCTCATATTACTATTACTAAGACATATATATTCCTTGAGGACCACCTGACATGATGATGCACATGTCATCTGTCCTCCTTTTATGTCCCCTTGTGGACTCTCTTGTAAGCATTATTTCATAATTAAGTCATAATTATATCAGATATGAGTATACTGGTCTAATTTATCTCATGTCATTTTAATTATTTCAAAGTAGTTCCACGAAGTTTACCATTGGCTGTATAAATATCTCTGGGGGTTCCATATTGAATATGGTTCCTTGAAAAAATTAGCATCTGTCTTTATGCACATATCTATACAGGTGTACTTCCAAATGTACACTATTTCATTTTTTTTAAAAAAATTATCCTGTCCTTATTGTTTTCAATCTTTTAATTTTCTTATAATTGATGCATGCCCATTTCATTTTACAATAAAAAGTATTAACTGGATTTCAGACCTGATTATTGCATTTGTAATGGGGAGAAGCAAGCTTCTGGTATAAAGAAAGATTACATCCCTACCATTCTGATGAGGAAGCAAAATACTTCACCATGGTGTATTTTTTGTCCTTAATTTTGTTTTGAGATCACAAACAGCCTCCTGGCTCATTCTGACAGTGGTAAACCTAAGTTTCTCTCTCCTCCTCCTGTAAGTCCAATAGATTTTTCCTCGTGCTCTATTCTACATTCTCTCCTTACTGGAAGCCAAAGATGAAAAACAAGGGGTCTGAACCAGAATGTTATGACATCATAATGTCATAACATGGGAGGAGCTACAAATTAGAGTAATGACATTGGTTGGCCTCCAAAGAGAGATCCTCTAGAAGAGGGGTATCAAACTCAAGTCATCATAGCGATATCACGTGACGTATCAAGACTTTCCCCCCCTTCGCTAAACTAGGCATGGGCATGGCTACCACGTAACACATCCGGCCCATGGCCACAAATTTGACAGCCCTGCTCTAGAAGAGCAGATTCTGTGGGAAAAGCAAGATTTCTAAAATAAGGGTAAATCTTTAGTGAAATTGTTTTATTTTTTAAAAACCAGCTGCTTGAAACGTTTACAGTAGTGCTAGAAAAAGGGAATTCCTCGTTTAAGGAGAGACTTCCTAACAGTGAGAACAATTAACCAATGGAATGGCTTGCCTTCAGAAGATGAGGGTGCTCCATCACTGGAGGTTTTTAAGGAGAAATTGAACAGCCACTTGTCTGAAATGGTATAGGGTCTCTAGCTTGAGCAGGGGGTAGAAGACCTCCAAGCTCTCTTCCATCTCTAAGCTCTCCTCGAGCATCATCCAATTCTTAACTCCATCCACACAAGCTTGGCCCAGGAGCTTTGCTCACCTTTTGGGTCAAACCCACTGCTAGAAAAAAAAAAGAGTGTTGCCTGCATTATATGGGCTCCAACTTCAACTTCATCTGCTCACTCCACCCGCGGAAACTCAGCTACTGGTAGCCTGTCCCAAAGCTCCCCACTGCACTGGGAGGCCTGATAGAGACCCTAATGCCATGACAATAGAAGTCAGGTTGTTTTCAGAAATGTGAACGCAGGAGGAACTCCAAAGTGAAGATAAAAGGATGGGGTGGCATTTGATGAGGGCAGAGTTACAGCTGCACCGTTTCCATTTGATACTGTAATTTACACTGTGACCTGTCCATTAACCCTGCCTCCCCTCTCCCCGCCTGCACGCTTTTCAAGATGCGCCTACTGCAGCGGTTCAGGTGCAGCTGAATAGCCTCTGTCATTGTCCTGGCCTGCCATGAAGTTTCTCAGTTCAGCGCTACCCCTCGAATGACACTCTGTCATTATACTATATTTAGGTAATGAAAGGTGTAATTTAGCTTTGTTCTATTGCAAGTCAATCCGGGCCTGCATGCATTGGGATAGGTAATAAAATAGGCGTGTGGATATAAAAAGCCTGAATAAGCATATTATGCAGTGTAATTTCACGAGCCAAAACTGATGAAAGAACGGGAGGTATAAAAGCCTTGGCCACTTCAATGCCTAACAATGAGAACTGTCATTAAGAGCAGCACAAAGAGGCAGATTATGGTTTGCCAGTGTATCTATGTGGCCTATGATCAATCAGTCTCCTTTCGCTAAGGGAGCTGGTGTATAGGGGATGGTATTTGATGAGAGTGGATTCTTATTAGCAGCCTCTATCCCATCGCCCCTGAAAATACATTGTGTAGGAAACAGCTTTAACCATCCATCACCAGCGTTTCCCAAAATAGCAGTGTATTGGGCTTTGCCTCTTTTTTACCGTAGGGCTGTCATCTTATCATCATAATTGTTCCATCTGGACATTGTTTGAAACTTCAGCCATCTGCTTTATCACACCCCACCTCATACTCTAAGGAATGAATGCAGCTGATACATCTGGCAGTAGAGATAGTCAGTCAGAAGCACCCGGCGGCCAAATTAGCACATGTCCCTTTAATCTGAGTAATTTTATCCCAGGAAGAGATCGTCAAGGTTTAAGATTGTCAAGGTTTAAGATAGATGGAACATGGCATTTAAAGGGGAACAAAAGCTAGAGACTTCTTCAGTGTCACTCCTGAAAATAGTATTTTGAAATAACAGAAGGACATTGGTAGATTATTACACACTAGAGGTTATTTAAAACACACACACACAGACACACACAAACAATTTGCAGCTGAAAAGAATATATGAAAGAGTGACGTGATTGCTTAATTTACATATAAATTGCACCATTGAATTAAGTCATGATTTGCTTTAACATGGTTCTTGTATCATTTGTAGCTGATTGGATTTAGTCTAGTACAGGGCTGTTAAACTCGCTGCCCGCAGGCCAGATGTGTCATATGCTGGCCACGCCCACGTGCGGTTTAGCAAAGGGGGAAAGGTTCCAATATGTCACATGATGCCGCCATGATGATGCAATGCCCCTAGTCTAGTAGTTAAGGCACCAGACTAGAAACCAGGGCACTGAGTTCTAGTCCTACCTTAGGCATGAATGCAAACTGGATGATTTATGGCCAGTCACTCTCTTTCTCAGCCCAACTCATCTTACAGATGGTGGTTGTCAGGAAAAACAGGAGGAGGATGGTGTGTTGGATATATTTGCTGCCTTAAGTTATTTGTAAAAGCAATGAATAACATAAAATAAATACAAATAAATGTTATTATAAAATGTTACCTACAAATCATAATAGGTAAAGACATGAAACATTTTAAGCCGAAATGAAACAAACCATATTATGGCTTAGAGATCTGTAACATCTTAACTCAGTTGTTGGTAGAATTTAAATGTAGAACTGTCATCATTTTAATCACAGTTTCTTGAATAAGCCGCAACCAGCTGGATGGAGGCATTACTCTAAGCCAGTGTTTCTCAACCTTGGCAACTTGAAGA
The DNA here is from genome assembly GCF_051295495.1 of Thamnophis sirtalis. NCBI lineage: Eukaryota > Metazoa > Chordata > Lepidosauria > Squamata > Natricidae > Thamnophis > Thamnophis sirtalis. The sequence continues at coordinate 129,373,469 of NW_028261385.1, read as the reverse complement.
TGTCTGGACTTCAACTCCCAGAATTCCCCAGCCAGCATTTGCATTTGCTGGCTGGGGAATTCTGGGAGTTGAAGTCCAGACATCTTCAAGTTGCCAAGGTTGAGAAACACTGCTCTAACCTATACATCATCATGTATCTAAATTTAGAAGAATGCAATACTACATGTGATTTGTTTGGTTTTGGTTTGGAGCATGGTGTACACTATTTTCACTGTGGAAGACTATAAGTACAGTAAGTTGGTTAAATCGCTTTTCCATTCTTAAGGAATATCTCAATTGAGGTTTACAGTACAGTTTCTATTTCAATGTAGCCTGAAGTGTTGCCATCAAATTGTGCCTAAAACAATTTCTGTGGGGAAGAGAAGTTTCTTAATTGTCAGACGTAGCCAAGGAATATGATGGCAAGCAGTTTCTCTTGGGCTTCTGAAATATCTCAGCTAAATAACACGCATTCCAGGATATAGTGTTAGAGCTGGCTTTTTTTCCCCTTTCCAAACTGCTACCCGATTAACCAAAGGTATGTGGAATTGATACAACAGTGGGATTTTTTTTTAATTTACTGTTTGTTTGATTTTTTAAAATCTTGCCTTTATTATTTTTTTATAAATAACTCAAAGTGGTGAACACACACAACATTCCTTCCTCCTCCTATTTTTGTCACAACAATCCTGTAGAGTGGTTTTTATGCTGAGAGAGACTGATCCAAAATCAACCAGTTGCTTTTTGTGTCTAAGGTGGGACTAGAAATCACAGACTCCTGGTTTCTACCTTCACCATTAAATCAGAAGGATCAACTGAAGATAAGAGACTCGAAGGGGTGGGCTTCAGAAATTTCAGCAATGGGTTCTCTGCTTGGTTCCTGCGGGGGCGTGGCCATGGTGGATGTGGCCTGGTCAGCCTCCTGCACCACAGCAGGGTGGTGGTGTTTCACCTTCCCCAGGCTCTGGAGGCTTTCCTTGAGCCTCTGGGAGGTATAAACTGCCTTCTCCAGGCTACAGAGGCCTTCTGGGAAGCCCATACCTCTCCCCAAGTCTCCACGGGAACCCTGCACTTACCTTGCATCCAAAATGGGCTGCAAGGGAGTCCTGGAATGGGAGGGGAGGGCTGGGCATGGCCAGCCAAGGGTGAGATTTGGAGGTTCTCCGAACCGGCCATAACGTTAGCTATGATTCTCCTGAACCTGGGTGAACCCGTAGCAGCCCACCCCTGTAAGAGCGGTACAAAAACTTACACTTTAAACAATATCCCAACAAACAGGGAGGCTTACAACAGTTCATTTAGTGACCATTCAAAGTTACAACAGCACTGAAAAAAGTGACTTAGGACCATTTTTCACAGTTACCACCTTTCTGGCATTTTTTTTTTAGAGCTCTGTGGTGTTCTGCATTAGCCTACCATGAACATTTAACACGATCAATATCCCCTTCTCTTCAGTAGAGCAGGATTACTTAAAAGCAGAAGCAGTTTATTTGGTCCCATTTCAGAATCAGAATAGAGCTGGAAGCAGTGGTGGGTTTCAAAATGTTTTAGAACCTCTTCTGTAGGTGTGGCCTGATTTGTGGGAGTGGCTTGCTAGCCATGTGACTGGGTGGGAGTGGCTTGCCAGCCATGTGACTGGGTGGGAGTGGCTTGCCAACCATGTGTCTGGGTGGGAGTGGGTTGCCAGCCATGTGACTGAGTGGGCATGGCCAACTTGTAAAATGTGGTGAAACTCACTTAACAATACTCTTGGTTAGCAACCAAAATGTTGGCTTAGGAACTCTGGTATTGAAGTGTGCAAGTCTTAAAGCTGTCAAGTTACAAGACTCTTTAGAAAAAAAAACCCAGGGGTGTTCAAACTTGACAGCTTTAAGACTTGTGGACTTCAACTCCCAGAATTCCTCCTCTTGCTCTTCATCTTGATGATCTGCGGACGGGCGGTGGGAAGGAGCTGGAACCGGTTCTAAATGGCACTGTAGATTTGTGGAACCTCTTCTATAGAAGAGGTTAGAACTGGCAGGAACCCACCCCTGGCTGGAAGGGACCTTATGGGGTCTTGTAATCCAGCCTCCTGCTCGAGCAGGAGAACCTATATCATTTCAAACAAGTGACTGTCCAGTCTCTTCTTAAAAAATTCCAGTGATGAAGCACTCACAACACCTGAAGGTAAGCTGTTCCATTGGTCAATTGTCCTCATTGTTAGGAAGTTTCTCCTCAATTCCAGGTTGTTTTTCTCCTTGGTTATTCCAACCATTATTTCTTGCCCTACCCTCTGGTGGTTTGGAAAACAAATTGACCCTCTCTTCTTTGTGGCAGCTTCTGAAATACTGGAATACTGCTATCATGTCCCCCCTAGTCCTTCTTTTCTTTTGACTAGCCAAACCCAAATCCTTCGATTGTTCTTCATATGTTTTAGTTTCCAGGTCCTTAATCATCTTAGTTGCTCTTCTTTGCACTTTTTTTTCAAAGTCTCAGCATCTTTTTTGTAATGTGGTGACCAAAACTGGATGCAGTATTCCAGGTGTGTGTTTGTGCCTTCCTTCCAGGGAGTAAAGCTGGTGGCGGGACATTCGTCCTACTGTCCAGCACCTGCAGCAACCCCTTGTTCTCAGCATTTCACTTAGCAGAAGCAACACTCAAATCACAAATTGCCTTTAAATTGTCTTTGTGAATTGGGGGGCATGGCGATGGCAATGTGGAAATGCGCTGAGAATATCCTAGGAGGAAAGAGCTAGATGCTGTGGAGAGCAAGGTCAGAATTAGATGCTGCTTTATATGTCAACAGCTGGAAGCTGATACATGTTTTGAAAGAGAAGCACTGAGATTCAGAGGACTGGAAGAAAAGTGTCCTATTGGAAGCTTTGCTTTAGGAGAGGCGACATGGCTTGATTACTAGATAAATGTGAGGAAAAGGAAGGAAGGAAAAATAAAGACAAGTTTGCTATGGCTACCAATAGCAATAGCAATAGCAGTTAGACTTATATACCACTTCATAGGGCTTTCAGCCCTCTCTAAGCGGTTTACAAAGTCAGCATATTGCCCCCAACAATCCGGGTCCTCATTTTACCCACCTCGGAAGGATGGAAGGCTGAGTCAGCCTTGAGCCGGTGAGATTTGAACAGCCGAACTGCTGAACTGCAGTCAGCTGAAGTAGCCTGCAGTGCTGCACTCTAACCACTGCGCCACCTCGGCTCCAATAGGAGAATGATCTTACCAATCAATGTGGCCAGCAAATAGCAAAATATGGGGAAAGAGAAGGGAGTTTTAGGGCAACCGGAGATACCTAAGGGATATATCAAAGGTTTCATTTGGATGAACTTAAAATTACTATGATCATAATATTCCTGAAGTGGCTAAGACAAGTGTTGGGTTAATAAGTGTTTTTTTTTTAAAAAAAAACATCTTGACTGTATTGAATATTGATATATCCCACAGGCTGGCTCTGTCTTCTTGCAACACAGAAGCAAAACTTTCCAATGAGAGTAAAAGTGAAATCTCTTAAGTTATTGCTGCAAGAATATTTTCAGATAAGCAGCTGAAGAACAAAAGGAAAGCTAGAGAAAGTGACTTTGTTCTGTTGGGGTTTAGTTTACTTCTGCCGCTAGCCCTGCTTAGCCAGCCCTCTTAGCTCTCATAAAAGTACAGATGAGAAGATTCAGTGATCTTATCACTCAGACTTTGATCTACGCCGGATGTAACTACCTTCAGGGATTCCTTTCCTTTGATAATTTGAGTTTATCATCCTTTGTCATTTTTGACCTACTGGCTTAAATGAAGACAGCAGGGAAATACTTGGGATGCCAGGAGTTTAAACAAATAGAGGAATTTGTCAGGTTTTCAAAGTCAATTTTGTCCTTTAAAAGAAAAAAAGTGCCCTAAGTGCTAACAGCATCTAATATCAGACAAAATCATTCAGTGGATGTAATTTGTTTCAGTTAGTGTAGCAAACATCCCTTAATTATGATATCCTAAGAACTCAGTTTATGTTAGCCAGAGGAAGACAGATGAAAAATATGTCGAGTTGCGTTATCATGAGAATAACAAAATAGACCCTTCTTCATAACTGCACGTACTGGCCCACCAAACTGCAGACAACAAAATGGTGTGGCATCAATAAAAAATAAATTAAATTTATACACTGCTTAATTCCTAGCAACTCTAGGCAGTTATTCCTCTATTAAGTAATAGAAAATGGAATTTTAACTCGAACATGAACCCCTTCTACTGATGTCAATATCTCCTTACCATGTTTCCTATTTGCTCCTGATTTATATCATTTTGATATGGCTTGCACCAATGATGTAGGGTGCGGAGAATGGGTAGGGAAGTGCATTGTGTCATTTGCATCACTGCACCTACAAAATCTGCAGTGAAACCCAAATTATTTGTATACTCAGTGCAAAAAACAGTAAGTCATGCTATTAAATTTTAGAATAGAACAGAATGACAGAGTTGGATGGGACCTTGGTGGTCTTTAAGTCAAACCCTCTCTTCAGGCAGGAAACCCTGTTCCATTTCAGACAAATGATGATCCAATCTTTTCTTTAAAACCTCCAGTGTCAGAAGAGGTCACTGAAGATAGGATAGAGTTGAAACTGGAACTGTTTCTCCTGGATATTTCTGATGGGAAAATGGGGGGGGGGGAGTACATACAAATACATAACATTACGTATTCTAACTGCTAGTAGAATCATTTTAGCACAGAATTGGAAACAAAGAGATATTCCTCCAGACCTGATTATAAGAAGGAAAATTTATGAATGCGCAGAAATGGATAGACTGTCTATGGAAATGAAGGAGAGGGAGGAAACCGAGTACTATCAAATTTGGAATAGATGGTATTCCTGGATTGAGAGTAAATGTAAAACCTAGGGTATAAAATGTTAAAGTATAATATATAGAATGTAAAGGATATAAGAAGTATATGATATTGACTTGATGTTACTATATAATAACATGTTATTATAACTTAAATAAGGATATAATTTAGGATAGTGAAATTGAGATAGAATTTTTGTAAATAGGATTGCTACAAAAGATATTGATACCGATATGGAAAAGCTGTTATAAGTGTAATTTGTGTTTTGTGTTTTGTCTTTTAAATGTTGGAAAATTCTATAAATATGATTTTAAAAAAGCTTCCAGTGTTGGAGCATTCACAACTTCTGGAGGCAATCTTCAGGTCTTACACACACACACACACACACACACACACACACACCATACAAGATAATTGGCAAGTACTGGAAGTATAGATTTTCTATATTTTTCTAAAGATTTCCAAAAGTCCAATTAATCACAGACATCAAGGAAGAAAGAAACCCTAAATGCTTCTACAGCAGAAGTCAATATTGGGCTATCTACTCTGCAAAGTATTGAAAAGCTGCTCCTGCTTAGCTGTTTCCACCCAAGCCGTAAAAGAAGAAAAAGAACAAAAAGATCACCTGAACTTTTAGCAGGTTAATTATGTTTTTCCTCCCCATTTACACAGAGATGCGAAGTAGCCCTCCAAAGAATGAGCCAGGTATCTGCTCCTTCGGCAGGAAAGTCCTTTTAAGTGCTTAAAGAGGTCTTTAAGTTGGAGTCATTAAGATTAGTTCTGCACAGTTTAATGTTAAAGTAAAAAAGGTAGGTAGATAATGAAATGGCTCTGGAGACAAGTAGAACACCTACTAGTAACACTGCATAAAGGGCTCCATGGTCTCAAAATATTTAGAAAAAGAGTTAACATTGTTTCCATCCTTTCATCACGCTTTTCAAAGCAAAACCTGGCTCCTTTTATCAGATCAGAAATATTTAAATCATTACGAAACGTAATGCCTATTTGAGGATGACGGAATCTTACCAAGTCAGACATACCTGCATGTTTATAAGCCACAGCTAACTATTTCCATCTATTGTTTTACTGATTGCCTTTTGGAAGTTGAAGGAAGTTGCTGTTTCATTTCAGAATTGCAAAAATGCAAGCAATCTGAAATTAGCCATCTGGATTTTCTCTCCAAGCACAATTGTTCTAATCGTTCATGCCCTGATATTCCTTAAAACAATTTGCTCTTCCTGAATTCATTGATTCATGCGTATGGTGACATGATTTTATCCTAAGCCAATCTGAGAGCATCGTGTTGAGAGGGTACCCACTTAAGGGCAGGAGCAAAGCTACAAGGAAAGTACAGTAAAGCAGTACAGGTCAGAGAAAAGGCATTGTTGGTTAAATGTTTGAATACCCTGTTTATTTTTTTACTGTATGTGTAACTATTGGATGTATAATCTGAACGTTAAACAGGATTTATGCCTCAACTATAAAATGAAATCGCAATTGCCAGAATCTATAGATCAGTACTTATGCAGGTCAAATGAACTGTGTGCTCTGCTTCTTTCACCTGTTGAGTTGATGGCTGAATCAGTGGTGAAATTCAATTTTTTTTTACTCCCAGTTCTGTGGGAGGGGCTTGGTGGGTGTGGTTTTGCTTGGTGGGCGTGTCTTGGTGAGTGTGGCGGGTTAAAGATACTGCAAAATCTCCATTCCCAGCCCACTCCAGGGGAAGGATATTGAAAAATCTCCATTACCACCCCACTCTGGAGCCAGACAGAGGTGGCATTTGCTGATTCTCCAAACTTCTCAAAATTTCCGCTACCGGTTCTCCAGAACCTGTCAGAACCTGCTGGATTTCACCCCTGGGCTGAATCGAAAGCATTTAAGAAGGACTTCCAAGTTGACAGGCTAGGCTGTTGATTGGCTGGCACTCTTTCTATTCCACTCTGAATTAGCCAACTTAAACCATAGGAACCAAAATACACCGTTCACTGAAAAACGAGGTCAAAATATTTGAAAAGAGAAGAAAATGCCTTTATAGTTACTCTTCTAATCTAAAGGATGTGGCAAATTTACAATATTGTCATATTAGATTACCAGATCAGGGCTGAAAAACTCAGGGCAGCAGTGAGTTGCAAGAGACAGACAAAACACAAACATTTTGCTGCGATGTTGTCTGAATTTTTGTAGCCCAGATCAGCTTGCTTAATTATATGCAAACTTATTCAGAACAAATAGTGTTTAGGTGTCCAGATTTTTAAGAATCATGATAAAGGCATATTCATTTGAAAAAATATGTGCAAATTTATTTTCTTTTTCGTCTTATATACTTTTATTTCTGGCTGTTTCATTTGTACCTGATTGGGCTTCATGGTTGTAACAAGGACATGAATGAAACTGAAAAGCAATAACAGTAACAAAATCTTGATATGATCTAACTTTATACTTTCTTTATACTTTTTTCGGGAGCTTCTATAGAAGCTCCCCAAAACAATCACAAAAAGAGCCATTGCTACAGATTATTTCCCTTGACAAGAATTTGTCTGCAGAATTATTTTAAAATAGTACCTGCCCTGGTACTTTTTCAAAGAATATATTGGAGAACACAGCCCGTCATGATTGCAATTGATCCTACATGCCAAGCTTATTTGGTTTGTCCCATCTATTCAGACATTATTGACAAATCAAAGAATATATGCATTTGCATCAGGCAAAAGCCATGCAAATTGTACTAGAAAGCCAGTGTTTTTAAAAGTAATGTATTTCCAAAATGGCTGAAACTCATCTGCTGTCTTTTCTGCTTTGTTGTCTTTAGCTGTTTTGTCCATACAACACTTGCGGGTTTGGCAAATAACTCTGTTTCATTGATTATGCAATTCTGCAGTAGGCACAAAGAGAGCTCTCTCTCATCTCAAGTAGGAACTTGTATAGCAAGGGTGGTGACAACAGATACTTTTCCTGGATATATGCCCCTATTCAGAGATGGGTTGCTCCCAGTTTGGCCCAGATTGGACGAACCGGTAGTAGCGACGGCAAGAGACTTTGCCCTCCAGTGTGGACGCTTCTGCGCATGCACAGAAGCGTCGTGAGCACACACGCAATCACAAGTGAACCATTTGTAAAAAAAATTGGAAACCTATCACTGCCCCTATTTCTTTAGGTGAGCACTCCAGCTGCCATAGAAATGAGTAGGTACATTCTGCAACTGAGTGCTTGTAGTATGTACACATCCTTTCTTCTCTCTGTTTGATCACAACATCTACCACAATGGTGTTTTGTTTTCCTTCAGCTTTTCTTGTGTGGTGGGACAAAGAGCAGGTTGTGCAAATATCAGACCCAGATTACACCAACGAATCATCCAAGAACTTAGAATTGTCAAGAGAAGTAAGATTTAAAAGTATACATTTTCAGACCGAAGGAGAAAGAAATCCAATGTGCTTTATTTAACTGCAAAGCTACATATATTCCTAATCAACAATAGCATAAATTACTCCAATGGCATAGCTCCAGTATAAATGTGGAAGTTCTTGTAAACCTTGATAAGCAAGACACAATGTCAAAAGTCAGGCTGTCAACAGCAAAGTATTGCAATGTATTGTGGATAATAATGTGAGCTTCTGGTAGTCCTCTAATTAAAACATTGCTTCTTTAAGACAGAAACATAATAGTTTTCCCTTTGGTGGCTTAGAATCATCCAACAATCATTGCACAAAACACAGTAATGGGGACAGGATTTATATGATTTCTTCAGTGGTCGGGCAATGCTTACAGAGAAGCTATAAAGCACAACAGGAAAATGCCATTAGTTCATCCCCAGAGTTGGTACTTCCATTTTAGAACAAAATCCAAATTGTTTGTTTGTTTTATTGTTTTATTGAGCTTGTATGCCACCCACTCCCGAAGGACTCCGGGCGGCTTACAATAAAACAAGGGAGGGGGATAATACACAAGACAACATATTAAAATATACAACAGTCACAATTTCCGAGGGGCTGGATATTTCGAAAGCTGCTGGAGCAGCCAGGACTTAACGGCTTTGCGGAAGGCCGGGAGGGTAGTGAGGGTCCAGAACTCCACGGGGAGATCGTTCCAGAGGGCTGGAGCTGCAACAGAGAAGGCTCTCCCCCGGGGAGTCGCCAGCCAACATTGGCTGGCAGATGGGATCCGGAGAAGGCCTAACCTGTGTGATCTAATCGGTCTATGGGAGGTAATCGGCAGGAGGCGGTCTCTCAGGTATAATTTTTTTCTTGCATGCTGAAAGTATCGTGACATATCTATATAATCAATTTGGCTGCTGATTACAGACCTGACCCCACATGGCAAAAAGTGTAAATCTATTTGTACTCAGAGTTTCATTGTGCTATTTTTTAAAAAATTAAAGCAGAAGAGAAAGTTATTTCAATGTGCTAAGCAAAAGTTCATTTCACTGCTAACCCTAACCCTAACCCCTATTTTCTTGAAAATAGACAGCATCAGCAATGTCTGACTTGCCACCATGGGCAAAAAGAAATAGAAATACTGTTTTGCTGTGCACTGTTATATTCTTAACGAGAAAAGAAAATGTATGTTCTTCACTGAATGAAGATTTGGTTTTTATAAGGCCTCTTTCTTCCCTTGCTTTAATTTTTGCCTCTAGAAACTTTTTTAAAAAGCAGAATAGGAAATATACTGAGGTACCCAGTTCAGTATATGTGAGGAAAAGATTTACATTTTAAAGCCATTTTTTTTTTGCTGATGTTTGGGCATCCTAAATGGATCTCTGCAGCTTATATTCATTTCTGAATTCTCAATTTATCACTGTTGTCAATAGCAGAAACCAGATGACAGAGAAGTGTGATGAGCAGTGAGAGCAGGCACAAATAAACTCAATCCAGCAAATTTTTCCATATGAATTCAAATGTATGTATTACAAAATCACTTCCACTGACAGCTTCTGTTGCTTACGTCTGAATAAAAGGAACACAACTTTCAGAAGAATGCCATTTGCATAAATTCCAATGGGGCAAGTATAGGACAAGCTCTTACTGATCTCTTAAAACATTGTAATATATGAGCCTACAGGTGAGAACGGACAAATGCAATGAATAAGGCACAGTCCTTATGAAAGACAGTTTGGTGTAGTGGTTAAAGCAACCAGCCAGAAACCAGAAACCATCAGTTTCTGCACAACATCATAGTTTAGGCACAAAGTCAGCTGGATGACCTTGGGCCAGTCACTCTCTTTCGGCCCTAGAAAGCAGGCAATGGCAAAATACTTCTGAAAAACCTTGGCAAGAAATCTGCAGGGACTTATCCAGGCAGCTGCCAGGAGTCACCTAAGACATGAAGATACAAACAAACAAAATGTATGTTGTTTGCTAATAAAATCTGTACGGCTTCTATATTTGCCTCTTATTCTGAGATGCCTGGCCTCAGAGGCCAAATAGGCTTCATTGTTGCCTTTTTATTAGAATAGCAGTAGCAGTAGACTTATATACCGCTTCATAGGCCTATCAGGCCTCTCTAAGCGGTTTACAGAGAGTCAGCATATTGCCCCCAACAATCTGGGTCCTCATTTTACCCACCTCGGAAGGATGGAAGGCTGAGTCAACCCTGAGCCGGTGAGATTTGAACCGCTGACCTGCTGATCTAGCAGTAGCCTGCAGTGCTGCATTTAACCACTGCGCCACCTTGGCTCTAGAAATATGTCTCCCTAATGAAGCAACTTTCAATAACGTCAAATGTTTCCTGTTCCTGATTGTGCTCGTCCATTGTGTGCAAACTGATTTCCAGGTCAAACTAAGTTAATCGGTGAATAACAAACACGGCGGCCTTCATTCTATCTATTAGTCAGGAAGCACAGACTAGAATAGATCTTCTCTTGTACTTTCACCTTTCATTCTATTGGGAGATATGATGAAAGAAAGCCTAGATATTATTTAAAAAAAAGTCCCTGATGATCTTATGTCATTTCTATGACTGTCACTTCCTGCCCCTCTCCTACCATAGTACCTCAAGTACTCAGGCAGGCACAAACAGCAGTAACTGCAGATGTTACTTCCCAGGCTGTGGCTTCCTCCACCTTTTGTTGCTCTCATAATATAAGCCTTCTGCTGCCTGGAACATAATCTGCTTGATACTTCCCTCAAACCAGGAACGTCAAAGCAAAAATAGCATCTCTGGTCACCCATCACATAGAACTGCCACTGCACATAATTGTACATTGCTGAATGTTTATGCAAAGACATATCTGCCATTGGTTGGAGACGTTTCTTGCTCTCAGCAGGTGTTGAAACTAAAGGCCAAGAAGGGCCCTCTAGCTCCGTGAGTCTAAGTATTCTTTGTATTAGGATGGAGTTTGGAGAAGGGAATTCCACCCCTCCACCATCATATGGACAAGATTTGGGGGAGAGATTTCTATAGGTTTCTACAACTACCATAAATACCTTTTAGAATTGCACAGTTGTTGATTATAGCTGTAACGCACTCTACATGGGGCTGCCCTTGAAGAGTGTTCGAAGACTCCAGCTGGTCCAGAACGCAGCTGCGCGAGCGATTGTGGGTGCACCCAGGTACACCCACGTCACACCTATCCTCTGCGAGCTGCACTGGTTACCCATTAGTCTCCGGATCCGCTTCAAGGCGCTGGTCGTTACCTATAAAGCCCTTCATGGCATCGGACCTGGGTACCTGAGAGACCGTCTCCTGCCGATCACCTCCCATAGACCGATTAGATCACACAGGTTAGGTCTCCTCCGGATTCCATCTGCCAGCCAATGTCGGCTGGCGACTCCCCGGGGGAGAGCCTTCTCTGTCGCAGCTCCAGCCCTCTGGAACGATCTCCCCATGGAGATCCGGACCCTTACTACCCTCCCGGCCTTCCGCAAAGCCGTTAAGTCCTGGCTGCTCCAGCAGGCTGGGGGGCTCTCGAAATATCCAGCCCCTCGGAAATTGTGACTGTTGTATATTTTAATATGTTGTTTTGTGTATTATCCCCCTCCCTTGTTTTATTGTAAGCCGCCCGGAGTCCTTCGGGAGTGGGCGGCATACAAAATCAATAAAACTAAACTAAACTAAACTAAGCTTTTCCCAACAACCACTGTTTCCGTAACTCACAAAAGTCTCAGTTTTGAACAAATAATTAATTTAACAAGCATGCCCCCCTCTTTTTAAAAAAATCTACAGCTTTCAAAGGGGCAACAACTGCTGGGTTATGCATTTGCTCTATTCTTTAGAATTGGCAATACACACAATCAGAATTATTATAGTCCCTGTTTTATGTTCCTGCAGGCCTCCCATTTGCTACGTATTTATTTCCTGCCTGCCTTTATTATCTTTATAAATAACTCAAGGTAGCAAGCATATCTAATATTTCTTTCCTCCTTCTATTTTCCCCACAACAACCTTGTGAGGAGAGTTGGGCTGAGATACAATGACTGGCCCAAAATCACCCAGCTGGTTTTCATGCCTAAGACCAGAGTAGAATTCACAGCCTCCTGATTTCTAGCCTGAGGCCTTAACACTAGAACAAACTGTCTCTCACACACAGATATAATTCCCCTCACTCCCGGAGATTTCCAAAGAAATCCCTGTCAGATGCAAAATCACCACCTTCTTCCTTTTCTTTGGAACGGAAGTAATTTCACTTGCAAATAGGAAATGAACCAGAAGAGTCAATGACCCTCGGAAAGAGCTATATTTCTGGAAATGAATTGTGAGTCTTTGGTATTTATATTAACAACAACTCAATTTTATATGGATTTTATTTTGACAGGATAATGTGGTCCAAATGCGTTTCCAACAGATAACTATGCGAATGGGATTCTTTTTTTTAAAAAAAATGTGATTTTTTTAAAAATCACAAGTTTGAAATGCCTCACTCAAATCGAGGGGACCACTTGCAGTTAAATACAATGTACCCCATTCAGAACTACACAGGACATTTTTTTTTATTATAATAAAATATAAATTCTATAGGAGGTTGCAATTTTGTAGCTCTGGAATTTACCCTTGAGATTTCTTCACATCTGGATATGTACTGTATAGCTTGCAGTTTTGTTTCCCTTATTTTCAGGTAATGATAGATCCAGTTCTCTTTCTGAAAAGACCTTTGTCTATTTATTAAATGCATTTGGACTGGAAGTTTCATGTTTAAAAAGTCGGATGGTATTCTATAAGAAGTTTTAGAAAAAGGTTCAATATTGTCGATCATAAATCATCATAAGAGTGATTAAATTTAATCTTATTGAAACAATATCAAATATTTTCTACACATGGAAGATATATAAAATTTAAGTATTTCTCTTAGGATCTAGCAAAACAATTCAGAAGCAAAGCTAATTATTTATAATAGTAAATGGTGTTTTGTGTTCAGTTTGACATGCACAGCTGAAAAAGGTTTTGAATTATTTCACTGAAAGCTGTGCATTTCCAGCCAAGTTAATTTTAAATAAAAAGTTATATTTATTGGTGAATAAAATATTCAATGCCATTTTAAATAAAGGATTTTTTAAAATAAAAAAATAGTTAATACTATACATTCTTAGACCACATTAATACATTTGAGGAGACTAACTATCATCACTTTTCTTACATTCTCTATCTTTTTCTCTTCAATTCATAGTTTGCCATGATTTTCATCCATTTGCCGTTAATTTCACCCAGTGGTGGATTCCGGATTCCGTTCCAACTGGTATGGTTGGAATGGCCCTGGAGTCATTCACATGCGCAGTGCATAAATGCGTTGTAGCATCCAATGACGCTTCTGCAAGCCGCCACAACACTCTAGCTGCTCGGCGGAGCATCGCGCAGGTGCTGTATGTGCCATGCGCGTGCAGGGAAGCGCCAAAATCTTAAAGCACAGGTAAGGAGCACGGGCAGGCGGGTGGGTCCTCCGGAGCATAATACTGGAATGGTATCCGGGGCTTCGGACTGACTCTGGTACTCCTGTATCGGGATGTACTTCCTGCAACCCACCACTGATTACACCCCATCTACAAACACGAGAGATTAAAAAATATGAAGAATGGTTGCAGGATTTGGGTTTGAATAGTCTAGAGAAAAGAAGGACTAGGGGGGACATGATAGCAGGATGCCAGTATTTGAGAGGTTCCCACAAAGAGGAGGGGGTCAATCTATTTTCCAAAGCACCAGAGGGCAGGGCAGGAAACAATTAATGGAAGCTAATCAAGGAGAGAAGCAACCTGGAATTAAGGAGAAATTTCCTGACAGTGTGAACAATTAAGCAGTGGAACAGAAGTTGTGGGTCCATCATTGGAGGTTTTATAAGAAGAGCTGGGATAGTCATTTATCTGAAATGGTATAGGACTCCTGCTTGAGCAGGGGGTTGGACTAGAAGAGCTCCAAGGTCTCTTCCAACTCTATTCTGATTAACTGATTCACTCAGTAATGTCACTATGATGACTGTCAAAGCCCTTTTCCTCCTGAATCCTATATTCTGGTCAATATTAATGCAATAAGGCAATGTTTCTCATACTGTGATCTGTGCACCTCTGAGCATCTGCAATGTCATCATCACAGGGGGTCCACGACAGGGGTGGGTTGCTGCCACTTCATTTCACACGTGTGCACAGTTGACTGAAAATTGTTCTGAACATGCGCAGAACATGAACAAAATACTAAAAACATGCTAGCAATGGCAGCGGCAACTGGGGAACTGGTTTGGGGGCATGGCCAGCCTGCATCACTGCCGGTTCTGCGACCATGGCCAAAATACCACTACCAGTTTGTCCGAACCGGTGCAAACTGGTAGCAATCCACCTCTGGTTCACGAATCCTTGAAAAAATGTTATGATTTAAATCTTGAGTTAAGTTTTGGGGGTATGTGGCCACAAAAGGTATTTAAAGGGGGTCCACAGTGAAGAAAATGTTGAGAACCACTGCAATAAGGACATGCTAAATACAGATTTATTTGCAACAGCTCATTTCCCCCCAGAAGATTTCTTACCTGGTCATTACCAACTTTTATTGTTGAAAATATTAAACTAATTTCACTGTCCTCCCCATTCTTCATATCTCTGGAGGTGTAGGCATAAAGGACAATAGGGGCCAATGAACCATTGCAAGAATCTAAATGTATCATCTCAAACTGCTGATTGAAGAAGGATAGATGCAAACATTATGACCAAACGACAAAGAGGAGAAGTTTTGTTACCCTTTGGGGTACAAATGCAAATAATGACTTAGCCTCAGAGTCACTTCATTCCCTGGGCTCTTTCTGGTTTTGAGCACCAGATAAAAATACAGACGGTCACAATCCAGGACTGTGATTTCTCCACTCTTGTGCAGCACTGCAGCATTTTTGATTTTCCACAGGGCCCATTGCACCCATAGAATCAGCATTACTGTGGTGGCACAGTGGTTAGAATGCAGTATTGCAGGCTACTTGTGCTGACTGCCGGCTGCCAGCAGTTTGGCAGTTCGATTCTCACTGGCTCACTGGTTGACTCAGCTAGCCAAGGTGGGTAAAATGAGGACCCAGATTGTTGGGGGCAACAGGCTGACTCTGTAAACCAATTAGGGAGGGCTATAAAGCACTGCGAAACAGTATATAAGTCTAAGTATTAGTGCTATTGCTATTACAGTTCCATGCCCAAATCCTTAGACATTCACACCAGAGTAACATCGCGGCTGACTCTATATAGAACCTGAGTGATATCTATTCTACAAGCCCATCTATTTGTTTTCAGCAGGATGAGATCCCATCCTGGAAGGTTAAATATGGGCTGCCAAACTCCCACAGGATCTCTTAGCGTGCCAAGTACTTAAGAGTTCCTAGGCTGTGAAATGATTTTCACCAGTTCAGTGTAATGTGATACAATTTGGGGATTGGTAAAATGTTGCCCTTAAGGCTCCCCATAAAATAAAGTTACTTAAGCCTCAGGAGATCTTATTGATTTTTTTTAACCATCCATGTTGTTGTTTAAAATTGTACAAAGCTACTTGGGAGTTGTATATCCCTGTTATATAATGCAAAGGGCAAGGAAGATGACCTTAATGGAGGTATACTGGAGCCACTGTCTCACACAGCGTAGACCTCCCATTTTCCCTGGCATTTCCTATTTGTTAACTATCATTGATCTGTACATGAGTAAACAGCAAAGCATGGGAGCAAGCTACACCAGGCATGTCCAAATTCTGGCCCAGGGGCCAATTGGGGCCCATTTTCAAATTTTGAGTGGCCCACAGCCTCTTCTCCCCACCGGAGTTATTTGTTTAGTCTTTCATATAATAGTTCATTTGCACTTAATGTTAATGGTTCAAAGAATGTGAGGCTGCATGGTTGGCCCCACACATTTTCACCTCACCAAATCTGGCCTCCTTGCAAAAAGTTTAGACACCCCTGCTCTACACTGAATTGGCAGATGGCAGGAAACCATACCAGGGACTTCACGGCTTATGGCTGAGGTCGAAGAGCAATTTTATCAGCTGTACGTCCAACCCTGTATTTTTATTTATTTTTTTTATTTGTCTCATTAGAGGCAAAAATGACCAAACACAACATGTCTTGCTTCAGACACATGATGTGAAGAACCATCTCTCTGGAGACTCCAGGAGTAGGGAAAGGTGGAAGAAAAGATGACCAGTAGCAAGGTAGTTGGACAGTTGATAGGTGTCCTGCTGGAAGATGTATGCCCCGAAGAAACATAGATACAAAACATAAAATGCTTATGGGCAAGTAAGTAGAACAGAGGTGGGGGTGTCAACCTCATGACCTGCGGCTCAGATGCATCACCCACTGGCCACTCCCATGCCCAGTTTAACAAAGGGGGAGGAATCATGATAGGTCATGTGACAATGCTGTGACGATGCGAGTTTGACACCCCTGAAATAAAGGAATGCAGGCATATGCAGATAAAAGACATTTTCAGATTTTTTTTTAAAAGATAACATTTTTTTAACATTCTAAGTTCTAAGCAACACATATAATTAATCCATATGTGTATGGACTTGACTTACAACAGTTTGTTTAGTGACCATTCAAAGTTAAAACATCCCTGAAAAAAGTAACTTATGATCATTTTTCACATATGACCATTGCAGCATCCCCATGGTCGTGGGATCAGAAATTAGATGCTTGGCAACTGACTCATATTGACGACCTTTGCAGTGTCTTGAGATCATGTGATCACCTTTTATTACCTTGTGACAAGCAAAGTCAATGGAGGAGCCAGATTCTTAAGTGCTTTGCTACAACAACCTGGGTTAATGTCTCTGTGTGTGTGTGTGTGTGTGTGTGTGTGTGTGTGTGTGTGTGTGTTTTTCTGAGGTTTCGCCGGTGTTTGTATGTAGGTTTTTGGTTATTTGGGTTTTCTCCCATGTAAAATTGGAAATGTCTTTGCGACATTTCGACGAAGTCTCATTCATCATCATCAGGCTGGTTTACTTGGTTTCGTGCTTCCAGGAGGCACAAAACCAAGTAAACCAGCCTGAAGATGATGAATGAGACTTCGTCGAAATGTCACAAAGACACTTCCAATTTTATGCAGGAGAAAACCCGAATAACCAAAGACCTCTCTCTCTCTCTCTCTCTCTCTCTCTCTCTCTCTCTATCTCTATCTCTATCTCTATCTCTATCTCTATCTCTATCTCTATCTCTATCTCTATCTATATCTATATCTATATCTATATCATCTATATCTATATCTATATCTATATCTATATCTATATCTATATCTATATCTATATCTATATCTATATCTATATCTATATCTATATCTATATCTATATCTATATCTATATCTATATCTATCATCTCTATCTATCTATCTATCTATCTATCTATCTATCTATCTATCTATCTATCTATCTATCTATCTATCATCTATCTATCTATCTATCTCTATCTCTATCTCTATCTCTATCTATCTATCTATCTATCTATCTATCTATCTATCTATCTATCTATCTATCTATCTATCTATCTATATATATATATATATATATATATATATATCTTATACATATATATAAGCTCTCCTGAGGCTTAAATAACTTTATTTTATGGGGAGCCCTAAGGCAACATTTTACCAATCCCTGAATTGTATCACATTACACTAAACTGTTGAAAATCTTTTCACAGCCTAGGAACTCTTAAGTACTTGGCCCTATCAGGGAACCTGTGGGAGTTTGGCAGTCCACATTTAACCTTCCAGGATGGGCTCTCATCCTGCTTAAAACAAATAGATGGGCTTGTTAAATAAAAAGTTATCTTTCTAGATTAAGGCATTCCAACATCACAAAAAGACAGTCCTGTTCAATTTTTGGTGTTTTGGGTCTGCCCCCACCCCCAATGTAATCCAAAGGGCTGGCAGAGGTCAGCTCCATCAACGAAAAGATACCTTGAAGCTCTATAAACATCCAGTCTGATGCAGAGTGAAACTAAAGCTTTGTCCACAGGCCACTATCATGAGATTCTGAACTAGAGTGGCATCTTTCCGATCCTGTACATGTACCCTGATCTGACACCCCTGACACTGCCATCACATGAGAAGATAGCCCTAGGCGATCCATCATTGGGTTTATATGATACAGTTCCAATCATTTTTTTTCCTTCTCTCCCAATTTTTCCTTCCCCTTTTCCTGAGGCAATACATGCTGTTTTGAAAGGAAGGGAGGGAGGGAAAAACACAGATGTGAAGCAAATCAGGTGTGTTTGCTCTTGTTTTGAACAAGCCTCTTTCTTTTGTTTCTTAATTCCCACATGCTGAGGACTATCTCAGTTTAACTAGCCACATCTCTTTATCTTACAAAGCCAGAAAAGTAAATAAGCATCTTATTCACTATGCAGAATGGATTTCCCCAATTTTGGTATCCTCCACATGTACAAAGTTTATTTTCCATCACTCCGGACTCAGAGCTTAGCCACACCTACAGGGAATAGGAGGCTATCAAGAATGCTAGGGGACACCATGTGTGTTAGCAAAAGTGTTCTGACTCATCACAATTCTTGTAGTTCAAACAAGCTGGTTGGCTAAACAGAGTTTTTGCCTGTGTTCCAAAGTTGGCCATCCATGGCTGAGCCTTCAGTCGCAGGCTACTACAAGAATAGTTATAGTCTACTCTACTGAAGTATTTCTTAATCTCAGTAATTTTTAAGATATGTGGTTTAAGCAGGCTGATAGGGGAATTCTGGGAGCTGAAGTCCAGACATCTTAAATGATACTGAGCTTGAGAAATACTGATCAAATGATTCATAGGACCTATGACTGGGAAAGGCTTATTTTCAGTACAGGGAATTCTCAAGGAGAGGGAGCTGTTTTGATCCGGAATAAATACAGAGGAAGGAATAATTAAAAGAGCATTTTCCACTCTCTGTCATCTTCCCGTTTGTATTTAGGTATATTGTCCATGAATATTTTCTCAACATAATTCTTCTCAAGGCCTACATTTCATCATTACCTTTAATACCATGCCAGCTTTCACCATTTTAGCATTTAAATTTCAACTGCATTCAACGATTATAGAATAGTTTTAGAATACTCATACTTTTAGAAAACTTTGGCTAAATCTATGAAAATACATTGTAGTCTTATAGCTGAAAGCCTTTTTAGAAACTGTAGGAATTTTGAATTTTACATGCCGCTTTACACCTTCTGTACAATTTTATTGTCTTCCATCCTATTTATATGCTTTAATTTTCTTTCACTGCTTTGATAGAAATCTCCAGACAGCTTTGTAGAGAAAGCTAGTTTATATCTCTTGTATTGCATTTCAAATTCGTTTGATAGTTAAGAGTGGTGTAAATCAGAAATAGACAAATGGTTAAATAATTACAGCTTTGATATAAATTATTTCTATGATAGAAAAAAAAACCATGGGATACTATTTACAAGTTGAAAAAAAATGCAGGAAATGGAAACACAGTGCCAAAAATCAGATTTAAAAAATGGGATATACCATAGGTTGGCATGGAAGGGAATATGCTTATTTTTAAATTTTATACAGATCAACTCAGCTTCAATGTAACGGAGAAAACATAACGGACAGGATGATGTAACTTCGAGCCCTACTCATTCTGTAGCCCTGTTGCTGAAAGGTAATGGGTAACTATGGAGGCTCAGCTTAGTAAGAGCTAAACTCATCAGGTTTTTTTGAACAGAGCAGCAATGAGTGAACTCGCGGTCCCCCAGTTGTTGTTGAACGACAACGTCTCCTTCCAAAGAATTGGGAAAGGGAGTGCACCTTGGAAGCAGTCTTTCTGGGCCACATCTCTTCCAAAGGTATGAGTGCCTCGGTTGCATGAAACTGCCAGCAAAGTCTCACTCGAAGAGACCTAATTTAGTCTCCGGTATGCTTGATGAATGAAGAATTTCCTCTCAAGACTAAATTACAGACCTCACTAGGGTTGCTCTTTCATGATCTCTTATTTAAGATGTAATTTTCCAACAGGGCTGGAACGCACATCCCCATGAGCTAGAATGTCATGAGCAGCTGCTGCCCAGCACCATCTTCCCACAGTTTGACGTGCGGCTTCCTCCTGAGATACTATTCTTTCCCTTGGCACCCAGAGAGCCCCACTAGGCATAACAAGGCAGTGGCGGCAAGAACCTTTCCAAATACTTTAATTAGGCCACAATCATGGCATTTGCACACCTTCTCGGCCACCCAATTCAGACAAAGGAGCACACCACTTTGTTTGAACTTAAAAGAAGAAGAAGAAAAAAAGTCTCATTCCCTTCAGACGCAGATGATTACAACTTTGTGTTCTAGTTTTCTCCCTCTGGCTTGATTTCAGGTCCTGTGATCCTCCTCTGGTTTTTTGAAGTGTCAGAGATTGTATAAACACAGGATCCAAATGTTTAGTTGACCTAACGGGTACAGGGAGCAAAAGGGGCTCACTGAGGACATCTGCAGCTCAGGAAGCAGTCTCTTAATTCTTTGGTCGATGTCATAATTGAAAAGCAGGAGAGAAGCCTTTTACCCACTTGTTAATGGAGTGGGATAGGGGAAAGTGTATACCAAAGAGACTATATTGTGATTGGGACATTGGAAAAGAAAAGATTGAGATTGAGATTGAGATTTGTTTTATTTATATGCCGCCCTATTCCGGGAGGGACTCAGGGTGGCGAACAACTCAAAGGGGGAAGGGAACACAGAGTACAATACAAGTAGTTAAAATAGCCAAGAATTACACAGCCACACAGGTCGAGAGGGGAAGGGAACTCATCAACCCCAGGCCTGCCGGCACAGCCAGGTTTTGACGGCTTTTCGGAAGGCCTGGAGAGAGGTGACGGTCCGAATCTCTGCTGGGAGTTCATTCCAAAGGGCCGGAGCTGCCACAGAGAAGGCTCTCCCCCGGGTGGTAGCCAGATGGCATTGGCTGGTAGACGGAACCCGGAGGAGGCTGACCCTGTGTGGTCTAATGGGTCTTTGGGAGGTAATTGGCAGTAGGCGGTCTCTCAAGTACCCAGGAAAAGGATATGTCATTCAAAGAATTCACAGAAACTTTAATCTGAGTGGCAAAAAAAAAAAAAAAAAGAGGAATCTGGTAGCACCATTTCCAACTGAGGATTTTGTTAAAAGGCACCAGCTTCTATTCATTCAACAAATGAATAACTAGGATGACCTGGGTGATCTACCCTATTTTTCCACCTTGTGCAGACCCACATATTTTGGAAGGAAAGGTTTCATACGCGGAGATATAATTGGTGAAGTTGCCTTAAAAATCTGTTGAGGGTGGGAGAGAGAAGGTGAGATGATGTCAACCTATCCTTGCCAGCTATAAGTCTAGCTCTGGGTTATCCAACTAACGTAGCCATGGAATAGTCATCTGTTCCAATAAGGACATAGCACCCCAATGGGGCTTTCATATGCCTTGATTTTTGTCTTATTGCCATACTTTGAATTGAAATCAGGATTATAATAAGGCTTTTGATCCACTGTGTTGGTATATGCAGTCTTCTTGAATTCATTCCTAGCACAGATAGTCTTAGAACCACAATTAAGCCCAACGTTTCTGTTGCTAAGCGAGATACTTGTTAAGTGAGTTTTGCCATGTTTTGTGATCTTTCTTGCCATAGTTGTTAATTGAATCATTGCGGTTGTTCAGTCAGTATAAGGATTGTTAAGGGAATCAGCTTCCCCATTGACTTTGCTTGTCAGAAGGTTGCAAAAGTCGATCACATGACCCCAGAATATTGCAATTGTCATAAATACGAGCCAGTTGCCAAGCATCTGAATTTTGATCATGGACCATGCAACAGTCATAAGTGTGAAAAATGGTCATGTCACTTTTTTCAATGCCATTGTAACTTTGGTCGCTAAATAACTGTTGTAAATTGAGGGCTACCTATATTTTGCACTCAATCCCGACAAGACCGAGTGGCTATTGATGTTCCCTCCCAAAGATTGGCCAAGTATTCCATCTCTCAGGCTGGGGGGTGAAATTATACGCCCCTCAGAGAGGGTTCGCAATTTGGGAGTCCTCCTGGATCCGCAGCTGACTTTAGAACACCATTTGTCGGCTGTGACCAGGGGGACCTTTGCCCAGGTTCGCCTGGTGCACCAATTGTGACCATACCTGGATCGGGAGGCCCTTCAGATAGTCACTCACGCCCTTGCAACCTCAAGACTGGATTACTGTAACGCGCTCTACATGGGGCTGCCCTTGAAGAGTGTTCAAAGACTTCAGCTAGTCCAGAACGCAGCCGCGCGAGCGATTGTGGATGCACCCAGGTACACCCACGTTACACCTATCCTCCGTGAGCTGCACTGGCTTCCCATTAGTCTCCGGACTCACTTCAAGGTGCTAGTCATTACTTATAAAGCCCTACATGGCATCGGACCTGGGTACCTGAGAGAATTGGCCTCCTGCCAATTACCTCCGATAGACTGATCAGATCGCACAGACTAGGCCTCCTCCGGATTCCATCTGCCAGCCAATGTCGGCTGGCGACTCCCCGGGGGAGAGCCTTCTCTGTTGCAGCTCCAGCCCTCTGGAACGAGCTCCCCGTGGAGATCCGGACCCTTACTACTCTCCCGGCCTTCCGCAAAGCCACTAAGATCTGGCTGCTCTGGCAGGCTGAGGGGCGGTTGAAATAGCCAGCCCCACGGTAACTATGAATGTTGTGTATTTTAAATTGTGTTTTGTCTATTTGTCTATTTATCCCCTTCCCCTGTTATTGTAAACCGCCCGGAGTCTTTCGGGAGTGGGCGGCATACAAGACCAATAAAATACTAAAAAAAAAATACTAAATATTTATAAGATTAAGAAATCAAGATTTGTAGACTTTTCTGACTTGCTCACTGGAATTATCTTATTTATCTCTGGTCAACAGCAACAAATGTTTTGTTGTTAGTATTTTAATGTAGTTAGGGGTTTGGGCCTTTTTTGGTAGTTTCTGGGGGTCGGAGCAGAGGGACAAATAATTTTCAAATAATGTTATTTATTTTTTAATAAAAATGTTCCAATTGCAATATATTTTTTAGGCCTTCCACTCCACTTCCCCCTTCTCTCTCTCTCCTTACATCAATGTTGATGTTATAGTGTGGTCTGTCTATATTTTTTTCATGATAATTACTTTGGTACAATAAAATGCATGAAAGGGGGAATGTTTCTATCTGCTTTTCTGTTTTACAGCCTCAAATATAAATTCAGTGCAACTCTCAGATATCTTTGTTCATGGAGTCACATACATTGTTGAAATCAATATCTACAGTATATCTATATTCAGCCTATCTATACTCAGAAATCAAATGCAGCATTTTTAATGGGATGCTCATGCCTCATCAAAATTCAACTTCTCCTACAGTTTATACATCTGGCTCTAACACAAAGGAAACCAAACAAGCTGGCAGAGATTAGATGTGTCTTCTGGAGCTTCTGATTCCTAATAGTACCAATACTCAGGACTACAAAATTGATTTGGAAACTAAATGGGTTGTATTACTTTCATAACTTCTTGTGCTAATCCTCAAATTTTATTTTAGTGCGCCTAAAGTATTTTATGATCCCTTCCCTCTGTGCGTAAAGCTAAGCTTCTATTTTTCAATCAAGACGTCACTGAGTATTTTAATGTGGGACAAAACTTATTTCTATATGACAAAAACAAATTTCAAGAGCAACGCACTCCTTCCTGCTAGACATGTGTCATTACAGCAGTTCCATGAACATGTATGTTTATTTTATCTATTTTTTGCATACTCTCTATGGAAGAAGATTACAGAGTGTATATAACTGTAGATGGAAAACTAGATGATGCATACAGTGCAACTCCTAAATAGTCTGAAATAATTTTCAGACATAATGCTTTGGTTAAGGCTAAAATGGACTGCAAAGTACATAGCAGAGCAGCATAAGGCAGGTAACTGGATTATTTGGGAATCCCTGACAAGTATGCCATGTATGAAATAGGCATGAAAGGTGGATTGTGATGAGTGGTGGGTTTCACTTATTTTTGTCACTGGTTCACCCCGTGCATGTGCGCACTTTCCATGCATGTGCCTGGCCCTCTGTGCATGGCTTTTCTAGCGCACGCACACTTCCACATATGTGCCCAGCCTCAGAAATGTGGCTAAATAGGACAACATAGCTCCGCTACTGGTTTGCCTGAACTGGTCCAAACCAGATGAATGCCACCTCTGATTGTGATGCTATATTGTCATGGACATGCCAACACAACAGAATCAGTGCCAATCTTCATCTGTGTATGTGCGAAGAGAGTTTGCCCCGGAATATTCTTGCAGTTTACAGAATACTAAAAGATGTTTCAGAATATATGTTTACTCCAATCTGAATATGACAATTAGGTGTATTGTAAATGCAAGACTGAGGCAGAAGAAGTCATGGAATCAGATTTACAAAGAAGTTCAATGAAAGGGATAGAGTCTAGATCTTGTTTATTTGAATAATTCATTTATTTATTTAATTCTTTATTTATTTTTATACCTTGGCTTCTGTCAAGAGGTCAAGATGGTCTATGCAACCCTTTCTCCTCCAACTTTTCCCCATAACAGCAATGCTGTGTGGTGGATCAGGATGAAATAGAGTGACTGGCCTAAAGTCACTCATGATATTTTCATGGCAATGGCTAAAACCAAACTGTTATCATTTTTGTCCTGTGACAAAAATCACAGGCAACAGAATGATCTATAGAACAACAAAAACACTTATTGCCTCCTCCAACAGTTGCCATCCAAGGCAGTAGACACTCACTGAGATGTATTTATTCAAAGCTGAAAAAAACCTACCCCATAATCCCTGATCCAATAAAAAGGTTGGTTAACATTTTAGTGCTCCATATATAGGGAAGGAAGGAAGGAAGGAAGGAAGGAAGGAAGGAAGGAAGGAAGGAAGGAAGGAAAGAAGGAAAGAAGGAAAGAAGGAAGGAAGGAAGGAAGGAAGGAAGGAAGGGATTTCTACTAGTGAATTCTTCAGAATTCCACTTTCAGCTAGCAATCAATAGATCCTGATATCTTCATTTTCTACTGAAATAAAAAATTATTTACAGAAATGTATATCTTGACCACTCACTAGGAACTTGTTAGCTTACAATAATAAAAATATAATAAGTATATAAATACATTGAATAAGATCATTATTGAGAACATTCTGGGTGTAATCAAGTAACTGAACCCCCCCTTCCCCCACATCCCTTTTTAATTTCTGTCACGTGAACATAAAAACGGGTGGGGATTGGCTAGTCTAGCTTAGCTGCACCTGCCATTTTGACACCACTGGCTCTCCTGAGGATGCCACTATTTTTTGATCTCCCCAATAATTGCTTCCTGCATGACAGCCCTATTCTGCAGTACTATCATACTGTAGTTTACCATTCCTAACCTTACATGGCCATAGCCATATAGATAAGAGACTATGTGTCTTTAGGTGGGAAGCCTACAAATAATACCTTGTATACAAGAATGAAAATGTATAATCAATGGGGCTCCTACACTTAATCTAAAAAAACAACTCATTCTTTAAAAGATGCCATCCCTGTGGCCCAATAGCTGAACCTACATAGAACAGGAATTTATCAAATTCTGTTGAAGTCACACAAAAAACATTAAATACCAACTGAAAATTTGTTCTCTACCTTCTGAGAAAAGTATTTCAATCTTTCCCGAGGTATGAAAACAATCCATTAAAAAAAAACACACACCTCAGACTGGAGTTCGTTTTCAATCCTTTGAATTCATAGAACATTGATTGCTCAGTCTCCTTTTGTGTTTCTCTTATACAAATGGAATTTGAGAACAAGGAAGTCACACCTTTTGTGCTGCTTCCTATGTAATAGACCATTTTAAAGGCTGATTAATACAACCAACGACTCCCCCAAAAAGATTTTGATTAAAAATATTGTGATAGCAATAGCAATAGCAATAGCAGTTAGACTTATATACCACTTCATAGGGCTTTCAGCCCTCTCTAAGCGGTTTACAGAGTCAGCATATCGCCCCCAACAACAATCCGGATCCTCATTTCACCCACCTCGGAAGGATGGAAGGCTGAGTCAACCTTGAGCCGGTGAGATTTGAACCGCCGAACTGCAGAACTGCAGTCAGCTAAAGTGGCCTGCAGTACTGCACTGATGGAGGGAGAGAAGCTTGGTCTATGGCAGGGATGGCTAACCTTTTTGTCTTCATGTGCTAAAAGCATGCACACGACAGCTCGCGTGCATGCCCAATCCCATAATACAATGTGCGCTCCCCCGTGCCCCCCTGCGCATGTGCGTGCAACACCGCCCCCACGGTGTCCCATTTGGGGTCTAGCAGGCTTCCCTGAAGAGTCCTGGGATCAAAAATGGGATGCATTCCTCCGCCTCCCCCCTGCCCCCTCCCCCCCCCCCGTTCATGCCTACACTATTACAGGAGTTATGTTGGTCTTGTATGCAGCTTTATTCCTCTCTAGCATTCATCTCCATTGTCCAGTGATGCATTTCCTGCCTCTCTATGATTTACCTCTATCTGTTCCTGTGAGGCACTTCCTGTTCCTGTTGCATGTATATTGATGGCTTGTATAGTGCCGGCAGAGGCCTCCGTGTGGCACCTGTGGCACGCGTGCCGTAGGTTTGCCATCACGGGTTTATGGTGTCTTCATCATTGGCTTAACTAGAGTCAACCATGAACACATAAAGTCATACCTGGGATGATTTTGTGCTTGGCCAAGTTTGAGTATGCTGTCTTTTCAACAGCTGGAAAGAATCAAGAAGACTAAAGGCTATAATTTTCTCAAGCAAATTAAAAAGATAGTACTGTCATGTGTCTATCCTACTAGGTGGCTTGTTAATGTTTTGAATTAATGAAATAAATTCCACCAGTTCTGGACAGGGAAGAAAATGGAGACACCCTTCCACCTCAGTACTACTGCAACAGGTAATAGTGAAAAGGGAGGAGAAATGGGAAGCATATTTTACAACCTAGAAAAATAAGCTAAGCTGAGGCCCTGAAGAACTAACTCAGTTGGCTCCAGAGGTTTGGATGTGAACTTACGGATTGAAGTTACAAGAAAAAAACAATCTAGCTAAATATTAAGAGGACCTTTCCAACAGTATGAGCTGTTTATCAAGGGAACAAATTGCCTCCAAAGATTGAGCCCCAGCTTCCTTGCAAGGTACACTAGCAACATTCAAATAACTGGTTAGGCTGTCACCACTTTCCTTTCCTTTGATCCCAGAAGTGGAAAATTTTCTAGGAACTATGAAACTTACACTGCCTTAGGCTGTAGAAACTCATCCAGCTCTGAGATCCCTTGTTCAGGCAGGCAGCTTACTTTCCATTTACCCCCTCTGGGAAGGGGTGAGAATCAGTAATGTGCAAGCCCCCAAGTGTCCTCCCGAAGTCCCCCATGATTATGTCATAGAAATCTGGCACAGATTCATAGAGTAATAGCATCAGCATGGTGCACTGCATTTCAACAGGATGTCATATGAAACAGGTTTGCTAAGACTTAAAATGTAACATTTTTAGATTTCAAAACCAAAACATTTTTAAAAAAAAAATAGTGAAGGAGGGCCAAAACTGTCAAACTCTTGCCTTTTGGTTACATCACATCCCTGCCACATCACCTGCAGCTGTTGGGCATCTGAGGAAGGTGCGGGGGGGGGGAACCCTCCCAACCAACCGGAAGGATAATTCTGAAGATGAAAATACTGCTTGCCCTCGCCTCAGCAAAAAAGCCAATGCAATCCAGAAACATTTTCCAATAGTTTTTCCTCATCTGAAGAGATTTGGATCATTTCCCTGTACTCAAATCATCAGTCCAAACTAAAATAGGATTTTATTAAAACGATATGTAGTTAAGGAAGCAGGACGGCAGGCTTGCACACACATGACAAAACAAACAGTAAAGTCTTTAGGTTACATTACCACCAAGGAGCATTTACTCATACGTGAGGGTTAGGCATGGGTGCAGACCATATCTTACATCATGAGGCTAAGCCCAATGGCAACAGACTAAAGGAAAGATCCCAACTACATTGTGTAAAGTCCTTTCCACACTGCTGACTCAGAAGGGCTATCCACCCATCCTTGAGTCAGTAGAAAAAGATACTATTTCAATTTAGGCCACAGAGGCCACAGAGTTAAAAACACTGACAGTTCTGCTTGGCTGGGGTATGCTAATACAATGGCATCCATTCTGATGGACTAGTGAATGTAGAACATCTGGGTCTAGCTTTGGAAGAGTCTAGATGCAGCAGAATGGACAGGAGATCAAGCAGATCTGTGGATGGGGCAGACCAGCACTTGAAACAACCAATATGCTCCACTCTAGTTCTCTTTTAAGGGATGCGGTGGCTCAGTGTCTAAGATGCTGAGCTTGTCGATCCGAAAGGTCAGCAGTTTGGTGGTTTGAATCCCTAGCACTGCATAACGGAGCGAGCTCCTGTTATTTGTCCCAGCTTCTGCCAATCAAGCAGTTCGAAAGCATGTAAAAAATGCAAGTAGAAAAATAGGGACCATCTTGATGGGAAAGTAACAGTGTTTCATGCGCCTTTGGCGTTTAACGGAGATGAACACCGCCCTCTAGAGTCGGGAACGACTAGCACATACGTGTGAGGGGAACCTTTACCTTTAGTTCTCTCTTACTATTTGTCTCCATCAGCACGTGGCATATAATAAATCCTACTACAGAGAGAACGTTATCAGATAACCAAGACAAAAGTATGCAGGCACTTTAAGAGAAAATAAACAACTCAATCCAGTGAAAGAGGAAGAGAAAGAAATTTCAAATATCCCCAACCTTGATTCCGTTTTGTATAAGAGGGGGCAGTAGGAAACTTTGGCACTAGGTGGGTCAATTTTTTTCAACTTTCAATTTCCAAACATTAGAGGTATTCAAACGTTGTGACATGTCTTGAGGATTGTAAAGATATTTTGGTTACTTTAATATAATTTAGCTGTGCTAACTACATAAATACCATAACTTTTTAACATTTTGTTTGTTTCATTTGAGGTCTGGCAGGCTTTGGAGAGTGCGGTTTTATGATCTACAACATTAAAGTAACATTTCTGCTCAATTCTGGAAAAGTCTTTTTCTTGCCTTGGCCTATCTCGAAAGATGGACACTTACTTGCCTTTCAGTTGCCATGATATGATGCTGATTTTATATAACTCAAACATCATCATGTTGCCTTAAGCCAATCTTACTCATGGGTTGGGCATGAGCTGAAGGCAAAGGCATAAGGACGTGGTAGAAAATGCATTACCCAGACATGTTTATACTATGGTTCTCCTGCAAGTCAGGGAATGAAACAAGCAGGTTGAACTCCAGTTTCACTTGTACTGTGTCTATAACGAGAACTACAGATAACTGTTAGCAATTTTTTTTAACATGTTCAAAAGTTTTATTTCTTTTAAGACAAACATTTCATCATTCCTCAATCAGTAAGACATCGAAGTACAATTTTTTGTATGTCAAAATAATTCTAGTTTACCACCAAATTCTTGTCTAGCCTAATATATACCCCTCCCCCCTACCCCTCTCCTCCTTCCCCGCCCCCGACTTCCCAGAACCCTTACACAGTATGGATTTCTAACAAACACAGTCTAAAATCTATTGAGAAAAAAAGAAATAAAGAAATTAATAACATTCTACATTGACCTTAGCTTCTTCTTGCTGAACTAACTTTAAACAATTTAAATCATTTCTGATCTTAAGCATAGGCTATCTGGAATTTCTTGGTCCCGTATTTATTTTGTATATAGTCAATCCATTTTTTCCAGTCTCGTTTATATCACTCATTTGAGTGATCTTTAAGATATGCCGATATTTTAGCCATCTCGGCTAAGTTCGTAACTTTCAATGTCCATTCTTGAATTGTAGGCAAGTCTTCCTTCTTCCAGTATTGCGCCACCAACAGTCTTGCTGCCATTATTAGGTGCAGAATCAAGTTAGTCTCTATCACTGTAAAGTCAGTACATATACCTAGTAAAAATAACTGAGGAGTAAACTTTATCCTTCTTTTAAAGATATTTTGCATAATCCACCATATTTTTATCCAAAATGCCTTAACCTTTTGGCAGGTCCAAAAAAAATTGTTAGCAATTTTTGATCCAGGTTATGATGAAATATACTGGAGAGCTTGCCAGAATGAGGAGAGCTTGAGAAGACATATGCTTATCAAAATGACATATGTCGAGGACCAATCTTGGTCAGAGAAGCCTGTTGCTTTAAAGCTGGGTTGTCAAATTCGCAGCCCTGCGGCCGGATGTGTCATGCACTAGCCACACCCACACCCGATTTAGCAAAGGGGAAAAAGTCCACAATAGTCACGTGACACCGCCATGATGATATAAGTTTGCCACCTCTGCTTTAAAGCGATCAAACTAAGAGAAGTACTTTATATTGTAGCTCCTTGAGCCATGATGGCACAGTGCTTAGAATGCAGTACTGCAGGCTAACTCACTGCTCGCTCCAGGAGTTCGATCTTGACCGGCTCAAGGTTGACTCAGCCTTCCATTCTTCCAAGGTTAGTAAAATGAGGAGCCAGATTGCTGGGGGCAATATGCTGGCGCTGTAAAGCGCCTAGAAAGGGCTATAAAGCACTGTGAAGCGGTATATAAGTTTAAGTGCTATTACTATTTACTATGCTAGAAGAGGCTTCTGCAAGTGGTATCTAAGTGCTATTGCTGTTATTAAAACAACTGAAGTGGTTGGTCAGTATGAGAGTGGCCTAAAGCCATTGAAGAACCATTACCAATGGTCAAAGTTTTTATTCCAGGCCAAATATTACAAACTTTGGCAAAATCATTACTAATTACCATTAAAAAAAGCATTGCATTTCTAAACATAATTCCCGCAGGGTCCTTGTCTCTTGTTTACCCTGTTTCTTCTAATCTGACATATTGAAGAAATAAACATATGTGAGGAAATTTTCCATGCACTGACCAAAAGATTGGAAAAGAGAATTTACACGGGGGAGGGGAGAAGAGAGAAGAGCGGCAAGGACATAAGGAGGTCTTCCCTAGTGTGATTTTAATTGATGGGATTGTTTGGGGTTTTTTTTTCCTGGTAAAAATAAGTTACCTTCTGGAATGGGATGCCTAGCAACTCTAAGACATCATAGCAAAGCATTCTTAATTTTTTTAATTTTTAATTTTATTAGTATTTGTAGGCCGCCCTTTTCCCTGAGGGGACTCAGGGCGGCTCACACAAAACCGGGAAGGGGGAATACAGACATTAAGACAGAAACATATAATAAAATAGTAAGCAACATACATTCATCATTCGGGAGGGGTAACTATCCTTATCCCCAGGCCTGACGGGCGAGCCAGTTCTTCAAGGCTATGCGGAAGGCTTGGACGGTGGAGAGGGTACGAATTCGTTGCAAATGGATTGATTCCAGAGTTACAAAGCTCCTAAGGCAAAACTCCTGGAATGATTCTGGCAACAACATTATGAAATGAATTGATCCAGGACTAAACCAGGAAGATTTCACTACAGCATACATTGGCAACTACAAAACACCACATGGTATAAACAAAATAAAACAGGGAAGTTATTATCACCTAAAAGCCTGGGAATGAGCTTCAGCATCTTATAAACACAATCACATTGCTTTAGCATTTCTTCAAGTCCAGAACACAGTGATTTGTGGTTTTACAAATGAGAAATATGCATCCTATGTTTGTGCTACTTTCTTAATAAGAAACCCCCGTTCTGTTTGTTCACCTTACTCTTCAAGCCAGCAGTAGCTTTGCCATCCAATGGGAGCTGATTAGACCCTCCTGTCTCAGATGAATGCATTTAGCTCCACTTGTAAGTAGTTGACCTGAGTTTAGAAGAGTTCTACTCAATATTTGGACATTACAGGTGAGAAATGGATCCTTCTCAAACAGCTCCACCTGCTGGCCCTCACTTGCAGGGGAGGAGGATAGCCATTTTCCTGTTGACTGTCACCCTACCTCCCATCCTTCAATGGTTCCCCACTTGGATTGACCAACACTGATAGTGTTGCTTCAACCCTTGGTATGGTATAGGGAGGATCATGTCTGTTTTTAGCAAATGTTCCTTTGGTTTGAATGGTTATTTAATCTGAGTCACATTTAATTGTCTTAAGGTAAATAGATGAATCATTTGGGGAGGGGGAGTTGTACCTTCAAAAGGTCAGGGGTTCAAGGTAAGATTCTTTGTTGTTTCTTCTTTGGGATTAAATGAAGGAAAACCAAACTGGTTGGAAAATTAAATTATTTTAGTTGGGAGTTAAGCAGACAAGTGACTCAGATTTTAGCTTCCCTGGATTTTACATGCAATTCTTAACAAACAGGTATTGGGCCCACACCTGCCTGCCATGGAAAGAGCAGCTGAAGGTCAGCACACCCATACAACAGAGGTGCCCTTGTTCTGGTGGCAAAGTTTACCAGTGGACTATAGTCAGGGTTTTGATAGCCATTGCAGCTGCTTCCCGAAGTTCATACAGCCCTCACTGCAGGCCTTTGCAGTTTACCCTGAGGAAAGATTTTGATCTACACATGCAAGAAATACGCTTCTGGAAAATGAGGAGAAAAGGAGTATATTTGCAAAGAAACTGTTGTGTAGTCATCACAGGTTTCATGGCTCTGATTTCTTTCTTGTGCTACTGAAAGAGGCCATTAACCATCAGGGGTTTAGGAGTGTACTGAACCAAACTTGTTCCCCTGTGAATTTAGACTGCGGTACAAAAAAGTATCCGAAGAGTTCTTTTATGCATACTAGTTTCTGTGAAATCTGCTTGAAAAAAGGTTCATTTTTTATTTAAAGTAATCGCTTTTGCTTTTTTGGGATCAGCAGTACAAGTCTGCAGTGCCTGAGGTAGAGAGATGTTCAGTAATGGCACTGGGAACCAGTGTCTGATTTCAAGTTTTTATTGGGCTAGCTTACGGTAGCTAGTGGTGGTTAGAATGCAGCATTGCAGGTTAACTCTGCCTTCCACTGCCAGGAGTTCGATCCTGATGAGACTCGAGGTTGACTCAGCCTTCCATCCTTCTGAGTTTGGTAAAATGAGCCCCGATATCACCCTCTGCTTTGCTGCTGCTTCGGCTGCCATTGAAATGGGGAGGGGGGGGCATGGTATTTGGGAGGGGAATCATTGCTGTGCTGGAGGAAGTTTCTAGACGCTGAACTGACCACCTTACTGCGCATGTGGAGGAAGGGAGTTTTCCCGCCAAGGCCAACGGTCCAGTAACGGTCCAGCATTCTATCCTGGTGATGCCTTTTCAAGTTATCTCACACCTGACATTTGGGGGCAATATGATTGGACTGTGCTCAGGGATGCCAAGGGGAGGGGAAGCTTTCGCGCCTAATTAACCAGACTCAACTTAGCTTTGCAACTGTTCATTTATAATTAGTAAAAGTACACTTGATTTCAATTCAAATGGAGTCCAGTGGTTTCTTTCCTGATTACTGAATGAAGTAATGCTGACACCCAGATTATTGGGGGCAATAGGCTGACTCTATAAAGCGCTTAGAGAAGGCTGTAAGGCACTGTGAAGCACTATATAAGTCTAAGTGCTAGCGCTATAACCAAGCATGGAAGAGTCCCATAGATTTGTTCGTTTGATTTTATCACTCTAACACGTCACAGAATGAATCCCCAAAATGAATGATTTGTAAAGTAAGATATCCTGTTCCTCAGGCTGTACTATTTTATTCATTTGATTTGTGTGCCACTCATCTCATCTAGATACGTCTTGTCATACATCTACTTGATCTGGGTTCCATAATAAAGTCACTTCATGTACACAGCATGAATATCATCAGGAGACTTACTTAAACTTTGCATATCCAGATGTGCATGCATAAGTAGTCTGCAGTAACAGAGGATGGGGCTGAGCTCATCTAAATACAATACTTCAAGCACTGAGCAATTCTTTCTTTAAGCAAAAAACAATTTTTTTAAAAAAATAAAAAGCGCAACCCAAAACACATGTCTGTGAACTATCTGTGCAATTAAAGAGCCAAAGAACCTTCTGGAGCAAACACTGCAATGCCAGGTATTTTAATGCTGAAATTCCCAAGGGAGATATCAAGCCAGGAGATATAGTAAATGTATAGCAACACATTGATTTTATTTACTTATCCCTATGATTTATAGCTCAGCTTTCTGCCCATAAGGCAGCTGATAATAAAAACATTAAAATAATGTTTAAAATCCCATAAAACTATTAAAATCTTTATTTGTGCAACACAAGACAAAAGGACTTAGTTAAATGTAGGTTTTTGATTCCTGTCTGGGAAACGGAGAGAGAAAGGGCGCTGAGCACAGCTTACAAGGGGGTACGTTCCTGAAGTGACAGGGAAGAAGTCCCTAAGAAAGGTCAGAAAGTGAAATGGACTTTCCTGCTGGCCTTTAAGATCTACACAATTAGCAATTTAGCAATTTAATAAATTTGTATGCCACCCAATCCTGT
The DNA here is from genome assembly GCF_051295495.1 of Thamnophis sirtalis. Lineage (NCBI taxonomy): Eukaryota > Metazoa > Chordata > Lepidosauria > Squamata > Natricidae > Thamnophis > Thamnophis sirtalis. Next base: position 129,338,848 of record NW_028261385.1, on the reverse strand, counting down.
AGGACTCTACGGAGATAGGTAGTCTCTTAAACTGCCCTCTTAGTCTTTATGGGTCAAATATATTAAATAATGGCTGGAAATAAGTCAAAGCTATTTTAGCAATAGCAATAGCAATAGCAGTTAGACTTATATACCGCTTCATAGGGCTTTCAGCCCTCTCTAAGCGGTTTACAGAGTCAGCATATCGCCCCCACAGTCTGGGTCCTCATTTTACCCACCTCGGAAGGATGGAAGGCTGAGTCAACCCTGAGCCAGTGAGATTTGAACCGCCGAACTGCAGATAACAGTCAGCTGAAGTGGCTGCAGTACAGTACTCTAACCACTGCGCCATCTTGGCTCACCTTTTATTTTTTACATTATTATTTTGTGTTTCCAAAGACAAAATGACAAGAGGTTTTTTTAAAAAAGAATTGTGTCTTTGGCCAGGAAGTCCTACCCCCAAAAGGGGCTCCAAACAGTCCTAGGTTTCAATTGTCCCACTCTATGATAGTCTTCTGGATCAGGTTGTTGCTCATGTAAGGCTACCATTTTGTTTCTAATAGGGGCCAACCAAATGCAAGCAGGAGGTGAAGCTATACCCGTCACTCACTAATATTCCCTTGTAATTTGGAGGCCTGCCACCCCAAACCTGGAGGTAGCATTGAGTCTTCAGGACAGATAATCCTTGATGGACCTGTCCATGAATTTATATGATATTCTTTTAAATCTATCCATGTTAGAAGCCATCACCATGTCTTATTGTTTCTTTTTTTTTCTCTTTTCAATCTCTCTACAATAAACTTTGGATGATTACATTCTTAGTCTTTCAAGAGAGTGAAAAACTTTCTGTCTGCCTCTGATAATCTTCACAGTAATTGGAGCCGATGTTTTCACAGCCTTCTTCAAGATCAGTGCAACCTATTTTATGTGTGACCACCCCAAGAAATGTCTAGCAATTTCAGCTGATAGAAAATGCTAATGTGCAATAACCTTGAGCATATTATGCCTGGTTGAAATCCTTGCTGTTTCCACTTCGTGTCACTACTGTGCCCCTACAGCCTTTGTAGGGCCATCCATAAGGACTGTACAACCATTTACATGAGATTAAGTGCAGATATCAAAAGGTTACCTGGCCATTAAGATTCTGCTGAGAAGAGTTGATGAATGAAACAAGGTCAATCCATCATGGCATTGGCCACCATGTTCCACCTTGGCATCCAATGGACCAATTTGAAATTTTAAAAGCCTATTTTGAATATTCTGACAAACTGGCTGCCATGGCAATTCTGGCTAGCTACAAAACATCCATTTTCAAGAAGATAATTGGGACTGGTGGTCACCTGTCTAATCAATAGGCCACAGGCATTTTCTGATATTGTATATATTGGAGATGGGTGCTTCCCTCTGCAATGTGGGGAATTTCCTTTCTTTTTAATTAAAAGCATATTAATCAAGGACAGTCAGGTAGTACAGGGATCTTGGTGACCGCAAGATGAGTTAACACTACAATGTTAGGTATTTTAATGCTGAAATTCTCAAGCCAGAATATATAGAAAACGTAGAGCAACATATTGATTTTATTTATTTATCTCTATGATTTATATTATAGGGATAAGTAAATAAATGTCAAGTAGTATAGCTCAGAATACCAGCTTCTGGAGAAATACAACAGACTGAACATGGATGAGCCGAGGTGGTGCAGTGGTTAGGGTGCAGTACTGCAGGCCACTTCAGCTGACTGTTATCTGTAGTTCAGCGGTTCTAATCTCACTGGCTCAAGGTTGACTCAGCCTTCCACCTTTCCGAGGTGGGTGAAATGAGGACCCGACTGTGGGGGCGATATGCTGACTCTGTAAACCGCTTAGAGAGGGCTGAAAGCCCTATGAAGCGGTATATAAGTCTAACTGCTATTGCTATTGCTATCCTTTATGCCAGGAATGGGGAACCTGGAACATAAGGACTTCTCATAGCTTTCAGATCCAACCAGGCACCCTGGCTGAAAATGGATGGGACGTGCCACCCTTTAAAGGCAGAAAACAACCAAAGCCTAAGGAAACATGATTTAGAAAATGAAAAGAGAGTGAAGTGGGAAGGAATAAGTTCCCATTTAAAATTGAGAAGGGAAAAAATAGTAGGCTCACTTATGTTGTGTTGTTGTCCTGCTCATTGTGGGCTTTGCCTTCCCCCCAAAATTAACTGAAGTGTAGCCCAACGCTTTGCCTATCTCGTTTCTGTATCATTTGGCTTTCCACAAATAATTTGGCCAAATCAGAGGGAGCTTTGGTCTGACCCAGTACGGCTTTTCTTGTGTTAGGTTAAAATATTTAAAAGGAAAATGAAAGATAACCAAGAATACTCCTGAACTATGAACTACACACAAACACAATGGGCCCATACAGTTGTGTGTGTCAATACAGAAAGGCACTGAAATCAGTAGGGAGAAAAAGGATCACTGCAAAGTGAATGGATTACAAACACATCATGGAGGAACAGTAACCAGATTAAAAGGCATATTTAAAAATATAAAGCAATCTATCAAAAGATCAGTTTGATAGGTACGACTGCATTATATTCATTCGCTCACCCCTGTGTACATCCATTCACAAAGTCTGACCCAGTACGGCTTTTCTTGTGTTAGGTTAAAATATTTAAAAGGAAAATGAAAGATAACCAAGAATACTCCTGAACTATGAACTACACACAAACACAATGGGCCCATACAGTTGTGTGTGTCAATACAGAAAGGCACTGAAATCAGTAGGGAGAAAAAGGATCACTGCAAAGTGAATGGATTACAAACACATCATGGAGGAACAGTAACCAGATTAAAAGGCATATTTAAAAATATAAAGCAATCTATCAAAAGATCAGTTTGATAGGTACGACTGCGTTATATTCATTCGCTCACCCCTGTGTACATCCATTCACAAAGTCTTCTGCATCAAGATCAGTAGAGCTTCCTCCTACATGATTGAATTTAGTCTGAGGCTTTTAAAAGCTTATGATAAAGTTATTTGAATGATTGGCTTTATTAGAAGACTTAACAAAGGGTAGGAATAGCAGGTTTTACTAGTGACTGGTTTAAAAAAGGAAGCAAAAGAAATAAACAGAGGTATCATTTTCAAAATACACGGTAGTATATCTTAACAACGTGGTGTTCACTAATACAAATATAAATAAATATGAACATCACAGCACATTATTGGGGTCTTAGTGAGCATCTGATGGAGTCTGAGGATTTAATTTTGGGATTAGTTTTCCTCAAATTAATTGGTGTGAAACTGGTTGGAAATTTGGACCAACTTAGTTGCTCCTGTTCCTAAAGAATGTGGCAAGTTTTCCAAGTTCAGTTCAGATGTTTAGAGGCCAGTATAGAGGTTAGATGCTGCTGCATTCATTCAAACTAGGTTCTGAAATAGACCAAATTAGAGGAAATTGATCCAATTACAAGAGTGGTGGTGCAGTGGTCAGAATGCAGTATTGCAGGCTAATTCTGCTGACTGCCAGCAGTTTGATTCTCACTGGCTCCAGGTTGACTCATCCTTCCATCCTTCCAAGGTTAATAAAATGAGGACCCAAATTATTGGGGGCAATAGGCTGACTGTAAACCACTTAGAGGGGGCGGTAAAGCACTATGAAGTGGTATACAAGTCTAAGTGCTAATGCTATTGTGAACAGCATTGGCAATCTCCTTTCTACTTCTTTGCCCTTTCACTGCACTTGAGACCTGTCATGATCTAAAATGGGTACAGACCGAACTTTGCTCCAGTTTCTGTACTACTGCAACGTGCTCTACATGGGGCAGCCCTTGAAGAGCATTCGGAGACTTCAGCTTGTCCAGAATGCAGCCGCGCGAGCGATCGTGGGTGTACCTCGGTTCACCCACGTAACACCTATCCTCCGCGAGCTGCACTGGCTGCCTATTGGTCTTCGGATACGCTTCAAGGCACTAGTCGTCACTTATAAAGCCCTTCATGGTATTGGACCTGGGTACTTGAGAGACCGCCTGCTGCCAATTGCCTCCAATAGACCGATCAGATCCCACAGATTAGGCCTCCTCCGAATTCCATCCGCCAGCCAATGCCGACTGGCGACTACCCGGAGGAGAGCCTTCTCTGTGGCTGCTCCGACCCTCTGGAACGAGCTCCCCATGGAGATTCGAACCCTCACCACCCTCCAGGCCTTCCACAAAGCCCTTAAAACCTGGCTGTTCCGACAGGCCTGGGGCTAAAGAGCTTTTGCCCCCCTCCTCGAATGGTATGGTTGTTGTGTGTTTTTAAATTGTGTATTTATGTTCGTCTTTTTATCCCCTGTCTGTACCCCCTTCCCTAACCGAATTGTGAGCTGCCCTGAGTCCCCTTCGGGGAAAAGGGCAGCGTATAAATGAAATAAATCCTAAATCCTAATCCTATGTCTCAATTCAATACGTGCTCAATGAATTGCAGTGGCAGCAGCATCTAGAAGTAGCCTATGAAGTAGGCACAATAGTAGGAAAGTAGGCAAAATACCACCTCTCCTACTGCCTCCCCCCTCCAAAAAAATAAGTGTACAGCCACATGAAATCACTAGTCAGAGGAATTAGCAGAGAATCTAAAATACACATTTTTAGGAAGACTCAGAAACACATTGCTGGCAGAACTCAACTCTCTTTCTCAGTTTAAATCAACCTTGTAGCTTACAGCTCCACTCAGGGAGCACTTCTCCAACTCTTAAAGAAAGTTCTAATGACCTTTCAGAAGACTGTTAAACATGTGTTTAACAAACAAGAGTAGAGCTCCTTCAAAAGAACATTAAACCCACATCAGTAAAGAACATAATGTGACTGACTATTTCCAAAATGATGATTAAGGATTACATGAGCAGATGCCTCTGTTGAAGCCAGATGTTTGCTATCAGGCTTTTCCCCAAAAACTAGACTGGAAACAGGCATTCAAGGACACAAAAGATCTGATAAGGAGGCTTTATTATAGAAAAATGAAGCAAATAATTCCAAGGACTGCTACGTATCAAATGCAAGCCCTATTTATTCTGAAACCAAGGTTTGGATTCTTTCTTTTTATGTGGCCTGCATAATAGGCTTGAAGCCTATTGGCAGGAAGGAGTTTCCACTTGTTTCTGGTTTTGGTAATAGAGTTGTCTGGTTTCAGGTTCTTTGCTTCTAACCTTGTGAGAACTGGCTCCCAAACTGGCTCTTTCTTGGTCCAAATCAATATGGCCAATGAAGCCAGTGCTTGAGAACAGAGGGTATATCAACAGTATCCTCAAGTGGACAATAAGAATTAAGCCGATCCCAACACCTGATCTTATCTTCACTAAGAACATCAATGGGGCATTTTAAATTGCTAATTCAGCCAGATTTCTATTAGGAAAATGGAGACAGGCACTACTTTAAATCTGAAACAGCAAAAAATGAATTTAGCCTACGTCCACAGTAGGCTGGGATGAGACGAAGACATTATCACAACTATATGTCTTTGAAATATGGTTAATGAGGTAGCATCATAGTGCAGGTGCTAGGATAGGAAGATGACCCCAATGCTATGTGTAATTTGTCTTTCGAAAGGGAAAAGCCAATAGTTAAGATTTCATTTGACATACTGTATACAATACTTTGTAAGAAGAGTTATACTTCGGATAATTTTTTCCATGAATTCAGAGGATTTTAAGTATTAGAAGCTAGCTATGCTCACTATCATCATGATTTTATATGTGAAATTTTGCATTAAAGGCAATTACAGGTAGTCCTCAATAAATTGGCTGGTAGCTTAATGACCATTCGAAGATGAACCCAAAGAAGTTTCTTATGATCCATCCTTGAAGTTACGATTACCAAGTATCCTCTGTGGTTATATGATTGCATTTGGGGTACAGGGCAATCAGTTCTCATTTATGATTGAGTGTAGCATCCTCCAGCTACATGACCATGATTTGTGACTTTATTTTTTTGTCATTTTCAAGCATTTTTCATCAGTTTCCAGCAGAAAAAGGGCTCTTCAATGACTATGTGATTTGCTTGGCCAAGGTGACTCGCTTAACAATGTTCATAAAACTGAGCCAAGTCTTGTGGTAATCCACTCAATGATTGCAATGACTTATGGCCAAAATTCCAGGTTCAATTGTGGTCATTAAGTGAGGGCAACCTCTAAATTCATATTTAAAGAGGTTTTACTACGCCTTGGCCAGAAAGCAATACTGACAAAACTATGTCTTGAAACAGGCATGCAGAATGAATCTCAGAGAAACCACAATCATTGTGTTTACACAGATCTGCCTTCTAAAAACTGATGCGCCACAGAGGCAGGAATGGTTCTATGAAACTGAATCCTAACTTGACAAGGAATGAAAGCAACAAGCATTGTCATATGACTTGATTACTAGATTAAATAAAGGTGTTTGTTCCTAAGAAATCAGTCTGACCAAGGATTGCAGATTGGTTTTGTTAAATTGCATATTTAAGTTTTTCTTTAAAATAGAATTGAAAATTTAATTAAAACCAGACTATTGTTTTTGTGAAGAGACATTGTAAACACAATGAAAATCACAAAATCTCAACCATTGGCTGAATAATTTATCCATTAATTTCACATTGTTTGGCTTCATATTCCAAGAATAGAAAAGAAGAAAAATACCTCCTTCCCACCAGCTTTTGACTCAAACTTTAATTTCTTATTTTCAATTATCTCTTTACCTATAAACAGTGCTTATTTTTCCAGTACTTTTTCTGCAGCTACCAAAAGCCCAATATTTCAGTGAATATACCACCATTGGTACACAGTATTCTATTATGCTGTTTAAAGCAATTTCTGTTTCTGGAGATTATTCCACCCATTTTCCAATTGCCCATTCACATTTCTTTCTGTTCTGATGTATTTTGCTTTCTCCTGCCCCTAACCCTTGCAAGCATAAGCAGCAGGCAACCCCACATAGGAAGGAAAGAAGGTTAATACTTTCTCCTGTCAAAGGGCTAGGAAAACAAAATACAAGGAAGAGCACTTACAAGATTTTGGAAACTCAGAAGGCTGCATAGCAACAGGCCAGGTCTGTTTGTGTTTAGACTTTTGTTACCAGAGCTGCCTTGTGCTTTTCATTCCTGGCTGGCTGGTATTTATATTTGTTATTTACAACATTGGAGGTCTTCTCTCTGTGGCCTTAGTCCTGCTTCTGTTAGGAGCTTGGGCAGGCTCTTCCAGACCAAAGACCTGGCACTGAGAAGATCAAACAAACACAGCTGCTTCTGTGTCACTCCTGCTGATATCTGGCTGGCTGCTCCCAATTTGGTCTGGGAAGCCCACAGCAGAACCTGGTGCAGGTGGAGGCAAATAACCTTGAGGCCAAAGGCAGTGCATGAAAATAGTTATTAATTAAATGCCCACTGAGAAAGCAGCAGCGGTGGCTGTGGTGGGTGAACCCAAGAATAAACAAGGCCACCCTCTCAATCTCAACCTTTCACTTCAGCAGCTTTCCTGATGCAATACTGAACAGGCATTGTGAGCCTTGTGGCACCTTGAATCATGTTAGAGCTGAAGAAGCAGACATGTGCATCAAAAGCACATGCCTGCCCTGTGCACATAAAAGGGGGTATGTCTTGAGAAGGAGGGGAATATGCTAAGGTGACCAGATTTTCAGATTGGTAAAGAGGGACACCATTGACCGGGGTGGGGGCGGGGGGGCGGCTTGATTAAAAAGTTATCACATTCCTTCTTCCTTATTCTTCTCATTGGATTTGGAGGATATATTTAATGGAGTTATTTTATATGATAAAGGAGTCGAGCTGATAAGGAGTCGAGCCCTGTAGCTCAATGGTTAACACATCTGCCTTAGAGGCAATAGAGCACAGGTTCGATTCCCAGTAAGGGTGTGGCTAGCTGATGAGAGCTAAATAGCTTGAAATAGATCTATACTAGTCTCCCTTTATTTATTTATCAGCATAAATATAACATTATATATATATATATATATATATATATATATATATATATATATATATATATATATATATATATATATATATATATATATATATATATATATTTGTGTTTTTATTTGTGCTGATAAATAAACAAAGGGAGACTAGTATAGATCTATTTCAAGCTATTTAGCTCTCATCAGCTAGCCATACCCTTACTGGGATTCGAACCTGTGCTGTATTGCATCTTAGGCAAACGTCTTAGCCATCAAGCCACAGGTCTCCTCCTTATCAGCTGAAGCCAGGGAGGAAGGTATATATTAGTGTCACAACCCTAGCTGATGAGAGCTAAATAGCTTGAAATAGATCTATACTAGTCTCCCTTTATTTATCAGCACAAATAAAAACACAAATATAACAAAAGGCAACAGTAAAAATATTGGGTTTCTGTCGTGATGGACTCTTGTGACGAGCCGATTGACAGATGTTGGAGGCAGTTAGCTTCCTCCCATAATTGGGGCTTACCAGGGGTTGTGACACACACACACACACACACACACACACACACACACACATATATATATATATATAATTTTTCATAGGCTTTTCCTCATCCAGCTTTTCTCAAACAACTTTTATGAGTGGACAAATACCACAGAAATACATGAAGTTTAAACTGTATAAAGGGCAGCTAGCCATGTTTTTCTTTTTCTCTAAAGGGAATGATAGCATGTCTATTTAGTCATGTGTTGAGACACTAAGTTGCTGACTGGATGGAAATAGGAGAAGTAGGTGGTGATTGGTTAGAAGTTCTCAACACTCCACTATTGGCCAACATCATGTTGAAATGAGCAACTGATTTGCAATCTTCAGCCTTGCAAATACATAGACATACTGTAGCTGTGCTCAAAGCATTCTGAGGTCTAAATACATTTCACTGTGGAACGATCTACCCATAGAGATCTGGACCCTTTCCACTCTCTCGGCCTTCCGAAAAGCCACCAAAACCTGGCTGTTCTGGCAGGCCTGGGGCTGTTGAACAAGGTCCAGCCCCACCTAGACGGATTGTATGATGTGTTGTTTTAAAATTGTATCTTTTTAATTGTATCTTTTTATTTTTAACTTTTAACTTTTATCTTGTTTCTGTAAGCCACCCAGAGTCCTACGGGATTGGGTGGCATACAAATCTATTAAATTACTAATTACAGATTGAAAAAAAGAAAGGTAAAGATGGGCTTAGAAAAGAAAGTTACCTGAAATGTATTTTATATTCTTCCTGAGAATAGTAAGACCAAGCTGATGTTAGATAAAATACAATAATATCCATTCCAACGATCCTTTCTAAAAAATGGGACGGGAGCATTTCCTCCTGAAATTTAATTTATGGTTCTATGGCCATTGCTTTTTTACATTGGTCTGTCTATAGAAAGCTTTCAAAGTGACTTCTGAAGGGATCTCTAACGCACACTATTTCTATAAGATCAATGTCAGCATCCTTTTCTATAAAACTTTTCCCAGTAATATGCAAATGATTCAAGGTAGTAATGAAGAAATGTAGCAGATTGAAAGAAGTTCTTTGGGTGAAAACATTAACTTGTTTTTCTTTTCTTTTCCAGATTAAAAAAAAAATGCTTGCATTAAAGCTGTGATGCTTGTCCAGAGATGCTGTTCTCCAAGTGTGGGGGCCTGGGGACTCCTGAGAATTCCTTCCAGGGGGTCCACGAAATTAAATACTTTAAAAATTCTCCATTTTAATTTATAATACAATAAACATCTATAGATTCAACTCACATAAACCAAAACATAATCATTCACAGGTGAATCATTTTTGAGTACGTAAGGAGGTCCTGTGACTAGAATGTTTGAGAGCCACAGGTTTAGAAAAAAATTAATGGTTTGCAATTCATACAACACTGAGAGCAACATTCAATATGGGAATAACAAATATTCAGGCAATAAATTTATAGTACTTCTTTCAATCGAGCTACTTAATTTACTAATAATGAAAAATGAGCTAATGAAATAACTTCAGTTAATTGTGCTGTATAACAGATACACACAAAGCTACAGTTACCGATATATTTGGTATACCATACACATACACATATACACATACTATGTATCTGATGTTGATTCATCATAATTATTCTCTACCAATCTCTGACTTATTTCTGTATACTTCTATATTCTTGGACCACTGGCAAATTTTTCTCTTCAACTTCCGTCTTGACTTTCTGAAGCATGTGCAACAACGTGAATCTCTAAAATTTCCAGAGAATACACAGTGATCTCTCTCACATACTTATTCTTCTATTGAAGAGGAAAGGCCAATCATTGTGACTTCCCAGTGCTGCTCGCCTGAAGAAAAGAAATTGACCAGGGACCTCTGTTTGATGCAATAGCAGTAGCAGTTAGACTTATATACCGCTTCATAGGGCTTTCAGCCCTCTCTAAGATTAGGCCTCCTCCGAATTCCATCAGCCGGCCAATGTCGGCTGGCAACTACCCGGAGGAGAGCCTTCTCGGTGGCTGCTCCGACCCTTTGGAACGAACTCCCCATGGAGATATGTACCCTCACCACCCTCCAGACCTTCCGCGTAGCCCTTAAGTCCTGGCTGTCCCGACAGGCCTGGGGCTAAAGATTTCAACCCCACTCGAATAGTATGACTGTTGTGCTTTTTAATGATGTATTGTTTTATGTTTGTAACTTGTTTGTCCTCCCTCCCCCTGAATTGTGAGCTGCCCTGAGTCCCCTCAGGGAAAAGGGCGGCATACAAATAAAGTATCTATATCTATATCTATATCTAAGCGGTTTACAGAGTCAGCATATCGCCCCCACAGTCTGGGTCCTCATTTCACCCACCTTGGAAGGATGGAAAGCTGAGTCAACCTTGAGCCGGTGAGATTAGAACCGCTGAACTGCAGATAACAGTCAGCTGAAGTAGCCTGCAGTACTGCACCCTAACCACTGCGCCACCTCGGCTCTTCCTACAGAGAAACAAAACAGAGAAATTGGCTGTCAAATTGTAATCCTTTCCCCAGTTTATTGTCCGTCTGAAGGGGGAAGTGGAAAATTCTGGCCATGATGCTCAGATGTTATCAAACTGCTTTATTAAATGGTCCTTTACTTCCTTATTTTCGGACTCATTTTTCACCTCTATCTGACCTTTTGTTTTTCAATGTGGTTTAGATCATTGGATAATTTCTCTCTTGTCTTGCAGATTACCAATCACAGGCTTTTGTCCTATGTCTGCTAATGAGGTCACTGTGAAAAAACCCACTAAAGAATTATCCATCATACTGAATAACACATTCCAAAAGTCATTTTTACAAAGTTTGGCTAATCATAGAAAATATAAACTACAGGTATTTACTTAAATAATGTTTTAAAAGAATTAACTAAAGCATTAACTACTGTATATCACTAAACTATGTGACAATATTTCCCTGTCTTTGATAGTCTTTGACATTTTAGAAAGCATGAAGTCATTTAGATTTCACTGAAACAACCCCAAGATTTGCTGTATACGTTTTCCCCTTTAATTACACGCACTAGCTGTTGTTTCTCAAACAACATTCCTCTCATTTAAAGATTTATGCCTTTAGTTTAAATGATCAATAGAGTCTACAAAGTAGTTAAGCCATGAAGCAGCTGCGCAGGGTCAATTAAAATCTGATCTTCTCAGTTTCCACAAAGTGTTTCTGCAACATTTGCAGAACATGAAGAATAAACTTTCAGGTTGACCTCTGTCAAAATGAAATAGGGTACCAATGAATTGATTCATCAATCCTCTCCAAAAATTGGTGAAGGTATATGAATGTTCTACAAGGCTTAGGAAGACTTAATTTCTCTTAACCATTGAGGTGGAACTTGAAACTTACAAAAATGATATAGAAAAAGTTTTACGTGAGCTTTTATGTTTTGGTCTTGCACTGAGAAGCAGCAATCTCTCTGAATTCAACCACTGGAAGATTAAAACTTAGGAAATAGTGAAGAACTTGATCTGTATTTTCAGATTGCTTTTCTGACCTATTGCAATTACTTTAAAATTGGTGACCATCTCCTACAGCGTTCATAATCTCAGTGTGCTCTGTCTCATCTGAAAAACTTGTAAATATTCCATTACTAATCAAAGTATTAAAGAGTATGAAGCCTAGGACCAAATCCTGTAGCGTCTTGAGACTGCTGTCCAGTTTGATGAAGAACTATTCAGTTGTACTTCAGCAAATACAGTTCTTAAATCAGTTGTGGATCCTCCCTAAAGACATTTAACAAGCTTTTTCATTGGAATGCTACAAGATATCCTATCAAGTGCTTTGCACATTTCTGTCCATAATCCATGAATATGAGATCGTACTGCATCCAGATACAGGGCAGCATTCTATATCACAAAGTTGCTAAACTATAATATCCTGCCTCCTATATGGCAACTCAGTAGACAGTATTGAAATAAGACCTAAATAAAATCACAGAAATGTCTGGTGTGAATAATTGGTCCCTCATATGCTAGGTTTTACATGATCTAAACCACTTTGTGTGAAGGGGCACCTCACTGGGTACATTTTCAAAAGCCTCTCAGGAAAGTGTTAGGCTAAAAGCTTTTTCTGCGATAACTACTTTGTTTTTAACTTTGAGTAATGTTTTGAAATGGTCTGTATGTGAGGAATGCAATTTGAAGTGACCCAGATAGACATGTATCAACTTGTTAAGAACGAAACCTTTATTTTTCTCTTTTAAGAGTAGGTATTGCATTTGGCCCACTCTATGTTATTATCATGATAGCTTTTTGGATCAAAAGCAATTTCCTTAAAAAACACATCTTTCCTTTTCCTGCAAAGAAGGCAGCCAGAAAAAGAAATCAAATTTCAAATTTAATTCTGGTACAAAATGGCATTTCTCCCAGGTTCACTCTTCCAGCTTTTTTTTTTAAAGACATTCTAAACCGACATGTCAGATATAACATAGATTGGATAGTTATTTAAAGTGGCCATTGTGTAAAAGAAGGCATGACTTCAATTTGCCCTCATTACAGTAATACCAATTAGAGAAATAAGTTTAAAATGGTTTTCTTGGCTAGCCAAAATGATTGGGGGGTGGGAATCTGCTTCCAATGAAATTGACATAACTGTTGCCAAAATGAAGGCTAGCTTATTGGTGAATAACAACCATTTCCCCCAGTCCACCCCCAAAATGTTTTTTTTTAATTTTACATTTAATAACTTTTGAAAACTTTAACTTCCTCTTTTTTAGTTCACTATTCCTCTGTGTAAATTTTGGATAATTTACTTGCGTTAAGAGCCTGGCTTCTGTTGGTGCTCTTGAAGTATTACTTGTGATACTGAAACAGATAATTTGCTTTATCTCAGGGTTTGTTTGTTTGGTTTAGCATTGGGTTCACAATGTGGTATGTGATTTTGAATGAACCAAATCAAGGACAAAAAAGTAACATAAGTGATCAGATCTAGAACTAAACAAAACAGGGTTCTGTTTTACAACTACATTAGGCCCAGGAAGTTTTGCCAATCAAAAGGAAATAATTATAAAAGGTTATAATTCATTCAAGCAAAGGGTGAGCAACAGATACCTTCTACCCTTCTTTTAAAACTAAAATAAGATTGTTATTCTTCCTATTTAACAGGTTTTTAGTGCATTTCTGGGCACAATGCAATATAGCTACTAAGGAGAGGAGAAGCCTTTTTCAGACCTTAAATTATAAATCACATGGTTTACTTTAATTGTATGATTTTTTTTCTTTATATTCTTAAGAATTTGTTGGAGCAATATATTCTGCTATAAATACATCCACTTACACATGCAAAATTTATGGCGCAAAGAAACTTATTACTAGTTATATGTAAAAAGTAAGGCCATTAATAATCAAGCAAAATTAACATTAGTGTGAATGAATGGAAGCCTACAATGAGTGAATTACTAAAAATCTTCTCCCATCAGAGAACCCAAACAGCCACTCACGTGCTTATCAGGACTGTGATTTAACAAGAAAATCTGTGTCAAAAACATTATCGGTTAACTATAAATAATATACTCTGAATGAAACGTAATCATGACTAATATACCATTCACCTAACACAGGAGTGTCAAACTGGCGGCCCACAGGTTGGATGCGTGATGCGCAGGCCACGCCCACCCCAGCTCAAGAAAAAAACATTGCCAAATGTCACATGACAGCAACCTGACGCTGCGAGTTTGACATGTGTGACCTGATGCTAGTAGAACCAATTTGTGATGGAACCAACCTTGAGTTGCTTATTTTAAGGGAACAGTAATCTCTCTGATTATTTCCTGGTCAAAAATCTGAAATTTTACAGTACTTTTTGTTATGGCATCATGTAGACTACATATTACCAAGATTTTCTGCAGAAAACTGTTTTTCCTGAAATGAAATAGCAGTACGTAGCGAGCATCAAATTCCTGGTTTACTTTAAAATTCTTTTTTCCTCTTGTTCTTGAATGTCTCCAATTTTATTCGCTATCTTGTGCTTTCATTCTGTTAACGTATTTGAGGCCTTCTCCTTTTTGTTTCCATTGAATATTTATATTCCCCTCCCCCATTGTCAAGAAACTCTGGTTTTCTATCTTCAGAAAAAGCGTGCCTTTCTTCTCATTTTCCCTGATGGACTCATAATTAAAGACATAGGGTGGGGTGGCCCATGCGTCTAATTGAAGCATATCATCAAGGATTGCCAGCACCAAGCTGAATGCATTACTGTGGTATCTAATTATCACATTGATTGACGGAAAGATTTTCTCTCTCTTCTTTGCAGAGGTAAAGGCCCATCGGACAGATTACAGCCTTGGCTTTGAAGTCAGTTGCATACATACGGAATCAAAGATCCAGGACTTCCCTTATGTATTTCGATGTGGCTTATCCCTGTCAGCCATTTCCTTTACTTATTTACTGTAGGATGCTTTGAAGTGGCAGAGCATTTTCCTATGCTGTTGGGGCATCTTAGGAAGGGGCGATAGGGTTATGAACAGTTCGAAAAGCACGGAAGAGCAGCTTTCTAGCAGTTTTTTTTAATGGGGTGAGGGGGTAAGAAACACGATCATCATTCTGCCTTAGAGAATTGTACTGCTAATTTCCTGTATAGATAACTGGGATTCTACACAATTTTGTTTTTACCATTGTTCTAATAGCAAAATGTATAGCTTGCATACTTATATCCAGAGGAAAAAGCCTAAAACACTTGGACTGAAAATAATGATATATTTTCAGAAACAAAAAAAGACTGAGGTGGGAGGGGCATTTGAGAGACTGGACATTAAGTGATATACCCAATCCAAGTAGTCCTCAATTTAAAACCACAATAGGGTCCAGAATTTCTGTCGCAAAGCAAGGTGGTTGTTCAATGAATCACACCCAATTTTACCTCTTTTTTTTGCAGTTGTTAAGTGAATCACATATTCATTAAGAAAATCCAGCTTTCCTGGTTGACTTTTCTGGTCAGAAGCCATCTGGGAAGGTGGCAAATGGTGCTTACATGAAATCAGGCATCCAATACCTAGAATTCCACATTGTATAAATTCAGTTTTGTTTTCCCTGAGAAAAAAATCAGCACCCCATGTAGATTACAGGTGATTTTACACACTGAAATGTGCAAGTTGCATATTTTGGCTTCTGGGTTAATTGCAGTCAATTACTTTGATTGTCAATTACTTTGTTCTCTGGAGGCAGAAAAATAGCCCCTTGGGTTGCTACAGTATCAGACACCTAGTTTCCCCATAGTCAAATGCTTACACTTACTTGGTTACCTGTGAAGTTCTTTACCTATACAAATCCTCATCTTCTGCATTCCCTAATTATATGCTTTCCTAGCCTCAATTAAAAAAAACAACAACTATGAAGGACTCTTTGTGGTATTGTCAGATTAGCTGCCATTTGGTGTTCTTTCCATGTAAATGTATGAAGCAGCTGTGCAGGGTCAACTAAAATTTTCTTCCCCTGGGGAAGAAAGCTATGGCAAAGCTAGACAGCATACTAAAAAGCAGAGACATCACCCTGCCAACAAAAGTGTGTATAGTCAAGGCTATGGTCTTCCCTGTTACAATGTATGGCTGTGAAAGTTGGACCATAAGAAAGACTGAGCACCAAAGAATTGAGGCCTTCGAACTATGGTGCTGGAGAAGACTCCTGTGAGTCCCTTGGACTGCAAGGTGATCAAACTGGTCAGTCCTAGAGGAGATCAACTCTGACTGCTCTTTAGATTGCAATATCCTGAAGATGAAATTCAAATACTTTGGTCACCTAATGAGAAGGAAGGAAGGACTCACTGGAGAAGACCCTAATGCTGGGAAAGATTGGGGACAAAAGAAAAAGATGAGGACAGAGAATGAGGTGGCTGGATAGAGTTACCGAAGGAGTTCGCATGAGCTTAAATGGACTCCAGAGGATGGTAGACCACAGGAAGGCCTGGAGGAAAGTTGTCCATGGGGTCACAATGGGTCGGACACAACTTCACAACTAACAACAACTGTACAATCTTCTTTTTGACAAACCTCCCAGAGGTGGGTTCCTACCTGTTCAGCCCAGTTTGACCGAACCAGTAGTAACTTGGTGGCCTGGGTCACTGGAACTGGCAGTGACCCAGGCCAGCCACGCCCCCGAACCAGTTCTCATATGGCGCCGCGAACTTGGTTTTCTGTTCTATGTATGTGCAGAACAAATTTCATTGCAGAAATGTAATTTTCTTTCCCTTTTTAAACATTTTTAGATGCAAATGTGCATGCGCGCAGAGCGTGTGTTTAGCATGCACATGAGTGTGCAAAACTTTTTGTGCACCGAACCAGCAGTAATGCAGGCAGCAACCTCCATATATCAAAGCAAGCACTCCATTTGGATGTGCTAGCTAGCCAATATCATCACAGTCACAACATTTAGTAGCGCACAAATTTCTCTACCATGACATATACTGCTGCATTATTCCTTTGCATAATAGTCTAAGTTCCAAAGATATGTGTTTGCTTTTAAAATACTTTAAGGTTCTTTTAATTCAATGTATCAGATCTCATAACTGGACTAAGTTGCATCAAATAGTTGAAAGGCCAACAGTAATTTTGGGGACTTTAATAATGAGCTATCCTTCAGATAAGAGTTTGCTCTTGAGCTAACAATTGTACTGAGGATAAGATAGTGGTATAGAATCCATAAAATGGATGTACAGTGCTGTTTCTGAATTGACTATGCTTTCCTGGTGACTTGTCTGTTTTTTAAAAAATGCTTTAATGTTTTTTAATGTTTGTATGATTGCTTTGCTTTTGTTTTTTGGGCATTATATTTTAATTCTAGGCCTCCCAGAGTCACAATTATGAGACGGGCAGTTATGTAAATCAGACAAACAACCATCCATTGTTGAGAACTACCTTATCTATGGACTTCCCTCTCCAGCAAAAATCATACCATCCTGGTGTCTTGTCTTCCTTCATTGCTTTTTCTTCCAACTGAGGAGGATCTGTGTACAGATAGTCCTCAACTTACAACAGTTCATTTAGTGACCATTCAAAGTTACAGCACCTCTGAAAAAAGTGACATGACCATTTTTCACACATACGACCTTTGCAGTATCCTCACAGTCACCTGATTTAAATCTGGATGCTTGACAACTGACTCACAGTTATGGTGGTTGCAGTGTCCCGGAATCATGTGATCTCCTTTTGCAACCTTCTAAACAAGCAGTCAATAGAAGATTCACTTAAAGACTATGTCCCGGGAGAGGGCCTTCTCTGTGGAATGATCTACCCGTGGAGATCCGGGCCCTTACCATTCTCCCGGCCTTCCGTAAAGCCACCAAGACCTGGCTGTTCCGGCAGGCCTGGGGCTGTTGATCAATATCCAGCCCCACTTAGACAGAATGGATGGTGTGTAATTTTAATAATTGTATTTTTATCTTAAATTTTTAAATGCTTTTTTTTATCTTGCCTGTAAGCCGCCCAGAGTCCCAAGGGAGTGGGCGGCATACAAATTTTATTAAATTGAAAATTGAAATTGAAAATTAACAACTGCAGTGATTCACTTAACAAATGTGGCGAGAAAAGTTGTAAAATAGAGCAGACTCCCTGGACAAATTTCTCACCTAACTACATAAATTTTGGGCTCAACTGTGGTCTTAAGTTGAGGAGTACCTGTGTGTTTCTGGTTTGCTTTATTTTCTCCGCTGTTATGAAAACAAAATTACAGGAAAGTGAAGAGCAGGGCTGGGGAACAAAACTGCCTTCTTGTTTTTGGTGTCTCCCAGAAGTTACCTAGAAAGACCATCGGCTAGTTCAAGCAAACATCCTCGCCTGGCTACATCAGAACAATGTGGTGCTTTGGAATGTTGATAGAACTGACAGTAAAAATGGAAGTGCCGAAACTGACAAGTTAATCAATACCAAGTGCAAGCCAGCAGTCCTGTTCCCTCACCTGTTTTTTTTTCTCCTCTGAGTCCCTTCACCCAACACAGGTGAGACATGTAGATCTCTCAGAAAAGAACAGATAATTCAGTGGGCTGCCAGTGCAAATAGTCTGTTTTTGCTCCTTGGGTTGGCAATCTTCCATCGGGGGACTATGATCAGCATAACAGCTCATGGAATCAGACCTGAAAACAACATTCTGTGTACCATTTCAAGCTCCACCTGGGTACACAAAGCCAAAACTGTTCATTTTCTTCCCTGCTTTTCCACATGTTAGGTTTGTTAACAGGGGCTGATCTCTATGTGTCCCTCTCAGTTTCCCAACTGACAGAATCTGTAAACAGTAACTAATAAAACCATTTTTATTTTAATCTGTTGTAAGAAACATAGGACTTGTTGTTAGTTCTTATTTTGATGGGCTTTCTTCCCCCCTCCTTCCTTTTTTTTTCTTTTTAAATGCTGCAGCTGACGAATAGTTAGCATGAGAAAAAAGTCAGAATTAACCTCAGGCTGAATCTGACATTTTCTTCATTTCTGAGTAGAGATACTAGTATACTTATAAGACAAAGCTCTGAACTCATTTGAAAAAAAAAAGGGTACAGTCCTAAATTCTAAATATGACAAAGTGGCAAATATCCATCTTACATTGAGAGGAAACCAAAGGCTTGAAAACCTTTAGGGATAATATTGATTTTTTTTTCTTTTGATAAAATAAAAGTGCAGGTAATCTCCTAACCATTTGTTTAACAACTGTTCAAAGTTACAGCAGGGCTGAAAAAGTGACTTATGACTGGTCCTTATACCTTATGACTATTAAAGTGTCCCCTTGGTCACACATGTCCCAAAGGTACTTTTTCAGGAGGCAACTGGTCAGTGGTGGGTTTCAAAAATTGTTCGAACCTACTCTGTGGGTGTGGCCTCCTTTGTGGGAGTGGCTTGCCGCCCATGTGGCCGGATATGAAGATGCCGACGACACTTGTCAGAACCACCTTAAATTACCTCACACACAGCACTGGCATGCATAAGAATATGATGTAAACTTGTTTTTTAAAAGGCATCTTTGGTTTGCGTTAAAACAACTTCAACACACGCAATGTTCTGATTGCACCACAAACGCAGTAGTCATCCTTACCTTTCACAGAGGCACTGAGTTTTATAAATAGGAGCATGATAGTGTAGAATAATCATATCCAAGGACCAGTGATGGGTTTCAAAAAATTTTGGAACCTCTTCTGTAGGTGTGGCCTGCTTTCCGGGTCCACTGGTGGAACCTCTTCTAAACGGTTCGGTAGATTTGACGAACTGGTTCTACCGAATAGGTGCGAACTGGTAGGAACCCACCTCTGCAACTGGTCTTTCTTGATTTTTTTCTTTTGAAGACATTTTGTTTCTCATCAAAGAAGCTTCTCCAGCTCTGACAGGATAGTGGGGAATGGAAGCTGTCTGCAAGGGATATAAATCCTTCCATTCCTCATTATCCTTTCAGAACTGAAGAAGCTTCTTGGATGAGAAGTGAAACGTCTTCAAAAAAACAACAAGTCCAGTTGCCTCCTGAAAAAGCACCTTTGGGACAACCATGACTTGGCTGACTGAGAATCTCTACAGATGTTGGTCACAAAATCAGAATTTGAGTATTGGCAACCAGCAAACAATTTACGATAGTTGTAGCATCCTGGAATCATGTGATTGCCATTTACAATCTTCCAGGCTTGATTACAACATTCAAAATCAATGGGTGGTGCCAGATTTACTTAACGACTGTGCCATTTGCCTAACAACCTTGTTGATTTGCTTAATGACCACAGCAAAGGAGGTAATATGGTGTGACTCATTTAATAACCTCATCACTTAGCTATGGAATTTTCAGTACTAATTTTCATAAATTAGGAACTATCTGAATCAGAGGTGGTATTCAGCCAGTTCTGACAGGTTCTGGAGCACTGGTAGCAGAATTTTTGCCTCCCAGTGTCCCAGCTGATCATCTTTTGTTGCCCTGAACAGGAGAATGGAGCTGGAAAGCAGGTTAGTGGGGTGGGGAGGGAATGGGGATTTTGCAGTATCTTTCCCCTGCCACATCCACAAAACCATGCCCACAAAGCCATGCCACGCCCACAGAACCAGTAGTAAAAATTTTGAATCCCACTACTGATCTGAATTGTTTTTACTGACAATTCATTTTGATTTTTAAAATTAAGATAGATGAGCAGCTTTGACTATGCAATAATTGTTTTGCATTTAGAGTGTTTATGAACTGAATGCCACTTCGTTGCTATTCCTGTTATCAGAAAAGGTTTGATCAGTGGTGGGTTACGACCGGTACACCCCAGTATGGGCATACCTGTCAACACCTCTCCATTAATTAATTAGGAAAGAAAGACCACAAGACTCCATGTGTGGAAATCAAGTGTACTTTTACTAATTAAGAATGATTAAAGGCATAGCGAAGCGAAGTCTGATTATTTAGGCACGAAAGCAATTGATATATAGAATAGCCCATTCCCCACCCCTTGGCATCACAGTTCCAGCCCAATCATAATTCTTCCAAGTGTCAGGTGTGAGATAACTTCAAAAGGCATCACAAAGATGGAACGTCGGTGCCGTTAGTCCTGGCGGGAAACACCCACGCATGCGTAGTCCAATCAGTCGGTGAACTCCAGAACCTTCCTCCAGCACAATGAGTAACCCCTCCCAAATACCATGCCCTCCCTCCCCGTTTCATGGCAGCCGAAGCGATAGCAAAGCAGAGGCTGACAATACCAGTGCCTGCTGGGAGCACCAGGTACTGTTTCAGTACGGTACTCTGGAGGGCCCACCGGCCCGCCATTGCTCCTTAGCAGTATTTGAAGTTTTCAGGGCTTCCACGCATGTGCTTGGAGCATGCACTGCCTGCGCAATGCTCCGGCGAGCAGCCGATAAGTATGCATGCACGCGCTGCGCACATTCATGTGGTGAGAACTCGGCCCCGTTGCACTGTACCAGTTGCAACGGGATGTGGAACACACCACTGGGTTTGGTCTAATAGTTAAGGCACCTGGCTAGAAAGTGGAAGACTGAGTTCAAGTCCTGACTTAGCCATGAATGCCAGCTAGGCAACTTTGGGCCAGTTACGCTCTTTCAGCCCAAGTCACCTCACAGGGTTGTTGTTACAGGGAAAAGAGGAGGAGGAAGGTGTACTGTTTTCCCCACCCACCTTGAGATATTTGTAAAAAAAATAAAAGAAAGACAGGATATAAATAATAATCACATAAATTATTCTGTTAAATAAATGTAAGAGATTCCTTTTTTTTTCATTGCCTGGTGAACTTTCTTATTGGAGGCAGCAAAGAGGTTGCAGCAGAATCATTGAAAATTACTCTTCCCACTTCTTAAAGTAGACACATGTCTTTGGTTGCAGGAATAAAAATACTTCTAGTTTTGGAAGCTCAACCAACGTTTAAAAAAAAGTAGAGATGCTAATATTGGTGTTGGTTACTAACAGAGATTATTTCAGGTTTGCAACTAATTTGCAAATAGTTCTTACAGGACATTTAGTGTAAGTAAGGATTTAATTGAATAATTTATATGGTCTTCTGGCCAGGAGCTGAATGTGTGTCCTTCCTATGTTTATTTACTCTGTTGTTGAAGCAACTTTCCAGAGTGTTTTTTTTTTTCTCTTAGAGTAGACCTAAGCTTACGGTGAATTGAGAGAGAGAAGAAAGAGAGAAATTTACCAGCTGTACTAAATTCTTATATAGAAAAATAATATTGTACGATTGGGGGGGGATGCAGAAGTGGCTAATCAGGGAGGTAAAGCAACATTATTTGGAGAAAACATACAATGTTTGGGACTTTTTAGTTTAGGGTAGAAGAATGAGTAAGTTAAAATGTTATATTAACGGTCTACCTGCCGTTATTTTTCACAGGAAAATGTCTTAATTTTAAGAACATAACAATGAAAAAATGATCTTTTTATGTTGATTTACATATGTCTTTGGGTTATCATGACTAACCACATTACTATGATTACTAACCACAATGAAGTGCATAGTGTTATACATGGCATGGAGGACATGGACAGAGTAAAATCCAACATTTCTTATTGTAGTAGAACGTAGGATTGTCCATTGAAGCTACATAGTAAGAAATTTAGGATTTATACCTGTGTTTTTCATCTTGGCAGGTTTAAGATGTGTGGACCAGCTTCCATGCTGGCTGGGGAATCCTGGGAGTTGAAGTCCACACAAGTTGCCAAGTTTGAGAGAAACTGAAGGATTTCTTTGCATTCATTGTACAGTTTGACAACATGCTCCAGTGACTTTAAAAATTGATTAATTCAGTTTGCAGAAAATGAGGTTAATGCAATTTCTTGTAATGACACTATTGTTTCTAAGACTACCAGCAGGCCTCCTGCCTCTGAATGCTTTTTTGTAATAAACCATCATGGAAAGATACAGCTGTTTTCATAACTTCTGCTTTAATGTTCGTACAACATCTGATTCACCATTTGAGGAAACAAATTGCAGCATTTTACCAATTCAACACAGGTAGTCCTTGACTTACCACCACAATTGAGCCCAAATTTTATGTTGTTAAGTGAGACATTTGTTAAGCGAGTTTTGCCCCATTTTGCGATCTTTCTTACCCTAGTTGCTAAGTGAATCGCTGCAGTTGATAAATTAGTAACCCGGTTGCTAAGAGAATCTGGTTTCCCCATTGACTTTGCCTCTCAGAAGGTCGCAAAAGATGATCACAAGACCTTGGGACACAGCAACGGTCATATGTATGAGTCAGTTGCCAAGCACCTGGATTTTAATCACATGATCATGGGGATGCTGCAAAGGTCGTAACTATGAAAAACAGTCATTAGTCCCATTTTTCGGTGCTGTTATAACTTTGAATGGACACTAAATGAACTGTTGAAAAGCAAGGATGACATTTATTTGTTTGTTTGTTTGTTTGTTTGTTTGTTTGTTTATATTTTGTGTTTCTAAACCACCCATCTCCCTCAAGGAGGGACTCTGGGCAGTGTTCAGTATAATATCAACACCCAAAGCCTTATGCCAAGTCATGGGAGCTGATGGGTGCAGGAATTGGTCAGTTGAAGAATTCCCTCTTTTCTATGTTAATTTTGGTGCTGGATTTTACTTGGGACAAGAGTTAGATGGGCCCTATTAGTATATCCTAGTACTGTAGAGCTCTCTAAGGGGACCAATTGGAAAGCTCTCTTTTGCTACTAAGCCACTCAGGACATATTTAATTTCCATTGGGCTTGTCAAGCTGATAAGCAACCTGAGCTGTATGGAGAGAATTTTGGCCATCTATACGCATCTGGTTAAGATCTTCCACTTTCTTAGTTAACAATATTAGAACTATACAACCTTCATTCGAGCCAAGAACTTTCTTTACTCCATGGGATGCTGCAACTGGAACATATCCAGGTAATACTTTTGCAAAGACTGTAATGTTGCATAGGATTTTAGAAAGCATTTACATCTTTTTAAGTCACCCCAGTGAGCTGAATTTTTAAATCTCCATATGGAAGAGTTTTTATTGCAACTACTGTTGGATACCAGATGGGAATTCTAAACTGAGGTACAGGGACTGTTGCTTTATACTGTTTATTCTGAAATGCTGTATCGTTTGCAATGCTTGCCCCAGATGGATTCATAAATACATACTTTCCTCCTAAGGTCTTGAAAATGCCTTTTTTTTCTATGTGAAGGGAAAAATGATTGAAATAACTGACCCTTTATTGAAAAAGATCCACAATTTCTCATAAAATGAAAAGGGCTATATAACAACATTCCCAGCTTATGTTACTAATAGCATGGCTGATATAATAACATAGTGATGATATTTGCCCCCCCCCCCAAATAATAACTGATATTTTATTAGTTTTATTTATTAG
Source organism: Thamnophis sirtalis (assembly GCF_051295495.1). Taxonomy (NCBI): domain Eukaryota; kingdom Metazoa; phylum Chordata; class Lepidosauria; order Squamata; family Natricidae; genus Thamnophis; species Thamnophis sirtalis. The sequence continues at coordinate 129,314,665 of NW_028261385.1, read as the reverse complement.
TATTTTATTTCAAATACTGGAACTAAGGATGGTCACTTGCTTTACATCCCAGAAAAAAAAAGAATTACCAATAAAGTGTTAATTCAAGTAAAATATTTAACTATATTTTAAATACAGTTGATGGACAATGAATCAATTTAATTTGTAAAATCAACAGAATTTGGCTTCATCCAAATAATTCCACGCTATGACCAAGAAGATCAATATAATGCTACCTTAGATCTCCATAACTTCATTTGCAAATCTGTTTTCCTGGAGAAAATTACCATTTGGATAAGAAACAAAACCTATAGTGATCCTGATCACCCATGATTAATTTAAATCAATGTTTTTCAAACTTGGCAAAAGTTGTCAAGTTTTAAAAAACACTGATTTAAATTATAGGAATGGCTGTTCAAAGAAGTGAGAGAATTCCAGGAAATAATTCCAGATTTCTTTCTCATCCAAAACACACAGCTTAATTGGCTCACCAATTCTGACAAGCAAAAGTTATGAGACACTGCTACTATGACTAAACATTGGCCCGTATTTGTATCCATTAGGATTAAGGACCAGCACCCAAAATACACAAACACACTTCCTCTTGTGCAACATGCGTTTTACCCTAAGCTTAATCTTTTCTTAGCTTTAGTTGTAACAGATTGTTAAAACTGGATTTGTTTTGGAATGGAATGAAAAGAAATTCAGCTATCTTACTGAACGTCTTCTATAAGGACCATGTGTCCTTCTATGTTGTTCTCATGAAGATTAACCATTCTAAAATGAGTTTTCTCAATGTCCAGTCTTTCAGACTGCAATTCTATTCACTCTTGCACCAGAGTAAAAAACACGGTATGCAGCTGTAGGAAGTTAAAACCCACCCCTCTCCTAGAAAATGAAATATTTTAGGAAATATTAAAAGGGCAGAATATTTCCCCTAAAAGGAAGGCACCCTCCCCTATGTAAATGGACCATTAAGGCCTGAGCCAGTCTATTCTACATAACAGGTAGGATTAGCCCTCTACCCATCTCACCACACAGCACCTGGGAAGATTACATCAACCAGCAAGGTTCAAACAAGCTTGGGTCTCAGGACAGCCTACAAAATTAGCTAAGAACACCCCCCCCACCTCCTGGGAGTCTGACAACCAATCAGAATACATTTCTTACACAGGAACAGGAAGTTCTAGGGTGGGGCCCAGGAGAGGGTATAAAACTCAGACACTCACAGCCATTCTGCCCTTTATCTTCTTCACTCAACATCTTGAAGTGTGTGATCCTTTTTCATCCAGGAGCTCCAAGGCATGTGATCCTGTCCACCATTAAACCATCTTTCCAAACAGCCTCCATGTTTCCAGTGTCCAGTTTTCCCCACTTGGAACTGAACCCAGATGGACATTTCTTCCAACAAGGCAGAGGATATACACAGTAAATATACACAGTTAAAATTGTAGTTGGAGTCCATTTGGTGAAACTTTGCATTTTTTCACTGATTCTCATTTGGATACCCGAAGGAGTTTCTCTTTTTCAAGGCAATATGCTGACTTGTGTTGTATTCGGAAATGAGGGATAAAATGTCAGAGGACACCAGATGCAAATCTGGCCTTGTACACATTTCCATTACTTTTTGAGAGAGATGGAGAGGGAGAGGGAGAGGGAGAGGGAGAGAGGAAGAGGGAGAGAGAGAGAGAGAGAGAGAGAGAGAGAGAGAGAGAGAGAGAGAGAGAGAGAGAGAGAGAGAGAGAGAGAGAGAGAGAGAGAGTACCCTTCTTCACAAAAGAGTTTTCATTCCAATACCAGAAGAGACCTGCAAAAAACAGGTGGTTATATGCACTAACTGAGGCCAAAATGAACATTAAAAATAGTTCTGAACTGCTTGAAGAAAGCTTTGGAAAAATATATTTTCCATCTGCAAAACAACCTTCGGCAGTAAAGTTCAAACCTTCCCTTGCAAGCGCCACAAATTAAGTATGGGTAGCAATTTACATGATTGTGACAGCTTGAGATTTTTGTTGTTGTTGTTTCTTTTAAAGCAACATACGCCTTACATTTCATCTATGCTCATGAAGCATTTTTAACCCCCTACCCTGAAAGACAGAATACCTTGTTTTGATCAGCACTCACTAGGTGGCTTAGTACTACATATTCCTGTTAACCAGACCACACATGCCGTATGTTTTGAAGACCTTCCGACTATGGGAGGTATATGATTGACTCCCTATGTTTTACATATTAAAATAAGTTAGGGAAAGTATGCAGACCATGGCTTCTAGAATTTTTTTTTCCAGCCTCTTAAAAATAGGTCTACCATACATCTTGGGACGGGGAGAGAAGTGGGTTGGAAATAGAGGATTAGCAACCTTATAAAACCACTGCCCAAGCGGCTTTCCTCTAAAAGGATAGATTGGAGAAATGAGGAGGAGGGATTTCTTTAACAGTCCTCAATTAAAGCCACTGTACATGTGGTCCTTGATTGACAATTACAAATGTGCCTAAAATGTCTGTTGCTAAGTGAGACAGTTGTTAATAGCAACAGCAATAGCACTTAGATTTATATACAGCTTCACAGTGCTTTATAGACCTCTCTAAGCAGTTTACAGAGTCAGCATGTTGCCCCCAACAATCTGGATCCTCCTTTTATCCACCTCGGAAAGATGGAAAGCTGAGTGAACCTTGAGCTGGGAGAGATTTGATTTGCCAAACTGCTGGAGGCCTGTGATTAGCAGAAGTAGCCTGCAGTACTGCACACTAACCACTGCGCCACCGCAGCTCATTGTGATGAAGTGAGTTTTGCCCCATTTTGTGACCTTTCATGCCACATTTGTTTAGTGAATCTCTGTAGTTCAGGGGTGTCAAGCTCAGGACATCACGGTGCCATCATGTGTTTAGTCCCTTCACTAAACAGGACAGGATATGACACATGGAGTTTTCTTCTGGATAAGATGCGCTGGGTAAGATGTAAGATAGCTAGAAATGCCCAAGCCTGCTATTCTCTCAGGATGGAGGGAAGGAAGGTGTACTGACAGAATCACAACTGGTGATAGTCAATTAGGAGTCATTTTAACTCTTCATATGCATGGAACTTTTTGCAAATGCTGGATGTTTCTTGATTTAGGCCTAAAAAGGCTTATCTGTTCTCCTATAGTGCTAAGCAGTGAGTGTAACATCTCGTGTAACATACAAAAACAAACTAATTAAGTGAATAATTGACATGAGCCCAGCAACTTATATACCATCCAGGGGTGGGTTTCAACTGGTTCGCGGCAGTCCCTGCAAACCGGTTGGTCGCCAAACCCGGAAGTAAGTAACTTCCGGGAACGGCGAAGGGCGTGCCCGCCCGTGGTCCTTACCCGGTTTTGACGAGTTCTGTGCTTCCACGCATGCGCAGGATGCATACAGCGCCTGCGCGATCGTTCAGGAGCAGCTGGAGCGTCACGCAGACGCTAGTACGCATGCGTGCACCGCGCGCATGCACGAGGACGCCGCCGGCCCCGTTCCAACCGAACCGGTTGGAACGGGGCAAGAAACCCACCCCTGATACCATCATATTTATTCTTACTCTTCTAGAAAGTGAAAAATCTTCATTCTGGAGAGGAAAGAGGTAAGGATATCATTTACAGAAGAATAGTCCTGAAGAAAATTCACAATGTCCTGTAGTAATCAAGTTTATATTTCCCAAAGGATCAAAAAGATTTGACTTCAATCCTCATGTAGTAGGACATTATTCATTTGTTACCTTGCTTTCAATGAAAAAAGAGTCTCAATAAAGTAGAATAAAATATGGATTAAAAATATAAGAATGAAGACGTGGCATAAAAGGGACAGTTAGAAGCTTGCTTAAAGGAAATGTCATCATCCTCTAACAACAAGATGTTCTAGCCAACGTCCCTATGTCAAAAGTCCAAACCACAAGGTTCAGATAAAGTTCGTTAATGACACGTAGTCCATACCTGTAACAAAAGGAGAAGACAGACCCTCATCTACTTATAAGGCTTTTCCCCCAAAATAACCAATAAGAAATGAGTTAAGTATTTCCATGTTGCAATGCTTTTGAGGATGTATAAGAATGTGTGCTTTGATGATGAAGGTTGTTCAGAATTTGCAATGTTAGCCATTGTGCTAACTTTCTGAACCTGGCTACCAAATAAACTTTTCTTGTATCCTGAGAAGTCTAAAGCCTGTCATTTTCTGCAACATCAACATGCTTGAACTATGTGTTGTTATTTGATGGCTAATAACATTTGGTTAGCAAGTGTTATTTCTCCCTAGGGAGAACTCTACTAAGACATCTGGGCTCCCTTTCTCCCCTCTTCCATTTGATTTTTCTTCTTTGTACATCACAATCAAGAGTATTTCACTTTTGAGAATTGAAAAAAAAGCACACACAATCAATTTTTATCCAGCTATGTCTATTCATTACTGAAACATGCAATATGAATCGTGGAAGGGAATTATGGATCACAATACATAACAATAAAATGATCCACTTGCGTTCATTCTTCTTGCTAAAGAGAATAATTAAATAGGTGAGATAGATGCAAACAAATACCTTTGTGAAGATTCCAAAAGATGCCCTAATTAATTTACAAGCCTCGAGAGACAGTTCAGAAGAAATCCAGTCATTTATTAGGAACAACATTTTGGCATTTTCTGCTGCGGAGCCAAATCTGATTTCCCGTTAATGGTGTCTGACCTTTACCCCTGTGTCTCCCCTCCCCTCAGTCTGTGTCATAAATCACATCCACCAACGAGGTGCTGCAGCAGGCTGTAAACTTTCGCACCTCACATGCCTGCTGTAGAAATCTGAGATCCGACCCTGGTTGAAGGTATGCATGGAATTCTCCCTCTCTTCAATGTCAACTTGATAATAGGCATGGAAATGCTTTACAAGTTGACATCCTTGGCATATATTTAGTTAAAAATGGCACACATCAATGAGTAAATAGAGCCTAGCTTTTTTCCCAAGTATTGAGACACATCGGACCCTCACCACCCTCCAATCCTTCCGCGGTGCTGTAAAGATCTGGCTGTCCCGGCTGGCCTGGGGTTAAGATTATAGCCCCACTCGAATTGTGTGATTGTTGCGTTTTTCTTTTTGAATATGCTGTATTGTTTATTGTTTGTTGTTTCCACCTCCCTTTTGAATTGTGAGCTGCCCTGAGTCCACCTAGGGAAAAGGGTGGCATACAAATAAAGGCAAAAGCAAAAAAAAAAAAAAAAAAGCAAAGCAAACATCCTATTTCTTCCTCTCCATGTATTTTGATTTTTAAATGGAGACAAAGAGGGTTATTCCTTTTTTATTGTTTTTATATTGTGTTTTTATCTTTATAAGCTGCCCAGAGTCACTGAGAGTTGGGAGTATTCTTAAAGAAATAATTAAATAAATTTACAATAGCTGTGTAGCAAAACAGCCATGGTTCATGAAAACCTCTGTATGGAGAGCTGCAGGTAAAAGAATTACTGGAAAAGTGCTTTTTAAAATTTCCATTAATAGAAAATGGCAAACATCTAAGTTTTACATCTAAATTTTGGAAATATATGCACTTGTCTTGTTACCTAGCCAGCTTCCTCTTCAGCATATGGGTTTGACATTATTTTAATAGTATATCATGCTCACTGACTTTTACAAGCAAATGCACAGATTCCCAATGCAAGACAAATGCACAGACCTAAAATGTATATCAGTTACAAAATGCTTTAACGTGTTCTGTAGTGTTCTAAACAATTGCATTTCAAATGGTTATGTTATCAGTTCTGAACTGAGTTCCTTAGAAAATGAAGCAAACAAAAATCCACAGACCATGATTTTCGTATAGCCCTGAAATAGCAATAGCAATAGCAGTTAGACTTATATACCGCTTCATAGGGCTTTCAGCCCTCTCTAAGCGGTTTACAGAGTCAGCATATTGCCCCCACAGTCTGGGTCCTCATTTCACCCACTTCGGAAGGATAGAAGGCTGAGTCAATCTTAAGCCGGTGAGATTTGAACCGCTGAACTGCAGATAACAGTCAGCTGAAGTGGCCTGAAGTACTGCACCCTAACAACTGCGCCACCTCGGCTCTATATATAGGGTGCCACCTGCTTTGAAGGAGGCAAACATCAACTCTTCAAGGTGCCATCATTGAACCAAAGGAAGTAGAAAAACAAAGGGCCTTGGAGGAGGAGGGGTTATTTGGGTCTCTTTCAGCTGGGATTGTGGCTAAAGTACTCATTGATTGCACTTGTTGGTTATTTTTGTGGGTCTCAGAATAGGAGTACCGTTCATCCCAGTCTCTTGTAGGGGTACAATCCTATCAATCATGGTAACCTCCCTCCGACCAATTAGATCGCACAGATTGGGCCTCCTCCGAATCCCATCCGCCAGTCAATGCCGACTGGCGACTACGCGGAGGAGAGCCTTTTCAGTAGCAGCTCCGACCCTGTGGAACGACCTCCCTGTCGAGATTCGCACCCTCACCACCCTCCAGACCTTCCGCACAGCCCTTAAGACCTGGCTATCCCGTCAGGCCTGGGGATAGGTTTCTAATTCGCCCCACCCGAGTGTTGAGTGTTGAATGAAAGTTGTGTTTTTTACTGTTTATTTTATTCACATATTGTTTATGTCTCTGTATTGCACCCCCCCTTTTCCTATGAATGTAAGCCGCCCTGAGTCCCCTCAGGGAAAAGGGCGGCCTATAAATCCCAAATAAATGAAATGAAATGAACCTACCTGCCTGATTCAGGAGACTGGGAGACACAGGTTTCTCCAGGGCCAGTTTCTGTCAGGGCTGAAGGGTCCCTCAAGGCTTTACTCATTCCTGCTTCTATTTAACTTGTATGTAAAGCCACTATGAGAGGTCATCCATCAACACAAGGAGGTATTTTCAATTTTAACCAATTTACAGTATCATTTGGGTGACCGAAGGGGAATACTTTTTTCAATTCTTATTCCCATTATACTTTCAATGGGAAGGGAAAAAATAAAGCAGAAAACAATACTCTAATCATGGAATATCAAGGAGAAGACCACATCCCACCAAAACTGGCATGGCAATCTACATGTAGTCCTTGACATACGACTACTGTTGAGAATTTATGTATTTGTTAAATGACTTTTGCCCCATTTTTTATCTTTCTTGCCACAGTTGTTAAGTGAATCACTGCAGTTGTTAAGTTAGTAATACGGTAGTTCAATGAATCTGGCTTCCCCATTTACTTGTCAGAAGATTGCAAAGTGACCTTGGGACACTGCAACTATCATAAATATGAATTTTGATCACATGACCTTGGGAACGTTGCAATAGTCATAAGCGTGAAAAGTGGTCATGTCACTTTTTTTTAGTGCCATTGTAATTTTGAACAGTCACCAAACGAACTGTTGTAGGCTGAGGATCACCTGTATAAACAGGCAGATAACCCTACACTCATTAGCACTGATGATGTTCCTTAGTTGGGTAATGAAACTGTCCTCTAGCTGCATACTGTAACAGCTCTCAAATCAAGTTGTTGGAGTAATGGTCTGTAGTGTAAAATGTTATTGTTCTGTAGATGTTTTTAGTGATAAAGACCAACGTAGTAAGGCATAGAGGAAACAGCTCTTAAATTTCCAAGAATTTAAAAAGTGCCACAGAAGAAGACTTTCTGAGGCATGAAAACAGTGGCTGCTGCAGGACTTTTTCCCGTTCATTTTCACTATAGGTTAGGGATCAGCAACCTGCGGCTCTGGAGCCACATGTGGCTCTTTCATCCCTCTGCTGCGGCTCCCTATCATCAGTCGGCTCCACAATTGATAGGGCTAGGGCTTTTGGTTAGGACAGGTAGAGGAAAAAGCATGCTGTGCTAGGAGGAGACTATAGTGGGGGAACCAGACTTCTGGTCGGCAGAGGAAAAAGGATGTTGTCCTAGGACCTAGGAAGAGACTCTATGGTGGGGGAACCAGACTTCTGGTTGGCAGAGGAAAAAGGACGCCATGCTAGGAGGAGAATCGAATGCCGCGCTAGGAGACAGAATTGAATGGGGGGATTTCAGTTAGGACCTTTGTGGCTCTTCGAGTGTTTAAGTTTGCTGACCCCTGCTATAGGTGAAGTCTTTTTTAAAAGTCGAGGTTGGGGAATGGCTGAGAAATTGTCATTGTTGATTTGCTACAACATTAGTTTTTAAGGTAAAAGTCCCAAACTTTGCCAGATCTCACATCAACCAATTCCAGCAAAATTCCCCTTAAATTTCTTCTAATCTGCATAATGGATGTATTATTTTGCCATCAAAATCTGTGCATGAAGAATGCACAGTGCTATATAGTCAGTACTTATAGATTTTGGAATAATGAATCATTACTGGGACTTCTTCAAGCTGCCCTAGAACCAGTCGTGCATAATTTCACCTTGACTGGATTTAGCAAACCTCAAGCGTTTTCCTCCATTTGCAATCTGGCTGGCTTTCAGCCCTAAAGCAAAATTTCAGGTGGCTGTGGTCTAACCATTAACTCTGGCCTGGAACAACTTGAATGACAATCCAAACAGACCGTAAATGGAGTCTCAGCAGAACTGCTTCTTTGAGCACAAGCCTGGGAAACTGGCTTTGTTCTCCTGAATGAAGCCTGCAGCGGACTCTTCAACCACTCTGTGGGTCTTCTTCCCAATAGAAATTATTATTCACAGGCAGGAAATGCAGGTGCTACACTAGAGAGCCAAGTGAACTGAGCGACATAGATTTATTATTCATATTTTTAAATCTTTAGGTTTTCTCATTTAAAACACATCTTTCTTTGGCATGACAGTCGCATACATCCCCCACCCCCTGTTCTTAATTTATAAAACAGCCTTAAACTAGTTTCTTGCATTTCAATACACTAGATATAAGGTTAAAGTCTTTTGACTTTGATCTGTCAAGTTGATGAAATCATTCCCAACATTCAGGAAAGCTTTTTAGAAATATGATACATGCTCATTCATATATAACACTGGTAGTTGAAATAAAACGTGAAAGAACAGTAAACATAAGCATGCATGCCAAAGGTGGCACATTTTAGATAGTTATATGTACAGTAAATATGGGGGGGGGATGACATTTCAATGGCAGTGAAATGCTTTGCCTGCTGAGCTCTTGTTTAATCCCCGGTTTCCGAGATAGGAGACAAAATGTGTGTGCCGTATTTTTCCGTGTATAGGATACTGCTTTTTCTATCATTCCTCTTTATTGTAGTTGTTTCCTGTGTCACATTGCCACTCTAGATTTCATCTCTATTGTTCCTGTGATCCATTTCCTGTTCTTGTATTACTCATTTTCTAATAAGATGGCTTCTGCAGAGTGATGGCTTGTAGTGTGCTTACTTACCCTACATGAAACTTGGGGGCGTCCTATAGATGGGGGCATCTTAATAGATACAATAAGTTATATTGATCTAGATCAGGGGTGTCAAACTCGCATCGTCACTTCGTCATCACATGACATATCACTACTTTTTTTCCCTTCGCTAAACTTGGGGTGGGAGTGGTCAGTGCATGGTGCATTAGACCGGCGGGCCAAGAGTATGACACCCCTAATCTAGATGGACCCTCTTGTTAGTAGACATTGCCATATTACTATGAGTTTGTCACAGCAATTTACAAGTAAAGTAAAAACATCATCACTATAAAAAGAAAATCTAACTATAGAGTGAATAGGAAATGGGCTTGAAGGACAGTGGGAAGGTTTGTTACCAAGGCAACAATTAGACAAGTCAATTCCAAGAAACTAATTTGAGAAAATGCCTCAAACAGGCCTCTCTCTAATTCATCCAAAGGGAAAGTGGGAGAGGGGAAGCATCTTCAGACTTATAAGATTCTAGTAGCTGTTCTAGTAAAAGTAGGCATTGGTTTCTTACTCTGGCTACCCTATAGGGCTAACACTAACCTAGTGACTTAAAAAGCAAACTGCAAAATTAATATATTTTGAATCCTTCCTCAGCTGTAACAAGGAGGTGGTATGGAACAAGCTGGATTAACTAATGTCAAACATATCCATAGAGGAGTTGCACCATTGATGATTTAAGAATGCAGGACAGACCATACATATGCTGAGAATCAGAAAATTCACAACCTGGTAGTCTATTTTCTAATCTGAAACCTGCCTAATAAAGATATTACCTTTTATGAATTTTGGACTCTTTGTTACTGTGATAGTTTTGCTTTTTGCAACATTAACAGCATATCTATAGAGTAGGTTTTTTTTTTAAAAAAAAAAGCTCAACCTAAATATACAATTGCCTGTATTGCCAAAATGCATTTGTCTAAAGGTAAACCTCTAGTTATAGTAGATTACAGCTCTCATTATCCCTGATCACATGATAGTTAGGATGCGTGGCACGAGAAAACCGCGCTCGTCAAAATAGCTGTGATAAAACCATGTCGCTAAAGCCGCGACGTCATCACCGCCGCGACAATAGCGCGGTGACAGAAGGGCGCCATAAAACAGCGCGGCGGCAGAAAGCCGATTTAAATTAAGGTAAGGGTTAGGATTAGGTTTGGGGGTTTGCTTTAGGGTTAGGTTTAGGGTTAGGTTTAGGGTTAGGTTTAGGGTTAGGTTTAGGGTTAGGTTTAGGGTTAGGTTTAGGGTGCTGAGTGCTTCGGAAGGCGCGGATTTGCCCTCCACCCTTATGTCAGCGCGGTAAGGTCGCGTTTGCTTTAGCGATTCTGACGGCGCGGATTAGCACTCGCGCTTATGTCTCCGCAGATAAGGGCTTCGCGGTATTGTGGTGGAACCGTTAGGATGGCAGGATTTCCCTTGGATTCTCAAATATTGGTTGCAAGAGCCCAGGTGATCACTAGATAACAGCAAAGATAATGAACTCTTTGCTGCTATCCTAGTGGTGAACAGCCCAGATGCAAAATACATTGGGTTATCTAATCCTGCATTGGGAGGAGATAGAAAACGTGAGCTATTCCACCAGTCATTGGCCTTTGTAAGCAAGCAATACTTTAAGATGAGCATTTAGGCTCACTTCAATAGAGAAAATTCAGAATATATAGTGAATCTTCACCCAAAACTCATGCTAAGATATTCAGGGCAGACTAAGTGATAATCGTGTCATTCTGTTATTGTTGCTTAAAAAAAAAAAGAGGAAAACCAAGGCTGCAGCAAGAGGAAGGCATTTAAAGCCAAAAAGGAAGGGAGGGAACCTTCAGTCTTTCCCAACCTGTCATTGCTGACTTTAAATTATATCTCCCGTCTCCCATGGGGTTCAAAACACATGTTTCTGTGATGAACATGTACCATTTTTGGAATTCGGCAAAGGAAAGTTTTTGCAGGAGGGGTGATTTGGAGCACAGCAATGGAAGGTGGAAAAATATCAAACAGTTTCCCTAACTGATATTGGGACACCAATAGCAATCACAATTTCTCTACTTTAAACTCCATGTCTTCAAGGTCACTTGTATTTATCGCAATGTTTTATCCCACCTTTATTATTTTCAATGCAGTGAATGTTCCTAATACTCTTTCCTCCACCTATTTTCCCCACAACAACTCTGTGCGATACGTTATGCTAGGGGAAAGTGACTGGCCCAAAATCAACCAGCCAGCTTTCATGCCTAAGATTGGCTAAAATGTACCCAAACATGAAGCCGACCTGCTGGAAGTGTAAAAAAAGTACAAGGGACTTATTATCACATATGGTGGACCTGCCCAGAAACACAAAAATATTGGGCAAAGATTTGGAAATGGGTGCAAGAAATTACAGAACAGATAAAATACAAACCCGAAATCTTTCTACTGGGAATAATCCAGGGCTGGGTTTCAACCGGTTCGCACCGGTCCCTGCGATCCGGTTGGTCGCCGAACCCGGAAGTAAGTAACTTCCGGGAACGGCGAAGCCCCCCCCCCGCGCCCGCGCCCGCCCGCACACCCGCGCCCGCTCCTTACCCGGTTTTTTTGAATTTCGCGCTTTCCACGCATGCGCAGAACGCCTGCGCGATCCTCCAGGAGCAGCTGGAGCATCGCGCAGACGCTAATACGCATGCGCGCGCCCGATCCGGTTGGAACGGGGCGAGAAACCCACCCCTGGAATAATCAAAGGGAAATATACAAAGAAAATTAAGTACATATTAACACATCTGCTAACCACAGCTAGAATAGCATTTGCCCAATGCTGGAAACAAAATAATACCCCCCTTGGACAAATTAGTGATTAAAAAAAACTTTGGATTGTGCAGAGATGGACAAATTAACACTGAAATTAAAAGATAAAGAAGGGTCGGAATATTATGAAATTTGGAACAATTGGTACAAATGGCTGCAAAACAAGAATAAAATTAATTAAGCCAAAAAACTATATATAAATATATATAGAACTGTGTATAAAGGTGTGCAAATATAGAAGCGAAATATTATATACATGTACAGGTATGATGACATAACAATGTTGATGTAATTACTGTAAGGTGTTGTAGAAGGGAAAAAATAATTTAAAAAATCTGCTAATAAAAAGAAAGAAACTAGAACTCCCAGTCTCCTGATTTCTAGCCTGGAGCCTTAATTATAATACCAAACACCCCATTTTTAAAGAAAGCATTTTAGCAGGGCCATTTTTTTAAAAAAACTCATATTGGGTGAATCAAAATTTAAACTTTATAAAGAAGAAAAATTCATAACGTTGGGGGAATTATTGGATTGGGGAGGGGGGGTGAGGTTTAGAAAAGAGAAGGTATATCCCTAATCAGAAATCCTACCCATTTCACAATGTAAACCTCAATTTAATGGAGGCAAGCAGGGCCATCTTAACAGCATTATGGGCCTCGGGCAAAGCGGTGTACTGAGCCCTCTATGACAACTACTCACAGGAATAAAAATGTAAATGGTCAATAAAATTAAACATATATTTATTTTATTGGCACTTCCAACAAAATCAGTGTTGAAACATTAAAAGCATGCTGCACAGCAACAACTAATCAACATGATAAACATTTGAACAATAGACAAGGCTTGAAAAACACAATAATACTCAGTAAGCCATACAGTTGCTGTATTTATATGATACAAGGTGCATTGAAAGGTTAACATACACGGATTAGCATGGAGCCCCTATGCTCGTGGGGCCCATGGACAAGTGCCCATCAGGCCCATGCGCTAAGACCAGTGGTGGTATTCAGTCGGTTCTATCTGGTTCGGGTGAATTGGTAGCGGTGGCAGCGAGAGGCCCCCCCTGCCCACCCGCCTGTCATCACATCCCATTTTTTATGCTCTGCGCATGTGCAGAAGTCCACGCCAGCTCACATTTGCAAACCGGTAGCAAAGGTAAGCTGATTTCACCTCTGGTTAAGACAGCCCTGGCTCAGGGAAGACGTGTCTGTTAAAGCAGAACATTCATTACATTTGAATGGGAGTTTGTAAATGTATGCATAATGGTTTTCTTGGAAGTTGCACTGAGCTCCTGGTCTTTCAGAAAAAGAAGGCAATACCTTTTTTAGGTTGTGCTTAGGGAGATGAATGAAATTAAAGACTGAATGAAATCAGAACTTACTTACAATAGAAATGAAATCAGTATTTTCCATTTTAAGTAACCAAATGATTACCATCTGGAGAGCAACATTGTTTTCAGTGTAACAGCTCATGAATCATAAAAACTAACAGATCGGAACATTAATGTAAAAGATATAAGGCTTCTACTTGTATAAACCTCAGCTTTTGTAAGATTTTCCCTGCATCCCTGTCTGCCAAATCTGCTCAACATCCATATTTTACTGTGTTTTTAATGTAGGTAAAATATTACTAAAACGTATTGTGTATGTTATGCCATACGGTAAATATAAAAATATGTAACCCAAAAATTCAGAAGAAGAGGAGGAGGATAAAAAGTTCGTCTCTGAACCACAATCTCCATGAAAACAAACTGTAGGCAAGTTATAAAAAGGAGGTTCCTGTACTCTGGTGTGAATTTGACTTGTTTACGAAGCCCTGGAAAAGGGCAAATTGAATAGAGTGGCAATAATCCTGGGTGCGTTTGTGTGTGTATATATCAGAGGTGGGTTCCTACCAGTTCGCACCTATTTGGTAGAACCGGTTCGTCAAATCTACTGAACCAGTTAGAAGAGGTTCCACCAGCGGACCCGGAAAACAGGCCACACCTACAGAAGAGGTTCCAAAAACTTTGAAACCCACCACTGACAAGGATCTTGTAACTTGACAGCTTTAAGACTTGCATGCTTCAATGCCAGAGTTTCTGAATAGCTACTTGGACCGACCTAAGTACTAATTCATAATTTCATATCTGGTCACATGGGTGGCAAGCCACTCCCATCCGGTCACATGGGTGGCAAGCCACTCCCACAAAGGAGGCCACACCCACAGAGTAGGTTCCAACAATTTTTGAAATCCACCACTGGTATATATGTATGTGTGCATGTGTGTGTATGTGTGTTTGTGTATGTGTGTTTGGTGATAGGCACTGATATGCATGTAATATGTATAGCTGGGTTTTTCAAACTGTGCTGCGAGAACTCTGACAGATCAAAAGGTTCTCAGGAAAAGGACTGCTATCCTTGTCACCTAACACGCAATTGTATCTGTCCGCCCCGTGCCAACTCAATGAAGCGGTGGACGTGATGAGCCAGGGTCTTGAGGCCGTTAAGAACTGGATGAGCGCTAACAAACTGGTACTCAACCCAGACAAGACCGAGTGGCTGTTGTGTTTCCCTCCCAACAATTTGGCTAATGTTCCATCTATCAGGCTGGGGGGTCAAATTTTATACCCCTCAGATAGGGTTCGTAACTTAGGAGTCCTCCTGGATCCACAGCTGACTCTCGACCATCATCTGTCGGCTGTGACCAGGGGGGCATTTGCCCAGGTTCACCTGGTCCGCCAGTTACGACCCTACCTGAATCGGGAGGCTCTCACAACAGTCACGAGCCCTTGTGATCTCTAGGCTGGAATACTGCAATGTGCTCTACATGGGGCTGCCCCTGAAGTGCATCCGGAGGCTGCAGTTAGTTCAGAATGCGGCCGCGCGAGTGATAGTGGGCACACCGCGGTTCGCCCACATAACACCCATCCTCCGCAAGCTGCACTGGCTACCTGTTGATCTCCGGGTGCGCTTCAGGGTCCTGTTGACCATCTTTAAAGCCCTTCATGGTAGTGGATCTGAGTACTTGAGAGACCGCCTTCTGCCGATTACCTCCCTCCGACCGATAAGATCGCACAGACTGGGCCTCCTCCGAATCCCATCCGCCAGTCAATGTCGACTGGCGACTACACGGAGGAGAGCCTTTTCTGTTGCAGCTCCGACTCTGTGGAATGCTCTCCCCGTCGAGATACGCACCCTCACCACCGTCCAGGCCTTCCGCGCAGCCCTTAAGTCCTGGCTATCCCAACAGGCCTGGGGATAAGTCTCTAATTTGCCCCACCCGAGTGTTGAATGTTGAATGCAAGTTGTGTTTTTATTATTTTATTTATTTTGTTCACATATTGTTTGTTTTGAATTGCACCCCCTCCCTAATGATTGTAAGCCGCCCTGAGTCCCCTCAGGGAAAAAGGCGGCCTATAAATCCAAATAAAATACTAAAAATACTAAATACTAAACACTGGTTTATTTAATTAAAACATTAATCTCTCAAAGCAGGGGTGAAATTAAAATTTTAATTTTTGTACACTAGAAAGCTTAGTTTTGCATTTAAAGAAAGCTTACCTTTTTGTGCTTACTGCTGGGGTAGTAACTGGGGCGTTCATTTTTGTGCCAATCATTTTAATATATACATTTGCAGAAATACATTTTGAACCCAAGTTTCAAATTATTTGGATCGGAAAAGAGGATAATAGCAATTATGACATAGCGAATTGCTTTGTTTTATCTCACTTTCAAATAATTTGCCAAAAGTATTTTATAATTCTAGATGGCATACCAAATTCATATTTTAACACATAATTGTGTTATTCTTTAATTTATCCAGGTTGTCATCACAACTGATTTATTCAGGGTTTGGGGTTTTTTTACAGTGAAACTTCTCAAAGGTCTCTCCAACCATGGTAAAACAAAGAATTCAAGCTAAGTAATTAAAAATGGGAGGCAAGAAGAGAAAAGATACATCTCCATTAGACATGTAGCTGTTTTAAGAGCACTAAAGGCAATCAAAAATAACATTCATTTTGTTGGATACAAAACATAGAATGGAATGAACTCTGTGGCCAAACAATTAAAAAAAAGTCCTGAGTCTAGTGGATGTTTATAGAATGCATGTGAGAGCTACAACTCATCAAGTGGGCTTAAGAGGCCACCCTGCTCCTGCCCAAAATATCAAGGAGAATAAACATTTTTAATGTCCAGGTCAAGCAAAGGGTTGTGAAAGCAAACCACAATGCTCCAAATAGCAGAATTCTAGTCAATTCATCCTTTGTTACTTGTGCAAATCTCAATATTTTTTTCTTCACCTAGATTTCTTCTATTTAAATAAAAATTTTATAAAATGTGGGTAACTACCATTATTGTTAAATCTCTGGGGACCATCTTCTTCATCAATCCAATATCCCAGCAAGGCATCCAGCTTGAGAATGCTACAATAGATAATTGCAGTCTAACTATGAACCAAAGATGTGATATTTCCCATCGTTTCAACAAGGTGGAGAGGCCTATTTCAACAGTTTCTAGAGGGCACTTATGGAACTTCTTAGCAAGCTAGCAAGTAGTTTCTCCAAGCCCCTGGTAGACTCCAGGAATCAGGAAGCAATCCTAGTGTCTGGACAGGATTGTCCCTGAGTAGTATGTCTTTCTTAGCTGTTCTGGAAGGTGGAGAGAGGATTTCTCCTTGGTTTTCTGAAGACCTCCATGAGATGAAGCGCTACAAGCCATGTTTAGTGCACAAATGGAGTAACACAAAAAGCAAATCTGATCAAACATGGTTATAAACTTCCCTTTAAGTCTATAACTGATAGTGAAGTCACTGAGTAGTGAAGTACGTGTTCCTTCACTCTTCTTGTGTCAACAAGTTGCCAATTATTGGCTTTGTTGAAGGTTTGTTATCTTTCTGTGAAGAAAAGAGAGTAGAAAAGTGCTGCCTTTTAGCTGCTGAGACTTGGTGTGACACTTTGCTGATAAAGTTGTTTGAATTTTCCATAGTTTAGTGCAGGGATGAAATTAACTTACCTTCGCTACTGCTTTGCAAATGTGAGAGCATGCATAGAAGACCTCCATGCATGTGGAGAACGTCAAAAATGGGATGTGATGATGTCCAGGCAGGTGGGTGGAGTCTCCCGCCGCCACCGCTACCGGTTCAGCCAAACTAGATAGAACCAGCTGAATTGCACCATTGGTCTAGTGCCGTGATGGCGAACCCATGGCACATGTGCCAGAGGTGGATGCAGAGCCCCGTCTATGGGCATAAGCACCGTCGCCAACTGCTCTCCTGATTCTGGTGCAAACCTGGTCTTCCAGTTTCCGGTGCTCTGGCACGCATGCATTCTGGTTTGGGCACTTGGTGCCAAAAACGTTTGCATCATTGGTCTAGTGTTTTCATAGGTAGAACCTGAAGCAACAGGAGCAACATGTGTTAGTGTTACTTCAGGACTCGTTTCAGCTTTTATACTCTAATGAAATAAATAGGGTGCTCTCTAACATAATTTCTGTTGTATGTGGATATACATCTCTCCTGGCTCTTCCAGGTGACCAACGTATATGTGACAAAGGTATCCAATGCTGCCTTCAGGGAGGCAATGGTGCCCACCATGCTAAAGAAAATCATGGTGCACCTCGGTTCCACCACAAATGCGCGAACGACAAAAGCGCGCCTGACTAAACCACGGTGACAAAACCGCACCGACAAAACCGCGCCGACGAATGAGCGCTGAAGCGCGCCGACAACAGCGCGCCGACAGAAGCGCGCTGTAACCTAACCCTAAACCTAACCCTAAACCTAACCCTAAACCTAACCCTAAACCTAACCCTAAACCTAACCCTAAACCTAACCCTAAACCTTACCTTAACTTAAATCGCGCTTCTGTCGGCGCGCTGATGTCGGCGCGCTGTTGTCGGCGTGCTTTTGACATCGCGGTTTTAGCGCCGCGGTTTTGTCAGCACGCTTTGGACATTTGCACTTTTGTCAGGTCACGGTGCACCTCATCCTCATGAAACTTCTTCTCATCCCAGTTGTATTACACTTGGTGCCCAATCTAGATTCACAACCCCTGCTCAAAGCACAGGTGGCAGGTATGGCCAGGGGGCAGGTACGGCCAGGCGGTTTTTCCATGGTTTGTTTGTTTGTTTGTTTGACTTGTATGCAGCCCATCCTGCCCCCCCCCCAATATATGCCAAGTACAAACTCTGTCTGTCTTTAGCCAAGACGTTGAGATCCTCTTTTCTCCCAGGCATGAGGACCCAGCCGACTCGAGTCCCCTTTTGGTTGCTTGATCTATATTTTATATTTTTGATTTTGCATGTCTATATTGTATATGTTTTAATGTTACATATTTTGGTTTTAGTTTATTGTCTGTTTTGGGCTGCATGCCACCCAGGTGGCCCAGGTTGTGATGAATAAACAAAATAAACAAACTGCTGCCTGGTCTCCAATCTTTCCTTTTTTGGGGAAGTTTGTTGAGAATGTCATACAGACTCAGTTACAGTATATCCAAGAGCAGGGGTTGCCAACCTTTCGGACGTCAGGGACCATTAAATATATAATTTTAAATACTGCGGACCACCAATATGATTTTTTTTAAAGATAAATAGTATTTAGTGAAATATAAAAATAAGTTTCCTTTGGACAACCAAAATTTTCTCATGGACCACCAGTGGTCCACAGACCACTGGTTGGTGACCACTGTCCTAGAGGAATAGAGGTGGTATTCAGCAGGTTCTGACCAGTTCTGGAGAAACAGTAGCAGAATTTTTTTTTGTAGTTGGAGAACCGGTAAATACCATCTGACTGCCCCCGCCTCCATCTATTTTCTGTCTCCCGAGTCCCAATTGATCAGGAGGGAATGGGGATTTTGCAGTAACCTTCCCCTGCCATGCCCACCAAACCATGCCAAACTCACTACGCCACGCCCTCAGAACCAGTAGTAAAAATATTTGAATCCCATCACTGTAGAGGAAGTATAATTATCTAGACTCTTCTCAACTCTGGACTCAAATCTAGGAATGGGCACCGTGGTAGATGACTACTGTGAACTAGATAGAAGGGGGCACATTTTCATTAGCATTTGATACTATTGACTAAAATATTTTTTTACACTGTCTGCAAAGGCGGAAAATAAAAGCACAGTATTAAAGTACTTTCGCTCTACTATGTGGTTTGCTTAAGAACTGTGACAAAAAGGTCATAAAATGAGGCACAACTCACTTAACAATTGCCTTGCTTAGCAACAGAAATTGTGAACTCAGTTGTGGTCATAAATCGAGGGCTACCTGTATGATTTTAATTTATCATTATTATCTTGCTTTTAATCTCATTTTATTATACGCCCCTGGCAAACCAGGCAGATTACGACTGTAATGTATATAAATGACACAAACAAATAAATGAGATAACCTTGGCCATAAACATTGAAGATCAACTTCTTATTATTCTTTTCACCCATATAGTGGAAAGTTAAAAAAAAAATCAGTTATTCATAAACGCAACAGTATGATACCATCAATGAAATGCTCAGCCAGTATTATTCTGCATCCAATTTACACATGACAAATTGAAATCTGGAAAAAAGAGAGAGAGAGAGAGAGAGAGAGAAAGGCTGCTGCCCACCTATTTGACTGCCAAGATCAGCTTTGAATGCCAAGGTTCACTATATCGATGTCTCCTATATTAACCTACTGAGATCTTTCAACAAAAGAGATCTTTCAATCAGGGAAATCCATCTGCTTGAAAAAGAAAGTGGAAACTGCTGCCAGAATGAAACAGAAACATCTTGTGGCAAAGTAAATAATCAAACCCAGGCTATAAAATCTCTCTCCCAGGAGAAATTGAATATTCAAATGATCCAACAATGTTTGCACGGCAGAACAGGGGATGCTAAAACACTGAGCTCAAGGAATAAAGTAAACACCACCTTGGCTTCCAGTGCCCACAAAGCTGACTCTAAACTGCCCTCATTATTATAAACAGACATGAGGCATAATTCAGGATATGTAATTTTAGCTTCCATAGCCATACACGAAACATTATGTGAACCTGTGGACAGTATTTCTTTGAATCTCTATAAATAAAACATGCTGGCAACAACTTGGATTTAATCTTTGGCAGGTTTTTCCCTCCATCATGCTCTGATTGCATCTTTTTTTACCTGCTTCCTTTAAAACTTATCCCCCCCCTTTCCTTTGCTGTTACCATTAGCACTGTTTTATGTTTCAAGATCCTAAGGTGCACTGAAGGTCTAACGCCACCCTATGACCAGATTTAAATCCAACGATTTAAAATCCTGATTTTGAGTGAAGTCATCTTTTCTGATAAGAGCTCATTCTTGTAACATAAGGTAGCCTAAATCCACATGCTTCACTACACAGGGAAATACCTTTCGTTTTAATTTTTTTTTAAATCATGATTTCATCATTCCATTCTTTTTTAAAGTTTTGAAAAATATTTAATAGGAAAACAAATATAACAAACAAAAACATTTTCAGATTAATTTACACCAAAGAACAGAATCGTGATCTTAATACCAAGCAAAAAGGTCCTTACATATGGAGTCATTGAAATGTGAATCGGAATTTGTTATTTTGGCTGTTTGGAGATATTTCTGTCATGTAGTATAAAGGGAACAACTTTTACATTGTACTAAAAGTCTGATTTATTCCACATCATTTTCTATTTTTTAATAACATATCTAAAACATTTTATCTGTTTGAGTTACAAGTGAAGGAAACAGGATTAGAAGTTTATTTCACTCCAGACAATCCATACCTATAAGATTAAGCTTTAGTGTTCAATGCATTTTTATTAGACACCAAGAAACCTACAGTATTTCTACTGAATTTATGATAATAGTCCACACTCTATTTCCAATAGATTCCTATTTGCTAGCAGATCTCTACATGAATTAACTGTTCCAGTTCCAGATATCCACCTCATTCCCACTTCTTAGTTTTGGGCAGGGGAAATGATATTCTCAACTAATCACTGCCATTCCCATCTTATGTTTTTGTATGCAGAGGTTTAGGCATTCCTAGTTAAATATATATATAATTGGGGCATACCAGGGGTTGTGACACTAAATATATACCTTCCTCCCTGGCTTCAGCTGATAAGGGGGAGACCTGTGGCTTAATGGCTAAGATGTCTGCCTAAGATGTGATATAGCACAGGTTCGAATCCCAGTAAGGGTATGGCTAGCTGATGAGAGCTAAATAGCTTGAAATAGATCTATACTAGTCTCCCTTTATTTATTTATCAGCACAAATATAACACAAATATAACAAAGGCAACAGTAAAAATATTGGGTTTCTGTCATGATGGACTCTTGTGACGAGCCGATTGACAGATAATGGAAGCAGTTAGCTTTCTCCCATAATTGGGGCATACCATGGGTTGTGACACTAAATATATACCTTCCTCCCTGGCTTCAGCTGATAAGGAGGAGAGCCTGTGGCTTAATGGCTAAGACGTCTGCCTAAGATGTGATATAGCACAGGTTCGAATCCCAGTAAGGGTATGGCTAGCTGATGAGAGCTAAATAGCTTGAAATAGATCTATACTAGTCTCCCTTTATTTATTTATCAGCACAAATATCACACACACACACACACACACTCACACACAAACATACATACATACATACATACATACATACATACATACACATACATACATACATACATACATACATACATACATACATACATACATATATATATATATATATATATATATATATATATATATATATCTCAATGAATCCTTAAGTGAATCAAAGATGACACAAACTCATCTTACAGAAGTTAAGCACAGCATCTTTCTACCATTTGTGATGTTTTCTTAATTTTTGTGCAGCTTTTTATGGATTTTAAAAATGTGATGAATCTAGCAGATGCAAAAATTGAGGCATCTTTTCAGCCAATACATTTTGTCAGAAATGTCAGGTTTCCCTATAGCCAGCTTTGAGTTTTTTCTATTCCTGCTTCTAGGATTTTCCTTACTCTGCCTTGAAGAACTTTTCTAGCTCAGAAATAGTCTTGTCTTCTGTCACGTACGGCTTGTCAGGGAGACCTTGATAGATTTTCAGTTGTCTGGAGTCTATCATTGCTGTGCTGAAATTCCAAATGCTTTTAAGTTTCACTATGAAACATGGATTTATATTGATATTTGTTGAATCCACTATTCCTTTCATCTACACAGTATTCCTTATGCCATTGGTTGTCACATAACTCTACAGCATAATCGAGGGATCTAAATGTTTAACTATTGGGGAAGTATTCTTTTCTTCAAATGCTTCACTGTTCTTTTTTCTCCAAATACATCTCATGTGATTGATTCTAAATAGTTCAGTTTTTCTTTCATCAGTCGAAGGCACCTTATTCCAAAAACGTTTCAGCTGATTTTTACGATGAGGTCAGAGAAACAATTTCCTTCTGATAAATCTCATGGAGATCATGTTTATATGAGCAATGCTGAACATAAATCAAACAACCTCTTCAGTTATCACCTCAGCTTTTCAGCAAGTTATTTACCATTATTTATGGATTCTCTTTTGCAGATCTGACTAGTTTTCAGTAATTCTAGTAAAGATTTTCTTGGCCTTCCAGATCATGCCTTGATTTCAGCAAGTCCATGTTACTTACTTACTTACTTACTTACTTACTTACTTACTTACTTACTTACTTTCTTTCTTTCTTTCTTTCTTTCTTAATTTGTCAAACATATACAAGTTAGCAGGTATAAGTATGGACATGAACAAAGGAAATGAATACAAATAAATGGGGACAGTAGGACATGGATGGTAGGCACGCTGGTGCACTTATGCACACATCCCCCCTTTAGCAGTAGCAGTTAGACTTATATACCGCTTCATAGGGCTTTCAGCCCTCTCTAAGCGGTTTACAGAGTCAGCATATCGCCCCCACAGTCTGGGTCCTCATTTCACCCACCTCGGAAGGATGGAAGGCTGAGTCAACCTTGAGCCGGTGAGATTAGAACTGCTGAACTGCAGATAACAGTCAGCCTGCAGTACTGCACCCTAACCACTGCGCCACCTCGGCTCCTTTACGGACTTATTGTACAATTATCTAGAAATTGCACAATACCTGGGAAGAAATGGTAGACTGTGGAATCCTTGGTACTCTCTGAGCTTGGTTGTTTGCTTGCAAACATTTCATTACCAGACTAGGTAACATCTTCAGTGCTAGAAGAAAATGGGGTTTCCTTTCTGTTTATATACCTTAGCTTCCCATGTCAGCATTGACAGTGGTGTGTTTTCTCTTTGGTAGTTCCTTGATTGGGCTATTTTACTGCTTGATTGTTAGTTTCAGTTGGTAGTTCTTTGATTAGGGTATTGTTTACCGCTTGGTTGCTTGTCTGGTGCTAATCCTGTTGTTAAACTCTGCTTATCCAGTTGGGGGAAACCAACTTCCCCATCAACAAGACAAACTAGAGTATATAAACAGAGAGCAAACCCCACTCCCTTCTAGCTCCTAAAATACCTAATCTGGTAATGAAATGTTGGCAGGCAAACAACCAAGCTCAGAGAGCATTGATTCCACAGTTCAACTCTGAACTACAGGTATTCTCTTCTATTAGAAACAGTAGAGCAGTGTTTCTCAACCTTGGCAACTTGAAGATGTCCGGACTTCAACTCCCAGAATTCCCCAGCCAGCATTCGCTGGCTGGGGAATTCTGGGAGTTGAAGTCCGGACATCTTCAAGTTGCCAAGGTTGAGAAACACTGCAGTAGAGTATGAGAACATAGTTTAGCATTTCCTCATGAACATTTAGTGGTACCAGATGTCTACCTGATAATACTGGCATTACCCAAGCTTTGAGTGTCCTGGCAATGTTACTAAGAGCAGAAAAATCTAGTTCAGAGTGAGGGAATAATCCTAATTTTTATGAAGAGCCACACTTAATCTTTCCTCAACACTGTCACATAGACAGATCACTGTCTGTTTCACAGAGGATTTTAACTCTTCTCTTGTCTGCCATGATGAAAATGTAAAAAAGGTAAAAAGAAAAAGGCAAGAGCTCCTGAGGTCAGGCTGGGTTAGCTGCTGCCAGAGTCTCCAATGGATGACTCTGCTTAACTGTTTAAAAAAAGCCTCTAAAAAGTGCCCTCTACAGGAGGAGGCGAGAGAACCACGTGCCTCATCTACATAAGGAATTTTTCTGCTTTTAACCCTTACTTAACTCTGCTCAAGTGATCATAAAGATAGACTAAATGAGGCATGTGGTTCTCCCGCCTCCTCCTGTAGAGGGCACTTTTTTAGAGGCGTTTTTAAACAGTTAAGCACTAAGCAGAGTCATCCACTGTGACTCTGGCAGCAACTACCTCAGTCTTTTTCCTTTTAATTTTTTTTTCTTTTCATGATGACAGTGGTGAGGCCCTGCCTCCCCTGACTGCACATCACTGCAGATCAGATAGTTCATATGATGTTGTCATGGAGCGGGGGGGAGGTTAGCACTAAATCGCAGTTGTCCATGGGGAAAAAAAAGAAAAACTACATGAGAAATATAGGCTTTTGAATTTCTTATGGAAAAAGTTTTGTCTCAAAAAAATTCTTTTCTTTGGCCAGGAAAGAAGCTTGCTAGAAAACATTCAGTTCAGCCCTGTGTAGTTACTATTGGAAAATGAGCTAAAAGGTTAGATTTAAGGAACGTGCAACCTTTAATCATGAATCGCTCCTCTTCAAACGCTCTTTCCTCCTGTGAATGGCACAGGGGAAAACCACTTCAAAGTCATCTTCACTGCCTCTGTGACATCTGTTATACCATTTTCCTCTTCATAAAATGTTGATTTATTTTTATTTTCTATTTTTTTCCCATTGAACGTTTTCTTTCTACTTCTAAAGACTATATTGGATCTTTAATGTATAATCCATTTCAGTAGATGCAGACTTTTTTTTCAGTGAACTATTATTTTTATTTTGACAGTTTACATCCTGCTTCCTCCTCATGATTGTGTCAACATGGCTTAAAAACTGAAAAATGTGTAAATGAAACACGCACGCGCACACACACACACACACACACACAGCAGCAGCAATATAATATAGTATGATAAAGCAATTGAAATACAGCAATTTCCGTAGTATCCATTTTGCATAGAAATGCTTCTAAGAGTATGAAAAAGGTGTTAATTCTGAGGAAGGGAGGAGTGTGACCTCAGGGAGGACCTCAGACTTGGGATTCTGTATCCAAGAAAAGTAAGTTTACAAAACGGTTTTGAAAGAGAAACATTTGGACTGGTGCTCTGAAACTTAATATTGAAGCCCATCAGATCTCAGATCATTTTGTAAATTAATGCCAGTAACAAAAAGGCTCTGTTCTTGTTGAGCATCCATCCCATTTTATTATTGTCTGTAATAAACTTTGACATACAGGTAAGTCCTCAACGTACAACTGTAATTGACTCTGGAATTACAGTCATAAATCATGGCAGTTGTTAATCGGGCTACCATGTTAAGCAAATGCCACAATCGTTAAATAAACACCATAGTTGTTAAATGTGTCTATTTTCCCCAATGGGTGGTGGAGGGTTTTTTTTTCTGGAAGCCAAATGCACACTTTGGAAACTAGGTAAGAATGACAAAAATTGCAGTCATGTGACTGTGGGACATTGCAGATACAAATGGGATGGAGGTATGGCTGTTAAAACTTCAAACATGGTTTGTAAGTAGTTCTGGAGAGATCTGACATAAATGTGGACCTTAAGTGAGGATTACCTGTATATGCCATCAGTAATGCTGTGTTTCATTTCCTATATGTAATCAATATCCTAAAGCTTGAAAACAGTGGTCAAGGACCTCAGAATTGCCCATGGTTTTGAATGGCTTTTTTTAAATAGATCAAAATACACAGTACAGGTCCAGTCCAGTAGAAATGGATACATAAAGCAGGGTCTTAATTATCAATATTTCAACAAATTCAGTTGAATGCAGTTCTTCAACTGTTTCCATACGGAGACAAGGGAGGGGGGGATTCCCAGTCACCTGCTGTGGTTTGGAGGGAAGCTGTGCACCTTGGTTTTTGGGGGTTTTGTCTTGTTTTTGTTTTTGGCAGGCACGGTGAAAGAGGAAAAGGCAAGAAGAGCCAAACCCAAACAACATCCTGCTTTTGGTTTATGCCACAAGTTTCCCAAAGGATATTCTTCTGCTTGAAGGATTTGTAACCTCCTTCCATAAGGACGCTTCTCCAAATGAAAGGTCAAGACATCTGCCTGGGAGCAGACAAGGATAATGAGAAATCTCCTCATTTTCTGCTGGGTTTTGGATGACCACAGCCAGTGTAAAAGTAGAGACTTTGACAGATCTTGACATATTAATCTCCACCATGGGAAGGTGGAGGAAAAGCCATATAAACAGTGCTTCAAAAGTTATATAAGTGAACCCTGAGAAACATACCGTTTAAGTCACAATTAATGTTATGGTAATTATTTTCTTGAGGGAGGAAGACACAATTAACAAGAAATCTTAAACTTATCCCCCTTTCTTGAAAAATTAATTCATACATATTTTTTAAAGTCTCTCTTTCTCTCTCTCTCTCTCCCTCCCTCCCTCCCTCCCCCCCTCTCTCTCTTTCAAAATAGCAACCCAGCTCAAACATAAACACTGGCTACCTGTCTATAGCTGAAAATAGCCCAAGAGCACAAAAACCCAATGTCTTAAACTTCTACCCTAACCAAGAAAATTAGTATGTGCCAGTCCTGCTGATTTTAGCAAGAAACCAAATGAGAGTTCTAAAAATACCTTTGCATTTTAATTCCAAAATAGGCTGTTTGTTGAATACGTACAATTTAACTTTGCCAGCCAATATATTATGAGAATGGTCCACATATATTCATCTGTGGTGTGTGTGTGTGTGTGTGTGTGAGAGAGAGAGAGAGAGAGAGAGAGGGGGGGGTGAGGGGGAGGGAGAGGGAGGGAGAGAGGGAGAGAGAGAGAGATTGATTTGTGAAACTGTGGGTAGTTCTTCAAAACTGAGGCAGATCACCAGGAAAATACTTATGTACTCAAACAGAATTTTCATGGGAACTTTCTTTGTAAAGTTAGGAAGGCTTTTCATTCATTACTGTACCTACCAAAATTTTGTTCTGCCCTCAAATGCTACCAGATTCATCATCAGGAGTGAACAAATTTGCTTTTGACATCAAAGATACTTAAATCTCCAAAGTTACCTCTCTAAAGTTTAGCCGATTCTCACCTGTTTAAATTATCAAGTCATCTTGCTATTTATTTGTTCTTAAACTGGTGAAATGGGTGCCACAGTGAGAGGGACTGCAAACAAAATTTAAAAATAAATAAAATAGTGGAGTGGAGTGGAGTGGAGTGGAGTAGAATAGAATAGAATAGAATAGAATAGAATAGAATAGAATTCTACTTTACATGCCTTCCAGAGAGGGCAGAAGTGCAAATGGAATGAAATAATTGGAAGGAACTCTGAGGATTACCAGATCCTATGATGCTACAGCCCCCAAAGTGCTTCCTTTTTAAGATTTGATGCATATCAAATTTATTTATTTATTTATTTATTTATTTATTTATTTATTTATTTATTTATTTATTTTATTTGTCTTGTATGCCGCCCACTCCCAAAGGACTCCGGGCGACTCACAATAGACAAGGGAAAGGGGATAAATAGACAAAGACAGAGACAACACTTTAAAAACACAACATTCACAATTTCCGTGGGGCTGAAATGAATCCCATTTTGTTTTCTACCTACCCTCACATAAACACCCACAGACTCAGGCAGCTTCTCTTTATCTCCTCCTCATGTTTTATTATAACAATATGCAAAGAGGGAGAGGAGGACAGACACTAGGGATATTAAGATAATGCAGTCCAACACCAATTTACTTGGTTTGTTTGTAAAGAAACGTAATTTCACCATGATTCAAGGGCTAGTAAAGATCTTTGCCTGAAATCTTTGGAGGTACTCACAGAGGGCGAGGACAATTTCTGGAAATTTCCCAAAGGAGTAGACCAGTGACGGGATTTGCACCAGTTCGGGAGAACCAGTTGTAAAACTTTCTGAGCAGTTTGGTAAACTCGTTGTTGGAAGAAATCATTAGGGCACAGAACCGGTTGTTAAATTATTTGAATCCCACCACTGGAGTAGACATCTAACATTCCATAGTACAATTGACACTGAGAAATGAAAGGAATAGCAATAGCAATAGCAGTTAGACTTATATACCGCTTCATAGGGCTTTCAGCCTTCTCTAAGCGGTTTACAGAGTCAGCATATTGCCCCCAACAACAATTCGGGTCCTCATTTTACCTACCTCGGAAGGACGGAAGGCTGAGTCAACCCTGAGCCAGTGAGATTTGAACAGCTGAACTGCAGATCTGAAGTCAGCTGAAGTAGCCTGCAGTGCTGCATTTAACCACTGTGCCACCTCGGCTCAGAATACACAGCAGGGAAAGGAAACTTTCCCAAATGTTTGTCTCCTCGTGACCCACACTTCTCAAACAAAAATTGAAGTATGTAAACATATTTCCAGATGCAGATTTTTTTTAAAAAAAATTGATTTATCAGCTGCCAAATCAAAAATTCAAAGCAGAGTAAAAACTTAAAAACTTCATTGAAGTATGCAACACAAATACCCAATACACAAATTTACCAATAAACTAGCCAGCCACCTATCATTCAAGAGTCTGGCCTCTTCCCTGTTGAAAAAGTCAGTTTTTAGACTTTTGTGAAGAAAAGGGGAAATGGAGTCACAATGATTACAAATGGTTCCTCAACATTCTGAAAGATCTATTGTCAATTAATCCAATAAAACTCCCCTTTATACTTACTTAATCTAAATTAAAAACATGTGATTTGAGATTATTTGTCAATATCTCCACAGCATCTCCTCTCCCAATCTCTCATCACATCAATGAAATGAGAGATCCTTCCATTTGAGGGGTCCTTAGTGCTTTCCGAGCTTGCTTGTTTTCTTACAGACATTTCATTACCCTAACTAGGTAACATCATCAGTGCTGCTAAGGAGTTCTGCTTGCAAACAGCACTCCTTAGTAGCACTGATGATATTACCTACCTAGGGTAATGAAACGTCTGCAAGAAAACAAGCAAGGTCAGAGAGCATCAAGGACCCCTAATTTCAACCCTGAGCTATAAATATTCTCCTTTATTGGTATCCTTCCATTTGTGTCACAGGTAGTCCACGAGCCCACAATTTCAGTCTTAAGTTATGATGATCATAAAGTGGGCCATCATGCCTATTTTTATGACCTTTGTTTTGATGGTGGTTAAGCAAATGTGGAGTTTGCGAATCTTGCAATCATTAAATTAAACATGTTAATGTTAAACATGTTAATGTTAAATAAATCAATTGTTCGTTATTTGATTTTTTTTTTGCCAGAAACCAGAAGTAAACACTGTTTTCTTGGGGGAGGGGGGGATTTATAAAGTATGGTCACGCGATCGCAGGATGCTGTTAAATGACCATAAATGCAGGGCAATTTCCAAGTGCCAAAATGCAGTCATGTGGCCATGGGAGGGCAGAGGTCAGAGCATCAAATCCAGGTCCAAGGTCCTTTTTTCGGGGTCTATCGTAAATTTGACCAGTCGCTTAGGACTATCTATATACTATTATACTATTCCAGATCAATCCCTTTTACAGAGTTTCAAAAAGAACTACATTTTACATGTAGTCAAGCAGAGGTGGTATTCAGCAGGTTCTAACCAGTTCTGGAGAACTTGTAGCAGAAATTTTGAGTAATTCGGAGAACCTGTAAATACCACCTATGACTGGCCCCACCCCCATCTATTCTCTGCCTCCCGAGTCCCAGCTGATTGGGAGGGAATGGGGATTTTGCAGTATCCTTCCCCTGCCATGCCTACCAAGCCACACCCACCAAGCCATGCCACACCTACCAAGCCACACCCACAGACCCGGCATTGAAAAAGTTTGAATCCCACTACTGTAGTCAAGGTACAAATCTAATAATCCATGTCAGGGTGTTTCATTCACATTTAGTATATTTGTTTTACTGCTAATACTGTACATAATGTAACCTGCTGATATGTTATGTCCTTAATTTAAGAAAAACACTGAAATATGAAATAAATTAGTGTACATGGTGAGACATGATTACTAGATCCTACTAGAAGAGAAACCGTTTCTGACTCAATTCTACCAAGACAAACAGCTGTAGTTGTTGGGACTATCTAGATCTGGGGCATCTTCCATGCTTATTCCTGGATGAGGTTGTACCTTCCCAAGCAGGTATAGAGCACAATCTGAAGATCCTCTTGGGCTCATAACTCCTTCCCAAAGAGCAGGAAGCAGCTGTGCCCAAGAGGGTTTTTGCAAAGCTCCATCTGATACTACCAGTAGGTATATTTATAAACACTATTTTTTCCTCTAATGTAATGGCTATCTGTGTCTTTCTTTCTGAAAATAAAAAGGAGCATTTCTTCACTTCTAGTCCAAATGATACTTTATTCATTCTCATAAATTTTTCAAAGATAATGCATATGACTTCAGTCAGATTTAGGATTAATTGATTTAGCTGCTTCTGCTAGGGATTTCTTAATTCTGAATTCAGGGCTCCAGCTACTATTTAGTGGTAATGTTTGCCTAAATGAGAGAGTTTTCCATTCAATTTAATTCAGAATAGAGCTGGAAGGGATCTGGGAGGTCTTGCAGTCCAACCCTCTGCTCAACCAGGAGACCCTATACTATAGTGACCAAATGTCCCGCTCTTGGCGGGACAGTCCCACTTTTGGCCAATTTTTCCCGTGTCCCTCGGCGTTTTTAAAAAGTCCTGATTTTTCGGTCAGCCGCGCACATGGCAAGAAAACACCGTGCGACAGTTTGCAACTGCCGTGCAGTAATTTCTACTGTCACAGGCTCCGGAAGCTGGGGAGGTCCTTTGCAGGCAGCTAGAACTGGCCGCCCGCAAAGGATCTCCCCGGACTTGTTTTGATGAGTACGGGGCGACTGACGGTAGTTTGCGCCGGCTGCGCCCGCTCAAACTATCATCAGTCACCCTGTGTTAAAATCAAGTCACCTTACCCTATACCAATGGTGAAATTCAATTTCTTTTACTACCAGTTCTGTGAGTGTGGCTTGGTGGGCATGGCAGGGGAAGGATACTGCAAAATCTCCATTCCCACCCCACTCTGGGGCCAGTATTTGCCAGTTCTCTGAACTACTCAAAATTTCCGCTGCCAGTTCTCCAGAACCTGCCAGAACCTGCTGAATTTCACCCTTGCCCTATACCATTTTAGACAAATGGCTGTCAAGTCTCTTCTTAAAAACTCCAGTGATGAAAGAACTCACAATTTCTGAAGGCAAAGCTGTTCCACAGATTAATTGTCCTCACTGTTAGGAAGTTTCTCCTTAATTCCAGGTTGCTTCTCTCCTTGATTAGTTTCCATGCATTGTTTCTTGTCCTGTTTGGGGTGGCTACCTAATGGCATACTCTTAACAATTTCTTAATAATTGTCTCTTGTTCCTTTTTTGCCCGCCAATGAGTTTTGGCCTCTGCAAGTTTATCTGCTATTGGGCAAAAATTCTTAAGACATGAGATTTCATCATTGGGGGTGGGCATAAAAGCAACAGGAGCCTATACATGCATTGTTTTAAAAGCTACTTTTTCATAAAAGGTAAGGCATGTGATTTTGCACCCCACAATATGGCACTAATTCATTACTTACTTCATAACTGCCATTTTACTGCCTTGTGGGAGAGAGAAGGCCTTGTGGGGTTTAAGAGGTTCAGGAAAGGGCAACCAGGATGATTTCTGGACTAGAAAACAGGTCCTCTAGACTAAGCTGAGCAAGTTTAGCTTTGTGAAGATTGAGGTGGAAACATAAGAGCTCTCTGGATGTCACATAGAAGGTCAAGACCTTCCTTTATCACCTCAGAGGGCAAGTCAAATAATACTGGATTTATGTTACACTAAAGGCACTTCCTGTTCACAATAAGAGCAGCTTGAGAGTGAAGCAAATTATCCATATAACACAACACTGGATGTATTCAAATAGTTGTGTGTCACAGATGGATTCATATCAATTCTTTCTAGATAGAGCAGGGCATTGAATTGAATTGAATTGAATTTATTGTATTTCTATGCCGCCCTTTTCCCCAAGGGGACTCAAGGCGGCTCACAACCCAAGTCAGGGGGGGGGGTAGGGGATACAAATAGGGGGGGGAAAGATATGGACAGACAATACCACAATTTAAAAGCAACTCAACAGACACACCATTCGAGCGGGGACAGGAACTCATCAGCCCCAGGCCTGTCGGAACAGCCAGGTTTTAAGGGCTTTGCGGAAAGCCTGGAGGGTGGTGAGGGTCCGAATCTCCACAGGGAGCTCGTTCCAGAGGGCCGGAGCAGCCAAAGAGAAGGCCCTCCTCCGGGTGGTCACCAGTCGGCATTGGCCAGTGGATGGAATTCGGAGGAGGCCTAATCTGTGGGATCTAATAGGTGGGATCTAATTGGAATTGACAGCTAAACAGTTCTACCAATTCCACATATCTACTCTTCAGTTGTCAAAAGTGTCATTTTCTGGCAGCCACATGATTTGAGCTAGTAACAGTTAGCTATCTTGGCGTGCCATATCATGATGGGAAAGTTTCAAAGAGGCGTAAGGGCAGAGAAACTCCTCTAACGTTGCTGGTATAATAAAACTAATGAAGAGGTCAAACTGAACTTGGGGTGATCACCCTTGGCCATGAAGGCTTCCTGTGTGATTGTGGCTTGTTGCTCTCTTCCAGACCAACTTACTTCACAGTATTGTTGTTATGGGGAAATTTTTGAGAGAGAGTACTGTGTACATGGCCTTGAGCTCCTGGATGAAAGGTGGGATATAAATCTAATAAATGCAAATAGAAATATTCAAAATGACATAGAAAAACAATCATCATAGAAGAGCCGTGGTGGTACAGTGGTTAGAATGTGGTACTGCAGGCTACTTCTGCTGACTGCTGGCTGCCTGCAATTTGGCAGTTTGAATCTCACCAGGCTCAAGGTTGACTCAGCCCTCCATCCTTCTGAGGTGGGTAAAATGAGGACCCAAATTGTTGGGGAAAATATGCTGACTCTGTAAACTGCTTAGAGAAGGCTGTAAAAGCACTGTGAAGCAGTATATAAGTCTAAGTGATATTGCTATCCTAAATTAAAATATTATTTTTAGGATATAAGCTTCCTTCATGACGTTGGTCATTCAGGATTTAATCTTGTAAAGGATAAGGCCACTGGTTGCCTGGAGGGTGATCCACTCCATCAACTGCAGTTATTGGGAACACTTGTTAAAGAGTCCAGGTGGTCCTTTGGCCTGAGTCACTGGGACTGTTCGCCTCTGGGAATAGCGACCCTCTTGCTTCTCAACTAATTGTATCACATTATCTCTTTTTCGTTTGTGATTCTCCTCTTCCCCCAAAGCTTGCAAAAATCTCATGCAGCTGTGTTAGAAAGTCTCAATTAACCTTTAACCTTCCTTTAATGCATACAGCTTGGGTTGTTTCTCACACCCAACCATGGGCCCATTAACACATTGTCATAAAACAAAAACTGTTTTGACGGGCTGTAATTGTGGCTAAGTGATGTTGAACAATGCTGCGCTTGTTGTACCATCGCTAAAAGGGCCGTGTAGGCAGCAAAGACTATTGTCATAAAACCAGGCAGGGTGAGAGAGAACCTATTTGAGGCAACTTTCAGCCTACTGCTTGTATCTCTTGAGCACTTAAGCGACCCAGCTTTGGAGAGCTGTGAGCTGGTGAAGGCAACTGTGTTTTCGGTGACACAATACTAATCTGACCATCTTGCACAAAGCATGAATGACAACTCCCAGGGAGAGCTGCAGTAAGATCTCTCCACCACCCCCTATACTACAAATATAATTAGTTCATGTTAGCTGTAAAGGCCAGAGGTTAGCAGGGGCCAGGAGCCTCTTTGTTTTTAGGCAAGAGAGTGAAATAATTGCTGGATGCTCAGATCTGCAGGTGCTCTATGGAGCTCATTTTGATTTGGCAGCCTGCAGTGAACACTGGCTTCCTCCTCAGAAAGTTGAATTCCATGTGACAGAGCCTCTTTGCTAGGAGAAGGGTGATGACTCTTTCAAGCCATTCATGTAAAATATCTGTTACAGGCACCACTTCCCTTGGTCGCTTCCTCAACATCATCAGAAAGAGAGTTTTCCTTCCGAGACATCGCATTTCCAAAGGTGAGCTTTGAAAATGGGTCAAAGGGGGAAGGGGGCTGAGGAAAAAGTGATGCAAATACCCCTATGTACCACGTGGGGTGAATTTATCGGCCTCTGAAGGTATCAAAAGAAAATTAGAGCAAAGTCTCAGTCACTGTTTTGCTTTCCCAGAGATACTACACCACCTAGTGAGACTTCCTAGGAATTAATTATTCAACCGATTTCCTTGCTGGCACAGAATACTTTTCGGAGATACATGCTTGTACACACATATGACACTTCCGGTATTAACAGGACAGCAGTTATTTTATTATAGGGGCAAATCTTGCATGGGATGGTAGACTACAACATTGCTTTAGTTCCTCTTGGAGAATTGTCCAAGAGAAACTAAAATAATTTTACTCTTGCTCTATTGAGAATAAGGAGAATTGTGTTCTGTCCATTGGCTCTGTATCTCATTAATAATGTGTCTTTCCACCCTAGAGATCCAGAAGCAAAATTATCTCAATTCTTTTTCCTCTTCAAAGTTCAAGGCAACTCTCCCAAAGACAATCTAGCCATTGCAGATATCCTCTCCTAGATAAGAAACTCAAAATATTTGGATCATCTGGCAAGATCCTGCCCCAAATGTTCTCTCTATGGCAAATTTCACTTAGATACGGTAAGTGTGTATGGAGCCTCTGAAAAGATATTTCTACTGGCCCACTTCCATTTTGGGAAGGAGGTAAATACATATTCAAATGATTGATTGATTGATTGATTGATTGATTGATTGATTGATTGAATGAATGAATGAATGAATGAATGAATGAATGAATGAATATCTTCCCTAAGATAAGTTAAATCAAGGAAAAAATATGCTACACTAAAGCAACAGTCACTACAAAATTATAAGTATGGATTAGAATGAAATCTTAGCAGTAAAGGTTTTCCCTAATAGCTCATTTCCAAAGAGTCAGCTATAGTAACAAAATCAGAACACTGAAAATTGACAATAAGAGCAACTTTTTGTTGATGACTACCAGTTGGTTAGGGAGAGTGGAACTGGAAACCAAAATGTTTTCCTCCCCCACCCCACCCCAAAAATATACATCAAAGAAATACAAGGAAGAAAGTTCTCCATCAAATACCTTTCACTCTGTTCATAAAGGGTTTTACTGTAGAGATAAAAATCAGAATTCTGAATTCAGCCCAGAAGTGGACCCCACAGAGAATGTATCAATTTGGATACTTCGCTTATATACCCTGGCAAGTAAATATATTTGAATTTACGTTTTAGAACATACTGAGCCATTTTTTTTCTGGCTTAGGACTTTTTGATAATGGGCAAAAGCTCAAAAATGTAGGATATGAAATAATCAGAGAAATGTTCTCTGCTTATTTTATTTCATTTTCATTTAGAGCATTAACACCAGCTGATGTGTATGTATAATTTTATCCAGGTTTTACTACTAAGAATAAATTATATCATCGAGATTTCAAGACAAATATTAAATATAGTTTAGCTGAGAGTCTGAAGAGTGGAATGTTTTTCCTCATCACGTTGGAAGTTTTTCATCAGACCCTGTATCCTCTAGGATACCACAAGGAGTACCTCCTAAAAGTTACACTGAAACTGGTTTTCTCATTCCCCTGTTCACGTATCATTTCTTCTGATATAAAATCTGAGTGCTTCCTGTTCTGTAAAGAAAGCTAAGTCAAACCTAAAATAAAGTATCAGTTTCTACATATAGCATTGTTTCTTAATATTTGAATTATTCTAATATAATGAAACTAACTGCAACATAACATCTGTGAGTTTTCAGACCAGTTTTTTTAAAAAAAAATATATGTGAGAATGCCTTTTAAACAAAGTGTAAAATGGGAATCTTAAAATGTTATATTAACTACCTGGGAAGTAGTTAGAATCTGAATTATACAAAACAAGAGTTTTTAAATGATCCTCGCCGCACTATACACAAACTTTTCACTTGTCTCCCAAATCTTCTTGTCATCTTACAACGTGATAAAGAATCTAAGTGAAATTCAACAATACAGGTAGTCCTCGATTTACAACTTATTTTTTTTATTTTTTTTAATATCAATTTTTATTTTTATTACATAGACAACACATACACACAACAATAAAAAAACAAAGAAAACACACAAGAAAACATCATCACATACAGCATGTCGTTTGGTTACAGGTGTTTTAACATCCATATTCTCGAATAACATTTACCATCTCACATTTTTCATCTAGTATAACTAAATACCTCACTTTCATTGTACAGTATATGTTCAATTACAATTAGTATTATTTTTTTCCCAGTAAATCATAATTCCCTTACATTCTTGATTGTCTATTTAATAACATTATACAACTAATTTTTAACGACTGTTCAAAGTTACAACAGCACTGAAAAAAATGATACACCATCGGCCCTCGCACTTATGATTGTTGCCGCAACCCAGCATCAAGTGATTTGAGACCTTCCCACCCAACTTCCAACAAGCCAAATCCAGGGGGGGGGAGCCAGATTTGCTCCAAGTCTGTGTGATTCACTTAACAATTTGCAGTGATTCACTTAACAACCATGGCAAAAGGGTTGTAAAACTAGGTGCAATTCACTTAATAACTTCCTTGCTTAGCAATGGAAATTCTGGTCTCAATTGTGTTTATAAATTGGGGATTAGCAATAAGAGACAATTCCAAAACTTGAAAGTTTGGGGATAGAGATTCATGAGCTATTTTCCCCTCTTTTGTTTCCAATAACCCTTATTTTTTCTGTCTTATTAACAACTGCATTAGAGAAGAATCTGTTGTCATCTACCGTGTTTTCCCAAAAATACGACCTACTCAGAAAGTAAGTTCTAGCTTTATTTTTACACGTGCACCCAATATAAGCCCTACCCCACACAAATAAACCTTAATTAAGACCCCACCCACTCCAGGGTACACAGATAAAAATTAAACTAGGGTGGCAATGGGTGGGGGGGTGGAACTGCCCTACTACTTACCTTCAGATATTTGCACCAAGGTCTCACACTCCTCAGCATATTTCTTCTGCTGCTGTTCTGACCCAGCCTTAGCAGAACAAGAAACAGACTCCTTGTCCCGAAAAACTCTTCTTTATTTATCTCCTGGGAATTAATGGCATTCACACACAGAAAAGTCCAGGCAATAATCCTTCAAAGAGTTAACTGCAGTAACAGACCTTATCAGTTCCTTGAGATAATTGCCAGGCCAGGAGCTTTCAGCCACAAAGCTGTAAATTAAGTTCTAGCAAGCAGTCTCTGATAAGTCAAATCTTCCAAAATCTAAAAGTTTGTCTCCTACGACTATCACTCCCCTTTCCTTCTATTTATTCCCCAGCCAGGGAGGGGCCATTCAGCGTCCTCATGTGCCCTGCTTCCTGAGTCAACTCCTTGTCCTCAGTTGTTCTCCTCGCCTAATAGCTCTGTGCATAAACGCATCTGGAACAGGCCCCAGCAGTTCTTCCTCCCCACTTATCTCAGCCTCTGAAGGCAGCTGCCTCTTGAGTGGCTGGAAAATGTCGGACGGCCCCGACTCTATCTCTGCTTCTGATGTAGACCATCAATCAGAGCCTTCCCTGGATTCCAGAACTGGCCCAAGTTCCTCCCCAACCTCCTCATCATCCAAGTCTGCCGCCAGCTCTGCTGGCAGCTGGTGGGCCACAACAGCTGCACCGGGCAAGGCTTTCCTGGAGGCCTTTCCTGATCAATCTGGACTCTGTTGTCAGCTACAGAGGCCTTCATGAAAGCCTTGCTGGCTGCGGAAGAAATGGGCTGAGGTGTGCGAGGCCTGGCTGCAACTATTGCTAGCTGAAGAAGTTCCTGAAGGCCTATGACAATGAAAAGGAGGCCAGGGGTGATGCTAGCAAGAGGGGTGTGTCAGTGGATGACATCCCCCCTGAAAATAAGACCTGGTGCCTTTTTGGTGGCAAAAGAAATATAAGACAGGGTCTTATTTTCAGGGAAACATGGGTTTGTAATTTTGTCTGTTCTGATCCTCCCCAGATTTTTCCTCATAGTTAAATATTATTTATTCCTTTAGCACAGGGAGAGCTGCAAGAATTGCTGTTTCTCCCATTTGTGCAACACCCACTGGAGTCATAAACACATTAGAAATAAGGCTAATAACTTCACATTACATATGGTAAAACAAACTTCTTAATACTCAAATTTAGCTCATACATGATCTCCTTAGAGATATATTCCTTTGTCATTTCTTACAATTATTCCACTTAACCCAACATAGGGCTCACACTTCTAGTATTCTTTTCAAAAGAAGGGAGGTAGTTGAGGAAAATATACTGAAAAAGCTCCCAGATGTATTATATAGCATTAACCTCTAAGTCAACTCCCCCTCATATTCCTGTCCCTGAAAAAATTCAAATGTCAGTCCCAGATACATACCCATTGCTTACTTCAACAGGCATCTGGAAACAAGAGTATTCCATGTGGAATGAACAAATGTATTAACTATGAGAGAATGAGATTTTATGGAAAATAAAGCTACACAAAAATAGTTTACAGAGAGCTAAGACATCAATCGGACATCAATGTAGAGCAGCATGTGGGAAGATACTGGCATGGGGTCTGATATATCCTCAGTATGCTGATACCCAGCTATACCTTTTGGCCCTGGGCCAAACAGGTGATGTTTTGAAAGTGATGGCCCGGTCCTGGAGGCTGTCAAGGTAAGGCAAGACAAGAAGCAATCGATGGAAACTAATCAAGGAGAGAAGCAACCTAGATCTAAGGAGAAATTTCCTGAGAGTGAGAACAATCAATCAGTGGGACATCTTGTCTTCAGAGGTTGTGAGTGCTTCATCACTAGAGACTTTTAAAAAGAGACTTGGGAAAATTTGTCTGAAGTAGTATAGTATCTCCTGCTTGAGCAGGAGGTTGGACTAGAAGATCTCCAAGATCCCTTCCAACTCTGATATTCTGTTATTCTGTTAATATCTGGATGGGAAGGAAGAAACAAACACAATTCTCTTCAAGACAGTGGCTTCAAATTGGGGGCTTAACAACCCCATGGTTGACTCTGAACAGAGTTGCATTCCCTGAATCCTATTAAGACCCCCACTCACAATATTGGGCTCTCATGGAGCCACAATTATGGCAAGGAAGACTTTGGTATAGTTAAACCTTGTGAACTGGTTGAGATTATTTCTGGATCAGAAGGGCATGCTACAATCATGCCTTAGTTACCCCTGGTTTGGAATACAATTCAATTCAATACAATTCAAGATACTGACTTTCACCTTTATGGCTCAAACCAAGTTATCTGAGGGACCAAAACCTCGGAATTCATCTACTAGTCCAATCATACTGAATAGGGTCAGCCCCTTTCTGATCCTATCTATGCCAGGTGGGATTTCCTGTCTATATAAGACTATCATCGGATGGGGTTTCAGAAGCAAGCATTTTCCATCACTGGTTCTAAATTGTAGCAATCCCTCCTCATGGAGATGCAGTCTGCTCTTTCCCTCCTGGATTTCAAAAGAGCAATTAAGATCTGGTTGTTCCCAGTACAGGAGGAGAATATATTATTTAAAAAAAAATTGGTGGGTAATTTCCAGTTTGTTTGTATCCAAGACATTCCCAGTCAATCCCTGTATTCAGATCCAAGCAAGCACATACTCTTTAACTCACTTAGCAAAAATATAGTTTTGTTTATTTATGAAATACCAGAAAACATCAAAAAGTTAACTGGAAAAATGGGAGAGAAGTATACAAGAAAGGGAAAGAAAGAAAGACATGAACAATAAGCAGCAATTACATTATCTATATATTTGTAGCTATATATTAAAATGCATACACTTTTTCAGGACCACTGAAAATAACACTGTGGATAATTAGCACAAACAATTCCAAAGGGAGGGACCCTTGGTTAGCCTAGCCTTAAACTTTAATTACATAACAATTGCAGAGTAAGGAGGGAAAGTAGGACATCAGGTGATTACTTTTTTACTCTGCAACAGGCAGAAAACTATTTTGCGCATGGGGATGATATGCCCAACCCTTAAATGTTGGAAATACTGGGATTTGGTGATTGTGTGACTTTTTACATTTTCTGCTTAACATTTTCATGTCAAGTTTATTTATATTGTGGTTGGGTTTGTTTATTACTTTTGAGCAGATTGTTTCCCATCTTTTATTGATCTTGATTGTTAGCTGACCAGAAACAAAGTAAATTAATTACTTAATAATTCAAGATTCTTTAATTGCTTGATTTTTTTTAAAAAAATGTCATTTTCCTTCTATAGTCATGATTGCTCTTCCTTGGCATGGACATTAGAAGCTGATTATACTCACTAGAAGATCAGACATCTATGGAGCCAATGCATTCCCCATGGCTGAGCCAGAAGCTAATTAGGAAATAAATCAGAAAAGCCACTGATTTATTCAGTGTCCATTGTTCATAGACCTTTCAGAAACTTCATCTATTCATCATAAAAATGTTACTAATTGAGGTATGGAGAAGAACTGCAATGATTCTGTGAAGCCAGCAAAAATGCAACTCAATTCAGTCTAGTGGTTTAAGCATCTGGCTAGAAAGCAAGTGACCACGAGTTCAAGTCCTGCCTCACCTCACAAGGTTGTTGTTGTGGGGAAAGAGGAAGGTGTGTTGGATATGTTCACCACCTTGAATTACTTGTAAAAATAATAAAGGTGGGAGATAAGTAAGAGTTTCAAGTTGATAAACTGATTTTAGTTTAGTTTACTTTATTGTCATTGCACATGGTACAACGAAATTAAATTTTATAGGGGGAAAAGTCTTAAATAAGTTGTCAAACATCACAACCAGGATTTTTAATACAGGGAATATCACTAGAGCTATGATTGCCAACTGGAATATGTCCATGATATTTCTGTTTAATAAATTAAACCTGAAGCAGCTAAATATTTTAGAGGGAAACATCTTTTATTATACAATACAATGTGTGTGTCCATGAATAATTTGTAGCCTCTATTGCCAAGTAAAGACTATAGTAACCTCTATCTTATCTTTAATAGCATATCTTTTGCCCTTTAATAACGGTGTTTATTCATGCTTTCATTCTGGATGCAGTAGCAAAAAGCATGTTACAACTTCAATTGAATGGATATGTGTGGAACAGAATAACAGAATTGGAAGGACTTGGAAGTATTCTAGTTTAACCTTGCTCAAGAAGGAATTTCAGACAAGTGGTTTTCCAATCTCTACTTGAAAACCTCCAGTGTTAAAGCACTTACAACTTCTGGAGGAAACTGTTCCACTGATTAATTGTTCTAACTTCTTTTCAGAAGCAAGTCTTCCTTCCTTTCCCAGTTTTGTTAATGCTTGGCAAATGCATACTTGTATATTTTTTTAAAAAATCAACTGTACCAAAACAGTACAAAAGAAGAAATCATCCTTCTTGATATATAGACTATTTTATTTCATTTACATTATACCTTTTTTTCCCCAAGCAGATCAAGGCAGTAGTCTCCCATTCAATATTAATTGGATTGGCCGTCTTAGCTTTTTAAGATCAGCCAAGTTTCTCTAGTGTTTCTCAACCTTGGCAATTTTTAAGACACATGGACTTAAATTCCCAGAATTCCCCAGTCAGTAATCTGTCTGTCAACCTGTAGCATTGGCTGGGGTTCTGGGAACTGAAGGGCAAACTTCTTAATGTTGCCAAAGTTGAGAAACACAGAACTAGATAATTGCACCTAGCCTGCTTATGATTTCTACATTCTAAATTTACTGAGCAGGTGAACAGAGAAATCAAATAAGAGTTTGCCATGGAGTTCATTTAGGAGGAACAAAAGATAATGCCCAGAGAAGACGCACATTCTGAAAGATGATATACTGAGGAGTAAAGGGATCATTTCTTAAATCATGGCTGTTTACAAAGTGTCATAATTGCTGCTGATTGCCCAGTTTGGGTGATTGAGCAACTGCCTACTTCTCAGTAGCAGTGATGTAAAAATTTAAGGCAGCAGTGGTTGGGGGAATGAATTAAATCATAGGAGAGCTAACAATTTATTAGAAAAGCTTTCTAATAAGTTTTAGTGTGAATCCCTAACAAATTTCCATTCTAAGTCAAGAGCTTGCACTTGGCTAATCTCAGAAGTTTGGAAAAGACCAAAGCATACAAGCCGTAAGAAACCATTGTGATATGGAATGGACAGAAACTTGTACAATACTTGTGTGATGTTTGTCATCAAGCATCCTGGTATATAAACTATATACCTGTGATGGCAAACCTATGACATGCGTGCCACAGGTGGCATGTGGAGCCATTTGTCAGGGCACTTGAGATGTTGCCCTGTCAGCTGGCCAGCGTGCATGCACACGCTGGCCAGCTGACTTCGGCCTTCTTTTGAGGCCATTTTTCCCTGAAGCCTCTGGAGCGTGAAAAAATGGCCCTATGGGCAAACCGGAATTTTAGGAACGGACTTCCGGTTTGCTCGTAGGATCGTTTTTTGCCCTCCAGAGCCTCCTGAAGGTCCCTGAACGCTCTAGAGGTCAAAAATCGGCCCTATGGACAAACCGGAAGTCACCATTCCCAAACTTCTGGGTTCAGTTTTTCGCCCTCCGGAAGTTTCAGGGAAGCTCCTGAGGCCTCCAGAGGACATCTGGGGGGGGGGCAGGGAAGGCTGTTTTTGCCCTCCCCAGGTTCCTAGAAAGCCTCTGGAGCCTGGGGAGAGCAAAAAAAAAAACCACAGCAAAAGTGGGGGGTTGCGCACATAGCATTATGGGTGTAGCACACCAGGGCACGACACACACCCCTTGTGCTCCCCCCACTTTTGGCACGGGAGCCAAAAAAGGTTTGCTATCACTGGTATATATTATATACAATATAAAAGCACATGTGAGCTTTTAACAAGATAAAAAAAGTCAAGGGATTGGATCAATAAATAAAGTCAAGGGATTGGATCAATTGATGAGAAGAGGTGAAGATTTTTTGTTCCATGAGAAGAGAGTCTACAGCAGAAACTGGCAGTAATGGAGCATAGCAACCAAAAGCAAGAGATGATATTCTGCACCTCTAGAACTCAGTATGCAGACTCTTTTCAAATGAAACAGGCTTTGAGAATAGAATGTTTTCCAAAGCATTTTCCAAATTATGTATTTAAAAATCTAAAAGAAACAGCTTAATATGAATAAAATGTCCCCACACTTAAAACTGAGTACAAGGATTGGCATTTCTGAATAAAATATTAGGTAAAGGTTCCCCTCGCACATATGTACTAGCTGTTCCCAACTCTAGGGAGTGATGCTCATCTCCGTTTCAAAGCTGAAGAGCCAAAGCTGTCTGAAGAAGTCTAAGTGGTCATGTGGCCGGCATGACTAAACACCGAAGGTGCACAGAACGCTGTTCCCTTCCCACCAAAGGTGGTCCCTATTTTTCTACTTGCATTTTTACATGCTTTCGAACTGCTAGGTTGGCAGAAGCTGGGAGCTCACTCCATAACGTGGCCCTAGGGATTCGAACTGCTGACCTTTCTGATCAACAAGATTAGCCATTGAGTCACTGCATCCCATAAAAATATTAGGTAGGCAGGTATAAATACCTCTAACTATAAAAATAATAATTTTTCCGTATTAATTAAAAAAAACCTTGAAGACTGACATGGTAGAGATTTATGAACATAGATACGACAGGGTAAAATAGCCTGCCAATAATACTATATACATATGAAGAAAGGGGAGGGAGGGAGGGCGGGAGGGAGAGTTAGTGAATGGGGATTCTTGCACTTAATTTCTATTTTTGTACGGAACACGGTTTATAAAACCCTACTCTTAAGCAGAGATTGGTCCAAACATATTTGAAAATATATAACTATGGAAAGATCAATGTTATTGCTGCCTTATATCAAGTCCAGTCATTGTTCTATCAAAGTAGTCTCTGCCATGCTTGGAATTTCAGATGTTCGAATTTGGATTATTTTTTTTAATGTGTTTTATTTTCCATTTTCATTTTCGTACAGTCACACATATACTGTACAGAACAGGGGCCATATAACATTAAACAATAAACACAGCCATTCCTCTTGTCAATAATACCCCCCAAAATAGAAACCCAATGTACCTCTTCGACCCTCCATACACCCTTCCTTTTGCCCCCCTCCAACTTTCCGTCTTCCCACCATCATTCCCCTCTACCCTACTTCCCCTCCCCCTCTACCACTCCTCTCTCCCAGTCCACTCCCTCCCTTCCTTCTCACCCTCCCTCCAATCCTCTCTCCCACCCTCTCTACCCCTCTTTCTTTTATCCCTCTACTCCTCCCTTCGGTGTATTTCTACTATCTATTAATATATTCAGCTTGTCC
Organism: Thamnophis sirtalis; assembly: GCF_051295495.1. Lineage (NCBI taxonomy): Eukaryota > Metazoa > Chordata > Lepidosauria > Squamata > Natricidae > Thamnophis > Thamnophis sirtalis. The sequence continues at coordinate 129,270,127 of NW_028261385.1, read as the reverse complement.
TATTTTTACACTGGAATTAAAGAGCAACAGTATACAAGTGCAATCGTGTTACTTTAAAATCTAGCACCTACTATATATCCCCCCTCCCCCCTCCCCCCTAAGACCCCACCTCCCTTCTCCCCCCCCCCGACTTCCCAGAGCCCGTACACGGTGTAGCTTTTTAACAAACACAGTCTAAAATATATTAAGACAAAGGAAATTAAAAAAAAGAAAGTCAATAACATCTCTGCGTTGAACTCAGCTTCTTCCTGTTGCACAAACTTTGAGCAGTTTAAATTATTCCTAATCTTAAGCATAGGCTATCTGGAATTTCTTAGTCCCGTATTTGTTTTGTGTATAGTCAATCCATTTTTCCAGTCTTGTTTATATCAAACTCGAATTTGGATTTTTTTAAATAGATGAAACATGAGTCCTGCTACTGCCTAGCACCTCAGTCCTTGAAAACACTGAGGAACTTTGGCTGAGAAGCATTGAGTTGGGTCAGTTGTATTGAGACGAATGAAAACTCCACTCAGGA